>NC_069388.1:136702977-137036727 GCF_027475565.1 Acinonyx jubatus | reverse complement strand
GCATGGAGGGACCCTGAGCGCGTGTCCCCACCGGCAGAACAGACAGGCAGGGGTGGGGTAAGAAGGTGTGGCCGGCGCCCCTACTAAGCCCCTGGGAAATATCTGTGGAGCAAATGAGTAACCAAGGCACCTCTGGGGGGGGACAAGGATCCTGCCCGGGGTCCTTCAGGCAGGCATCTTCATTCTTGCTTTGTGTTTGGGGGTTTAGTAAACACGTGTTCAGACTCTACCCAAGATACTTAATACTCACCCCTCAACACGGAGAGTTTCTGATGAGGGAGCGGAAGGCAGGCTGCCAGGCCAAACCGCACCCCCCTCCCCAGGTGGGATGTACGATGTCCCTGGACTCTCCTCGCTGCCCAAGAACAGAGGGAAGGGGGAAAACAAAGGGTTAACCATAGGGATCACAGTCCTGCAGGACCCGAGTCTTCATCTATTTACAGATATCTTAGTAAATCTCAAGAAAAGGCAATCTTATCAACAGCTTCATCTCCAGAGACCCATAGACTCCTGGATCCCCAACATCACCGTCCGCAGTGACGTGGGAACAAAGGCAGAAGGAAATGGTAGGTGGAACTCAATGTCCGTATACCCTGCAGCCCATTGGCAAACACCAGAGGGGGCAGAGTGAAAGGTTTCTCCACAAATCCCCACGGTCTCAATCCTGATGCTTCACTAGAGGGAAAACCACCTTAGCCTGACAATAGCCAGGCCTCCAGGATCCTGGGAGTCCTCTTCAGCATTTGAAAACCTCACTGGAAACTTCCCTGGGGGGAGGGGAGCTCACCTCTCCCAACTCCCAAGTATGTAACCAGTCTCTCCTCACGGTGCCCTGGGTGGCTCTTCCTGCCCATGGGTCCTGTCCCTGTGCTTTAATAAAACCACCTTTTTGCACCAAAGACGTCTTCAAGAACTCTTTTCTGGCCGTTGGCTCTGGACCGCACAAACCCCACCATCACCCCAAACACCTCACCATTTTGACGACACAGAAAGTCACTTGGTCTGAAGTTCACAGAGCCCTTCCCTCCACGACTAGGTCGTGAGGTTGCTTGTAGAGGTGACCCTTGACTTGTCAAGGGCAAAGTGGAAAGCTTCGGGAAATTGAGGCCTCGGAAAGCACGGCAGAGTGCAAGTCTCCAGGAGGAGGAGCAGTCTCGGGGTGGCTCTTGCAGCCCTCACATGGGAGTGACTGAGAGCATCTGATGGGTGTCCCCCTCCCATTTTGGCAAAAACACTGCCTCCCCGACCAGAAGCGTTCTGTGCAATGCCAAGCTGAGCAAGCAGTTAGCCAACAGAGGTGAAATCATTATTCGGCCTTGCCAGAAATGCCCCGTAATCCTTTAGGATAAATTAATCACTTCGGGAACAATAGTGTGGGCCGGGGCCGGCCGTTGACTAATGCACACAATCACTGCCCACGATCATTGTAAACAGCCTCGTCAGCCTGCTGTGGAGTGAAGGAGGCTATTTTATGAGAAAATTCGAGCGCCCTCCTTTGTAAAATCAACATGACTTCAAAAGAGTCCCTCTGTTCAAGTAGCACAGTCACTGACTGTGTCTGAACTGTGTCTGAGCTCCCGCCTGGAGTCAGAACTGGGAGGTTCTTGCCTCCTTTCTGCCTGAAGGGCCCCCTTCCTTCCGACCGGCTGGGACCAGGACAGCCCTGAGGCATAGGCCCAGGGCCGGGTCGAAGTGTCTTCCTATGGGAAGCCCTCCCGCCAGCCAGACAGGCAGGGCGCCTGGTGCCAGACAGACCTGCTTCCGAATCCACCTCTGGAGGCTATCAACTGCCTGACTTTGGACACACGGGGCCTTCAGAACCCGGAGCCCCATTCGGGGGCAGGAGTTGCGTGTCCAGGAAGAAAGGATCCAGGTTTGAGCGTGTCATGGGGTGGGCGTCCTAACAGGAGGGGTCACCGGGGCCCGTGCTCCCTTCTGCCAGCCTGGACTTTTCTCAGGAGTTACTCCTTCCTTCCCGGCTAAAGGAAGAGACACCTGATGGTTTTGGAGGGGAGTCTAGGTCCCCTGTGTGTGGGCTGAGCTCACATTCGTGAACTCCCAGTCTATGAGTCACTGGTCCAGACTGGTTGGCCGGGGGCCCCCTAGAGCTCCAGAGGACATGGCCTTCTATGGTCACGGTGGTTATCGTGACACGGAAACTTCGTGATTTCATCCCCAAACCACACTCCACTCCACAAGGCAAGAAAACCACAGTGGGAGAGAAACATAAACACTGTTACAGGCACTTAATACTTAAGTCCCTGTGTCTGGCGGGATCAGCGAGAGAGCAGGGTGATGCTGTCCATCTGGCCTTACCTCCGTGGCAGGACCCCAGGCTCGCCCCCTGGTCACACAGAGCTGCGGTCACATTTGGGAACGAGAATGGCTGGCCCGCGGGCAGACCCTGCAAACATGGGTTGTGAGCGTAAAGCTCTCTGTGCGTTAACCAGATGGCTCAGCCTCATCCTGTTTTCCTTCCTGATAATTGTGTCTCTGGAGCTACGTGGATTGGAGCCTGAGCGTATTTTGAGAGTATACCATCTGAACTACTGTATGGAAAATGATGGGAACGAAGACATTAATACAAAGTAATTTTTGCCAAGAGTTAGCTTTTCTCCATGGCCTGGCCTCCAAACTCACACGTAATGTCCACCTTGTAAGTCAGAGGTTCAAGCTTTTCTATTGTTTTTTCTTGTCACTCTGATCCGAGAAACAAGATGTCAGAGTGATGGTCAGTGTCATTTCAATTTCCCAGGCAGTTATTGTGGATTTCCACAGTGGCTTATTTAATTGTGTCTCTGCAGCCAGAGCAGTAAGGACATAACGTTGGTGATTCCGGAGCCAACAAACGCTGGGGCTACACGTCGCACCTTCAGTGAATTCATGGAGTTTCATTGGGCAGGTGCTGTCCTGGGACGGGGACCCTGGCAGGCTGGTGGGGGTTGCACTGTGTCCCCAAGAGAGGCGTGTTCAAGTCCTAGGATGGCTGCCTGAGGATGTGACCTTATTTGGGAATAGAGTCCTGCAGACGCGGTTGGGGTGAGGCTGGAGGCCAGCAGGGCGAAGCCTCCTGCTCTTACAAAAAGAGGAAAGTGTCGGGAACAAAGACACCCAGAAGCGCCCTGTGGCCGGGGAAGGGGGGCCCAGCACAGCTACTGACCGCAGGAGCCCAGTGACCTCAGTAACACCTCAGCTGGAAGAGGCAGGAAGGGTCCACCTCTGGAGCCTTCAGAGGGAGCGGGACCCTGCCCACACCCCCACACCTTGATCTTGGACTCCTGTCCTCCAGAATGGAGAGAGGATTCATTTCTGTTGTTTGAAGTCACCCAGCAGCCGTGGGAGGTCATCTTTGGCCCAGAGGGCTGTTCCAGGTCTGAGAACAGCCGCGCCCTGGCTGTGTGTGGGGGATGGGCAGGCGTGAGCGGGCTCTTCTGCTGGCCTTCCTTGGACTCTGCCTCCCGCACCTTTACGTGTTGCTGATTTCAGTGTGTCCTTTCCGGGGCGCCCGTCCTTTCGGGGCCCCTGTCCTTTCCGGGGTGCCTGGGTGGCTCAGTCGGTTGAGCGTCCGACTTCGGCTCAGGTCACAATCTCATAGTTCATGAGTTCGAGCCCCACGTCGGGCTCTGTGCTGACGGCTCGGAGCCTGGAGCCTGCTTCGGGTTCTGTGTCTCCCTCTCTCTCTCTGCTCCTCCCCTGCTCACACACTGTCTCTCTCTCAAAAATAAATAAACATTAAAAAAAAAAATTTTTTAATCAGTATGTCTTTTCCCTGAAGCGAACCTTAGCTATGTGTGACAGCTGCTCTAAGTTTCGAGTTCTAGGAAATGGCTGAACGCGAGCATGGTCTTGTGGACCCCACCTGCAGTGCAAGGGTCTGGGACAGCCCTGGGGGAGGCCTACCCCTCGCTCCGTGTGGCCCAGAGCAAGCACACAAATGGAGACTCGGGTGGGGCCTGGTTTACGTGTCCCCTCCCAGCCCATCATTGAGCTCCAGCACACCGGTCCCACCTGCAACAGCCACCGGGTAGCCTAGGACTGCTTGCTCGGCCCTTCCTTTGGGAGAGGGTCAAGAATTCTTAGAACATGGGGCTGGGCTTAGACTCCGGCTGGCACGTTCCTTGATCTGTGTGTGGCCCCTTTTTATGGAAGTGCACCCTAGAGAGGGCAGGAGTCTCGGGGGCCCAGGTTGCAGCAATACTGACGGGAGGCATAACTGTTCATAAAATGGTCCACGGGGATAGACCACATGGGCACACGACTTCACAAGGGCGAGCCAATACAAGGTCACTGCCACCCCACCAGTGGGCCCGGGTATGTTGGGGCTCAGCCAGAGTCTAGCCTGTTCTTGTTTTGTTTTTGTTTTTTAATGTTTATTTATTTTTGAGAGACAGAGACAGACAGACAGACAGACAAGCATGAACAAGGAAGGGGCAGAGGGAGGAGACACAGAATCCGAAGCAGGGTCCAGGCTCTGAGCTGTGGGCACAGAGCCAGACGCAGGGCTCAAGCCCACGAGCCACGAGATCATGACCTGAGCCAAAGTTGATGCTTAACCGACTGAGCCACCCAAGGCAATTCTGGCCCATTCTTTTTTTAAAGATCAATCTTTATTTAAGCTACCTCTAGATCCTTCCAATTGTTAGGCATTCCTTCAAAACCACCAGCCAGTTTTTCACTTAATAAACTGTAGGATTGATAAATTTAGGCTCTTCTCCCCAGTCTACAGATTGACCCTGTACATATTAGGGATGGGCATTCCTTTTCATCATGTTGAGTCATGTCCCCCCATAAGAGAGGTTGAAGTCCTAACCCTGGGAGCTGCGAGTCGACCTTGCAGGGAAATGGGATCTTTGAAGATGATCAAGGCAAGACAAGGTCACAGGGGTGGCCCTGACACCCGGAGACTCTGGCCGCCTATTAAGAAGAGACACACAGGGCTAAGGGGACCTGGGATGATGAACGTGGAGGGGTGGAGGCGGAGGGGCAGAGATGGGCGGGCGAGTCTGCGAGCACCTGGGGGCCCCAGAAGCAGGGAGACTCAGGAAGCACCCGCCCTCGGGGTGTGGAGGGCGCCCTGCCCTGCCTGCCGGCCTGGGTCTCAGACCTCCCGCCTCCAGAACTGGGAGAGAACACACTTTTGCTATTTTAAGCCGACCAGTCGTGGCACTTTGTCCCGACCACCTCAGAAAAGTTGTGCTACCACCGGTCATAACTCTGTGCTCTGTTGGAACGATTATTTAGGAACCACAGCCCCGGGCCCTGTCTTATCTCTGGATAACCGTGCTCCCCTTCTTTCAAGGCCCATCTGCACACCCCCACTGCGGGCGAAACGACACCACTGTGAACACGTGCGTCATTTTATTGAGAAAACCAGGTCACTCCATGGACAAATGGGTCCAGGGTGGGTTTTTCCAAAGTCCAGGTCACTCCTTTTGACAAAGAGACCCCCCCACCCCGCCGCACCCTGCCCTTACCCCAGCCAAGCTGCCTCCACGTTCAGATGAGCACGACGCCATGCTTCACACCAGATCATCCAAAGGCTCTTTTTAATTTGAATTTCGAAAATGAGGCGGATGACGGAATATGCCGGCTTAGAGTCAGGTCAGGGCAGCCGGGCGTGTGGCCGAGTTTCCTGCTTGTCATCTGAGCGCGTACGGCTTGGCCGGGCGGCTCCTCACGTGGGCTGCGTGGCACTCGGCCCACGTCCCCGCGGGCTCCTCCGTTCGTGAGGTCCCTGGTCTGGACTCGCTCCGCCATCCACACCGGGGAGGCCTTGTAGCCCACGGTGACAGCACGTGGCCGCTGCCTGGCGGGCGGTGTGGGGGGCGCCTGGGCCCACGTGCTCAGCACCGGGCGTCCTGAGTCGGTCGAGTCTTGGTCGTCCTTAGCTCAAAACAGCCTACAGGCCGAGGTGGCCCGTTTTGGGGTGCTGTGCCTTGCTCCCCTCCATGTGCCCGAGGACAGATCCTTTGGAAGGAACCCAACGTCATTACTCCCTCCCCGCCATCCCCCCCCCCCACCCCGCGCCCCAGGAAGACAGCCTGCCCTCACAGGAGACAGAGAAAGGCCTGGAGGTCCACGCCTCCCCCCACGCCGCCTGCCACGGGGCCACGGATGAGAGAACTGGCTTCCTACGTGCACGTGGTATTTGGAGTCGGCGAGGAAGGAAGTGTCCCCATGGGAGCCTGGAAGGCGCTGCTGGTGCCCTGACCCCACTTCCAAGGGTGGCTCGTGGGCCCTCGAGCAGCTGGGTTTGAGGCCTGTGCGACCCTGACAAGGGTTTTCACCCCGACGTGCAAACAAGGACGAACGCAGGAGTGCCGGGGCGGAGGGAGATGGGAATCAGGCCTTGTGCTTTCACTCGTCTGTGCCCCACACCGGGAGCTGGTGGGCTGGCTGGCGTGGACCTCCCGCGTTTGGGTGGAATGCTCTGCACCCCTCCCTGCCCGGTCACTGGAGGAATGTTCCAGAAGGAATGACAGGAGCCAGAAGCACCGTGGGCTGTGGATGCGGGAGCACCCGGTGGGGGCGTAGAAGCCAGGCCCCACGCGTGGAGAGGTCAGAGCCAGCGTCTCCCTGGGGTCGGCTGCCCGCCTCACTGTCTGATGACATCTCAGTGGCTCTGGGTACCAGGGCCACCGTCGGCGGCAAGGATCCAGCAACCCAGCAGAATTTATCCGCGTCTGCTTAAGTAGTGCTTTCCTGGACTCGCCGTCGGAGTGGCCACTCACCCTGATTGTTCTGGGGCTCGAGCACGTAGCCTGTTTCCATAATAGGGGAGAAAGAATGATGTTCCCTCAGCCCTTCATGTTCTCGGCTGGGGCCGCGGCAACGAGACAGAGCAACAGGAGAAAAACAAGTTACACGTACCCCTTAAATAACAGGAGCCACGCAGGGAATTCTGCACGGGTAAGAATCTCTGGTGAATTTGGGGCGCCTGGGCGGCTCCGTCGGCTGCGTGTCTGACTTCGGCTCAGGTCGTGATCTTTCGGTTGGAGGGTTCGAGCCCCGCGTCGGGCTCTGTGCTGACGGCTCGGAGCCTGGAGCCTGCTTCGGAGTCTGTGTCTCCCCCTCTCTCTCTCTACCCCTCCTCGGCTTGTGCTTTGTCTCTCGTTCAAAAATAAATAAACATTAGACAAAAAAAAAAAAAAAAAAAAAAGAATCTCTGATAATTTAGAATCATCCTTCTCGCCCAGCTTGGGAAGGGAGACAAATGGAGATTTCCCCGATCATCGTTAAGTTCGCTACAAAAGGGAAACGCGGCTCTGTGGGTAGAGCTTCTCCTGGGTCCGATGTTTCTCAAAATATTCGGATCGAAACGATCCTTGTGATGAGGGAGCATAGGGCAGGCTGAGGGCCCAGCACAGGCTAGCAGCCCCCCTCCAGGTGGGATGTGTGTGACATTCCTCAGCCACTCCTGGTGACCAAGGACGAAGCAGAGGACGGAAAACAAGTGGCCAACTGACAGAGATCACAGTCCTGCAGGGCCTGGGTCTCTATCTCTATCAGTTTACAAATGTCTTGGTAAATTACAAGGAAGAGGCAATCTTATCAATAGCCCAATCTCCAGGAACCTATAGACTCGGTTTCCAGGAGCCCCAACATCACCCTCCATGGTGGGAACAAAGGCAGAAAGAAATGGCAGAAGGAACTCAATTTCCTTATACCCTGCAGCCCACTGACCAGCACTAAAGGCTGCAGAGTAGAAGGTTCCTCCAGAATTCCCTGCTGTCTTACTGCTGAAGCTTTGCTAGAGGGAAAACCACCTTAACATGACAATAGCTAGGCCTCCAGGATCCTGGGCGTCTTCTTTAGCATATGAAAATCTCACTGGAAACTTCCCCTGGATTTGACCCTCCCTGACTCCATAATATGTAACCAGTCTCTCCTCAGGGACTCCTTATGATAAGAAAAGAGAGGATAAAGTAAACAGAGAGGGAAAGGTTAGGACCTGAGGTCCCCGGGTGGAAAAAACACACACTTTGGAACAATGCTGGGAGTGTCTGACCACAGCAAACCCCCTCAGGCATAAGGCTTCTCTTAAGAATGTTAACAGACCCCACCTACTCCCCTTCTGGTTTCCCTCAGGCATTTGAGGAAAGACCTAGGTGTGGCCACAGACCACCTCTCACAGGATGGAGTCAAGCCCATCAGGAATGGACATGCCCTGGAGCTATCAAGCCAATAAGGGTAGGACCTGAGAAGGGACAAGCGGTGGGGGTGGGGGGATGGCCAGAACCTGGTAAAACAAGGACCCTCCCCTATAGCCAGGCATTCACTTGCAAACGTCCCCTCTCGGTAAAGAGAGCTTTCCTTGATTCTTCTGGTCTGATACTCTAATAAACTTCTCTGCTGCTCCTTGTGTCCCCTCTTCCCTCCGAGCTGTGAGACAATGAACCCCAGGTATTGAGGTAAAGAATCTTGCAAACTCAGTGCAGTTCATGCCCACGGGTCCTGTGCCTGTGCTTTAATAAAATCACTTCTTTTGCACCAAAGACGTCTCAAGAATCGTTTAGTGGCCAATGGCTCCAAACCCCAGCATCACCCCAAAAAAGTCTCATCAGGACTTCAGTACACTTTCCCATCGGTCCTGTTTCCCACATGGTGTCACTTAGGCCAAGTCACCAAACTGGGCCTCCAAACCTGACCTGACTGCAGTTTCAGCCTCGCCTGAAAACAGAAGTCTTGATGGGTCAGACAGAAATTTTCTGATCAGCACCAATGAGGCCGTCCCTCTGTCCATCACACAAGATGGATTCTCCATCCCCACCTACCCACCAAAGAAGTCAAGGTCACATGGGCCTTCTCCACCCCCCCCCCCCCCGAAGGAAGTCAAGGTCACACGGGCCTTCTCCATCCCCACCGAAGGAAGACAAGGTAGCCCAGCTAATGGGGCCCCTGCCCTTCCCCCTCAGGGAAGGGACCTAATAACTTCCTTGCCCACCCTCCTCCCCATAAGACCTTCCATTTTGTGCAAGTGCTCCCAGCCCCCTGGACCTGCCTGACGGGATGAATCCCTTGACCAAGCCAAGTGGATGCGCACATTTACAAGGCTGAGTTTTGTTTCTTCCCAGTCTGTATCCTTCTGCCCTGAATTTGCACAGGCACCCCCCTGACCCACAGAAGCCAGGCTTGCAAGCTCATTCTACAAGCAGCCAGGTCTTGGGAAAGGCTTACTAAGGCCCGTGAACCCAGTTTTGTACCAGGAAGGATGAGGCGCAGGAGGGATAGGGGGACAGAGGACACCCATCTGGCGGCCGACCGGAAGTTAGAGGCGGTGCAGCCTCAGGTGGGGCTAAGAAATGGAACCATCTCGTTTTCAGCGAAAGACACAGATCAAGGTTCAAATCCAAACTTCAGGAAGGCCTTTTCCATCTGGAAAGTGAAGGGGGACTCTCCCTTTATTCTGCAGGAATAAAAGAATTTAAGAATGTGGCCATGGGCTAATCTTCTGTGCTGTGCATCTGAGAAGCCTAAAGCATGTGAGAATATTTTGGAATCCACACTTAACTGGATTATCCTTGGGAAATACTTGTGGCAGCATAGCGACTGACGACTTGTAGTTCAGGAGCAATGGCATGTGTGTCCCTGAAGGGATTGTGGGACCTCCAGCTCTGGGGGGGGTGGGCTGTGGGACCTCCAGCTCTTGGAGGGGAGACGGGCTGTGGGACCTCCAGCTCTGTCGGGGGCGGGCTGTGGGACCTCCAGCTCTGGGGTGGGGGTGGGGGCTGTGGGACCTCTAGCACTGTGCGGGGTGGGCTGTGGGACCTCCAGCTCTGGGGTTGGGGGGGCAGGCTGTGGGACTTCCAGCTCTGTGGGGGGTGGGCTGTGGGACCTCCAGCTCTGGGGTGAGGGGGGCCAGCTGTGGGACCTCCAGCTCTGTGGGGGGCGGGCTGTGGGACCCCCAGCTCTGGGGTTGGGGGGGCGGGCTGTGAGACCTCCAGCTCTGGGGTGGGGGGGGCTGTGGGACCTCTAGCACTGTGGGGGGCGGGCTGTGGGACCTCCAGCTCTGGGGTGGGGGGGGCGGGCTGTGAGACCTCCAGCTCTGTCGGGGGCGGGCTGTGGGACCTCCAGCTCTGGGGTGGGGGGGGGGAAGGCTGTGGGACCTCCAGCTCTGGGGTGTGGACCCCACTAGCACTGTGGGGGGGATGCTGTGGGACCTCCAGCCATGATGGAGGCTGGGTCCCGGCCATCGAGGCACATCACATTGGTGCTGGAAAAGGTGGCACCACATGGTCTAGGCTGAGATGCTCGGGGGAGGATGTCACAGCAGCTGTGGGAGTTGGGCTCCAGACGATTTAGCTCTAAGGGAGCGGGTAACATCTATGAAAACCAGCCTCTTGTTTTCTAGATCCTTCTGTTGCTAATCTAGCACCTTCTTCAGTGTCCTTGGTGTCTCTGTGATTAGGGATCTACTTTGGTTTAATGGAAAAAATGTTCAGCTGGTCCATTGCTTTTCCCAAATCTCTCTGCCTGCCCCAACTCAAACCAAAAATGAGTTGCAAATCGTGTCATCTGAGCCTTTTTGCACAGAGGGACGTTGTGTGCCGTCCATACTCCAATCAAAAAGGAAAATTCCTCATTATCGCAAAATGCCTATGGTTATTTTAAGACTGGTCTTCCCAGAACTTGGAGAGCTTTCCTTACGGTCATTCTGTGTGTGGAATCACTACCAACTCATCTTACAGAGAAGAAGGAAGTCCGCAATTTTTGTTCCGACAAGTGTCTGTCGTGTCAGTTTGGGCCGCAGCTGTATAGACTTGGGGCTCAAACAACAGAAGTGGATTCCTCACGGTTCTGGTGGCTGGGAGTCTGAGACCAGCGCCTGACTGGTCCAGGGTTGGGGAGAACCCGCTTCCTGGCTGGCAGATGGCCATCTGGAGGGAGCCTCATGTGTTGGAGAGAAAGGGAGAGAGAGAGAGAAGGAATCACGAGAGGGCTAATCCCATCACAGGGTCTGCATCCTCGTGACCCAACCGCCTCCCCGAGTCCCCCTCCTCCCACCATCACACCGGGAGCTAGATTTTCAGTGTCAGAATTTGGGGTACACCCATTTATTCCATGGTAATCCCCAGCAGACAGTGCGACCCACTAATTCCAGGAAGTGGGAGAATGAAGCGTCCTCTGAGGGCCCCAGCCCGTGCCGGGGAGCAGACTCCCTAGACTCTCCAGCCTCCATCCACTCTCGCTCTCAAACTTGGGTTATGACGGTGGCGGCATCGGATGGATCCTTTTATCGATTTGTCCTATGCCTGGAACAAGTTGCTGACCCACCCTAATGTAACTTAATGAATTTGAAGAATATCGTATGGAAACTAGGACAGGAAATGCCAGAGACCTTCACCAGCCTCCAGAGGGCAAGAGACAAAGCGCCGGGGGAGACGGTGTCGTGGCATCAGCACATCTCTCACCAGTAGCAACACCTTCACGACCTCCTTTTCGTGTGTGGTGTTCTAGCCAAGGGTTTAATCTCTGCTCCCGCCCTGGTCCTGCCATGGGCCCCTATCCCGGTGCCCCTCCAGGGACAAGCGTACCTCCCACGTGGAGAGGAGAAAGCCCACATCCACCTTCATCTGACCTTTTTGACCCTTCTGTAATCTTCCCTCCCATTCCCTTGTTTGAAGTTATGTCTAAAAGGGGGACGTATATTTACCAGGAATGAATGTTTCCAGAAAAGTAAATTTGCACACATTAGAATTTAATAGAGGGTAAAATAGAGACCCGCTTTCTCAAAATTTGGAAATAGTAATTTTTAAAAATTTTTTAAAATCTTTATTTATTTTTGAGAGAAAGAGAGAGAGAGAGAGCATGAGCGGAGGAGGGGCAGAGAGAGAGGGACACACAGAATGTGAAGCAGGTTCCAGGCTCAGAGCTGGCAGCACAGAGCCTGACGTGGGGCTCAAACTCATGAATCATGAGATCATGACCTGAGCCAAAGTCAGAAGCTTAGCTGACTGAGCCATCCAGGCGCCCCTCGAAATGATAACTATGTCTTTAAGTACGATCCAAATAAATTCTATAAACCCATCTATTTTTCTCCTCTGTCAGCCAAGTCCTTCCATAGGTATGAATCTCACATGTTGCACTAAAAATACACATTTGTTGGGCTTCATCTATTTTTAAAAGACACAAAGCCATGCACTGTCACTAGTAGTGATTTATGCTCATTTTCATCTGGGGACGGATTTATTCTTTCAGCAGCCAGAGCTCCAGCTACGTGTCCTGTGCTCAAGAACTTTCTCGGTTGACTGAGAAAACCCGGGCACTCTCTGCCCTTTAGACAGTTTAGCAACAAAAGGTAAGAGTCACGGTAACAGCTGACTTTAGACACACGAAGGCGGAGCGCGTGGGCCTCTGACCCGAACCTGAGCTAGTTACCTCGAGTCACCGCAGGAGCAGCTGACCACCCAGGCCCGGGTGGCAAGATGCACCTCCTCGCCGAGTGACCGGGTGACCGTGCTTTGCGGACGACACGTCCTCCCAAGGCCGTTTTCCATCCACCTGCGTCCAGGTCCAACGCTCGAGGCGGCCCCCCAGCCCGAAGTGTGGGCTGATTGCCGAGACACCGGCCTGGTCCCTCCCGGCCCCGTCTGGTTTGGGTTTAGCCGCAGGGCTGCTGAGCCCCGGTCTCCGGGCACCTGTTGCCAAGTCGCTTTCCCTGGCGTCTCCCAGGCGGACGTGAGATATGCCTGTTCATCAACCTCAGCTTCTTCTCCTGTGGCTCCTCTGTCATTTGTTACAGGGCCCCCCAGCCCAGAACCCAGAGGGCAGAGTGACAATTACGTCCCCCTCCCCTGCGTCAGCCGCCCCCTCCTGGACCATGTGGTGCCTCCAGGAACCTCCGCGGGAAGCTGTGTTCTCGTCCTCAGACCTTGACCGGCGCTCGTGTCACGAGGGACCTCGCCCGGGAGGGAGCCACACTCCCCTTGGCCCTCCGTTCTTGACCGGCCATGTCTCATCAGCGACCGAGATACGTCCGCCAGAGCTGTAAGGCCTTGGGGCCGCACCTCGTCCGTCCCACTGCTCGGAAAGGGGGGCCGGCCGGGCCAGGGCGGGCCTCCAGGCTGGGGGCCCGGGGGGGGGGGCAGGTCCCCCCACGAGGCTCCTCAGGGTGCTTCCCGAGACCTGCTCCCACCTCAGCCAAGTTGGTCCTGGGGTGGATGCTGCGGGGCCTTTGTGGGGACACACGCGAGCGTAGGGGGGGACGCGTGCTAGGTGCCAGTGGCCCTTCCCCCCCTGCTCCCCAAAGGTCTCTGGCAAATGAACGCCTCCTGTTACAAAAAGAAGCTAGTCCCAATCCTGAGAACACGCACGCTGTGACTGCTGGCGGTTTTATTAGATGCTCAGCGTCTTGGCGTTTGGTTCGCTGCCTGTGTCTCAGGCAGTGCTGCTGGGCTGGGGGCTTGTGGGGGGTTGGCAGCTGCCCGGGGCTCACAGACCTGTTGTCTCTTATTTCAGATCTAGGGGCAGAGGGGTGAGCAGGTGTGAGGCGGGCGAAGGGGGTGCTGGCTAGGGCTGACCGCGCCCCTGGAAACAGCGCTGAACCCGGCCCGCTGTTGCAGTGCTGGGACCTAGGACAGTGCAGTGAACACTCTCGTGTCCCAAGCCCTGGGGACAGACAGTTCCTGCACATTTACCAAATCCTAGCTGGTCCCCACCAGCTGACACCAGCTCCCTCTTGACGCCCTAAGGTGTAATTCTTGTTTCCTGACTCATCTGTACTCTTCTCTCTTCCCTTTAATGTTAAATTAACGTTCTGTGTTTATCATGCTCCCCCCCACCCCTATGTTTGTGCATAATGATGAGGTTCAGAGTATGCTTTCCCAGAACATGGCACTTGGGCACATTGGGTATTTTTTAAAGTCTTTTTATTAAATTTTTAAATGTGTATTTATTTATTTATTTATTTATTTAAAAAATTTTTTTTTCAACGTTTATTTATTTTTGGGACAGAGAGAGACAGAGCATGAACGGGGGAGGGGCAGAGAGAGAGGGAGACACAGAATCGGAAATAGGCTCCAGGCTCTGAGCCATCAGCCCAGAGCCCGACGCAGGGCTCAAACTCACGGACCGCGAGATCGTGACCTGGCTGAAGTCGGACGCCCAACCGAATGCGCCACCCAGGCGCCCCTAAATGTGTATTTATTTTTGAGAGAGAGAGAGAGAGAGAGCATGCAGGGGAGGGGCAGAGAGAGAGGGAGACACAGAATCCAAAGCAGGCTCCAGGCTCTGAGCTGTCAGCACAGAGCCCGACGCGGGGCTCGAACCCAGGAACCACGAGATCATGACCTGAGCCGAAGTTAGACACTTAACCGACTCAGCCACCCACGTGTCCCTTTTTAAAGTCTATTTTTATTTGTTTTGAGAGAAAGAGAGCGAATGCATGCAAGTGGGGGAGGGGCAGAGAGAGAGGGAGACACAGAATCCGAAGCGGGTTCCAGGCTCTGAGCTGTCAGCACGGAGCCCCACACGGGGCTTGAACTCACAGTGAGATCATGATCTGAGCCGAAGTCGGACGCTTAACCCACTGAGTCCCCCAGGCGCCCTTGAATATTGAGTATTTTAAAGTGGAGAAATTTGGGGACAGCCGTCTCAGGAAGGACTCTACCCCCCGCCCCCAGTGGGTCGGCCCCTCAGTGAGGTGCTCACCACGTCCCAGCGAAGACGCACCCTCGTCTCCAGGCAGAGGGGCTCAGCGCAGTGCCCCCTGCCGGTGACTCAGCCTGTAACAATACTCTTCTCTGGTCTTCATTTCCTTACTCAGGCTCCCGGGTCTTATCAAACTTCCATTAAATGGATTTGTATGTGTTTCTCTTTTCAATGTCTTTTCTTGCAGAGGCAGCTAACTTAGCCGGGAATGTAGGGGGATAGGAGGGAAGCTACCGCCCCCCCCCCATGTTTAGCTTTGTTTATTTTCTTATGTTGTCTTGCTCAAAAATTATTTTGAGACAACGTAAGGCATGTGCACAATCACACAGGAAGAAAGCGGGTGCAGGTTAAAGAAAGAGTGGAAAGCGGAGGGTTCCGAAGGGCACACGGGGCCAGAGACCAGAGAGGACCCTGATGTGCCGGGATGGGGTCCCAGCATGCTCCCCGAGGCCGGCCGGCACAGACCAGGTCCTCTGGGGCCGCCTCGTCCCGGGCTCGGGCCCTGGATGGGGGACAGGTGTGTGTGTGGGGGGGTGGGGACACGTCTGCTCTGTCCGTTTGCAAGGAGGTAGCTCCAGGGCGTGGTGGGCTTTGTGCTTAAGTTCACGTTGTTTTTCCACTTTCGTTCAGAGTCTGTGCAGTGACCCATAACTTTTTTGGGTGTCATGTGATGGAAATATAAAGACAAAGTACAGAAGCTAGAGTTTTCCCTTAACGTGTATTTTAAATCTTACCCCCGAGACCCTGGCTCCCCGCCTTGCTCTGCTGTGCTGAATGTCTGTGGCCAGGGACCCTGGAGGTGGGGCAGGGGGTTGGGGAGGTAGGTGCGGGGAGCCGGGCAAGCCGGGCATCCTCTGTGCTTTGGGCTGGGGGTTCCTTGTGTTCTGGAGGGTGGGGAATGGACAGTGGGTGTCCAGGAGGGGACTGAGGAGGAGTCTGGGCTCCGTCTGGGGTCTGGGGGGGGGGGTCCCTAGGGGCCCGGCCCTAGAGCGGCCTCCTCTCCAACTGGCTCTCCTGCTCCTCCCCCTCTGCCCCTGTTCTGTGTCCTCCTGCTTTTAACACCCTCGGGGCAGCTCAAGACCTTCTAGAAACCTCACTACACTCAGGCTTTTTATTTATTTACTCAAAAAATTTTTGAAGTAGGCCAGCTTCAGACAAAGGAGCCAGAGGACAAAGGGTCCCCGACATCTCTGCCCACTCTCTTCTTTGCCTCCAGGCCCCCGGAAGCCCGTCATTCCCCCAACCTCTCCCTCTGCCTCCAGGGTCCCCCTCCTCCCTCTCCCTGAGGCCGGCCCCCCGCCGCCCACGCAGGGGTGCGGTACACCAGGTCACCTTGACGGACCCCAGCCTCACTGCCACCCAGGTGGTTACACTTCTGTTCCCTGCACTATTCACTTGTAGCATCACAAGCGTCTCACCCGTGAGCCTGTCACCGATGTTTAACGGCTCCGTAGCATCCTAAAAAGTGCACTTACCATGAATTGTTCAATCGTTTCTCCAAAATAGGACTTATAAGTTACTTTCATTTGCCTCGGTGCATGTATAATTGCAATTGTTTTGGTATTTTAGGATAGACCTCTGGAATTATTGGGCCAAAAATGTGAATCTCATAAGGTCTTTGACATGACTGCTAAAGTGCTTCCCAAAGTGTTGACAACAGTCCCAGCCACATTGCTCCTCAGGGGGAGTGGCTTTCTGGTGACAAGATGACAGACTTAAGTCACGACAGCGGCTCACGGACATGCCACCTTCTGCGTCAACTTCGTTTGGTTCTTGGGCAGGGCCTTTGACCGAGCTGCACCTGCTGAGGGAGACCATCCCTCCTGTCCTGGTCACTCCATGAAGCTGGCCCAGATGTTACCCGTGAGATCTCAGACAGCGCCAGCCGGCCGGGCGGGTGCTCAGGTGGCCCTGATGCTTGAGGACGTAGAGGACCCCCCACCCCCTCCCCGGGATACAGTTTGGATTTAACAAAGATCACCAGGCCTCTTCCTCAAATGTTGTATTTTGGGGGATTGTGTCTATATAGGAGGGTGTTTCTGGAATTTTAAAGGGTGACTTTTACCAGCATAAGTGAAGGAAAGGGGGTGATGCAGTGACATGTCATGTCTGAAGGGCAACTTGTCTTATGGGTGGTCCTTGCCAGTAGCTTGAAGTTAAGAGTGGGTGACTGAGCAGCAGGGCCGATCATGGGGGGTGACACAGTGTCCACGGAAGGGAGCTGCAGGGGCGCACAGGGCATCGCTCAGAGCACCTGAGCCGCTGGGCCGTGGCTGTGAGGCTAAGCCAACCTCGGCAGGGTCTGCAAACCCACTGCCCTGGACGCACTGCCCTGCCCTGCCTCCCGGGAGGCAGAGGGCGGCCCAGGATCGCGCAGGAACACGGCCATCAGGCCCCAGAGCAGGCTGTGTCCCTCAGGGTGTGGGATAAGGAAGAACCGTAAAGGAGGCTGTCGGCTCGGCTGGAACGTGTGGATACGGTGCGAGGAGGACGTCGTATCGCGGGTAATCGCGCTGTGGTTGTGCGGGACAACGAGCTTGTCCTGGGAGACACCTGCGTGCAGACATGATGTGTCCTCACAAGAGCGAGGACAGGAGCGGAGGCAAATGTGGCCGAGCGGCCTTGCGCAGCAGCAAGGGGCAGGGAGCGTCCTCAGCTGCGCGGACGGCTTCGAGAAACCATCTATGGGGAGCCCTCGCGGAGGGAGGCGCCCCCCTAGAGAGGCCGACACTGAAGCCACCGGCTCTGGGGCCACACGCTCCTCGTGGGCCCAGACGCCGTTTCCAGACTCAAGTGAAGACGCGGACCCTGGGTAGAGATCCATCGTGCTACAAATGTGGCAACACCGTTTTTATTTAGAGTAAGATGTGTTAACATCCAGCATGACAAAATTTGTACAAAGTTCACAATTTAAAAATGAAGTATCACTGCAACTTGTGATTCCACACATTTATAGCAAAATGAAAGTGTCAACAAACCCATGCCGTGTAGTACAAAAATAAATCAAACTTCAGTTCCACAGAGCACAATAAATATTTATACAAAATTCTGTCTTCATAAATGGTTACTTAAATTAACTCAGAAATGAATACGAACAATAAGTTATAATAAATAAACTCTGATGACTCACAATAATTCTGTATGAAAGGTCAGCATTCTAATATGTGACACTTTGTGATCCCTATATAATAGTCACAGATAACTCTTGATTGGATATTATGTACCAACGTTAGATGAGCAGCAGATTTGTGCTTAAAACCCCTTTCCATTGTACATAGGTGATAACGAGAAGAATCCAGAACTGATACTAGCTATTACTCTACTAAAAGCATTACTATATTGGCAAAGAAGCTGCGGACACATCGCGGCAGGGAAACGCATTCGCCCACACGAACGGCAGGGCCCCCCAGGGAGCCCAGGGCCCCGACGGTGTATATGGCATCGGGTGACCGAGAAGCACCTCGCTTCAGCTCTCGAAAAGGCAATTCTGAGCACGGCAGCTACAACTAATCGCACAACAGAAAGAGGGCGCTCTCCAGGGCGGGCGCTGCAGGGCCCCGGGAGGTCCGTCATCTTTCCCAGCTCGTTAGTAACGTCCTCGCGGAAAACTGTGAGCGTTTGTACAGTGGACAGTATAAAGTGCCGCTGGGGGTGTACATATATTTATACACATATATATACCGAGGTTGAGTATTGTATCAGTATTTGCTGTGAGATCCCTGTAATCTCCCTTAGCAACATCGTCGGGTCAGCCGTGAGGGCTCCTGTCATCTTTCCAGGGCCGGCCTCGCGAGGCTGCTGACCCCGGGAATTGCACACCTCCGTACGGATATATAGGACAAGGTAAGTGCAAATAGTCGACTGGCACGTTGTGGGGACAATGACCCTGTAAGTCCTGTTCTGCTAAAAATATTTTTTTTTTATTTTTACAAAACCCATCTTTTTTTTTTTTCATAACAAAATTTTAAAGTACTTCTGTACTTCCTGCATAACATCAAGACATGGAGGGAAGAGATGCCGTTACATGTAACTCAAGTCAACACCAGAAGACACAACACGCCGTCCTAGGGACTACTCGGAAGGGGAGGGCGCAGCAATCAAAAGTGGTCTTATGCATACATATAGTGCAGTCGTTGGAAGAAAACAATCAAATCTCCAAGTATAAGCAAGTCTAGGATGATCTAGTGTAAAGCAAAAAAGTGCTGAAGTATAGGTAATTACTCTTAAAATCTGATTGCATTCGTTCTTAGAATAGGTCGTGACAAATCAAAGAGCAAGGCTCTGCAAAGGCCCTGTGGTTGCCGGGTCTCCAAGGGAAGGTGGAACAGAAAGGCCTGTGTGCGGGCACTCGGCGTCGGGCGTCCCCGCTGAGCTGCGCTCCGCCGCCCAGCAGAAAGCGCCCCGCGGTAGGACTCCCGCCTCATTTGCCTTATTCCCCGAATGTGAAGTCATAGTAACAGCGACAACGACAGTAATAATTTCTAAAGGTGGAAAGAGGGGAAATAAATACTCTGAAATTATCTCTGAACTTAAATTAGAGCACACAGGTTCTGTGAGACAGACGCCATTGCAAGGACAGACGCTTCAGAGGGGCACACAGCTCTCGGGGAGATAAGGGGAGGTTGCTCCAAAGTCTACTGACACTGGAAAGGGAAATCTTCGCGCTGTCCACCTCTCATAAGCCCCTGTCTTAACTGCAGTTCCCAGAGGCACACCATGTAATGCTCAGGAGTTAATTTAAAAGTGCTGTTTAAGCTGCTTTGAATCTTCTGCCAAGTTTCCATGGCTTGATGTTGTCTTACAATAAATTACTTATCTCATTTCTTACAGTTAATCCATATGCCATTTCCTTGGAATGCAAAAAACCTCATTTATTGCCCCCACCATACACCATCCTCCTAAAACAAACAAACAAAAAAATCACATAATATTTCCAAGCATTGTTCAAAAATAAAGCATTTTTTTGCAACCAATTCTTGCTATGAAACAATATGCACACAAAATGTTATTTCTTAAATTCCATAAAATCCTCCAACATGAGGCAAAATGATAATGTCTAAAAAGTGGCTGCGGGGTCACCACATGATCATTCAAAGCTGGGTTTTTTTTTTTTTTGTTTTTTGTTTTTTGTTTTTTTGTCCATTTCAGTTCAAAATACTAAAACATTTAATCACTAAAGCATTAAAAAGAATTTACACTCTATTTATTTTGATCCGCTTACCTCTTCAGAAATATATATACCCCCAAATGTGCATACATTAGCAGCTATAAACATTACATGGCATATCACACTATGTCAGCTTATATGAAAACGTACAAAATGTGAATGTATTGAAAACTATTCTGCAGGTACTATCTTTAAAGCAAGACATAAAATCATTATGAAGTCTTGTAAGCGTCACACTGTTTCAAACAGAAATAAATATAGAACACTTTCTGGTGAATCACAGCAGCAAAGAACAACAGGTCTCCTTTTAAACAACATCCCGTCACCTACAGCAGCTGCTCAGACCTGAATTCCTCTTACAGCTTGCTTTATATTTTCCAGTAGGGCTTTATTTTCTGGGCTCTGATAACGATCTTGATTTGTATACATGTCCGTCAAAGTAGTCACGTATGCATCAAAATTTTGTTCATTGATTGGATCCTACGAGATATTAAATAGTAGTTCATACACAACTTTTACTTTCTTAATAGGATATTCACATCAGCATAAAATACTATCATAGCATAGGGCCGCCGTCTTTTCGCTACTTAAAAGGCCTACTCAGAGCGTAAGGACTTAACCTTACGGGGAGCGCAGGATCTGCCCCACCGGTGCTTCTAGCCGCTAGCGCTACGGTTTTGGGGGCGGTGAGCGCAGACATCCAAAGTGTGGAGAACCATGAGCTTAGGCACAGAAGCAGACAGCGACTGCCTGTACGCCCGCCCTCAGTCACTTACCATGTGCGGCAGCTGGATGTTGGCTAGGCTGTGGATCAGGGACTGGCTCAGGTTGGCCAGCTCGTGCAGGAGAGACTCATTCTGCTGCTCGATTACTTTGTTCTCCTCTTCAATGGTCTTCAGGCTGCTCTCCATCGTGGTGATCTAGAAGGCACAAATTTGTGTGCCATGTAACAGGAGGGCGGGCCGTGGGGTGCGTGTGCCCCCACAGCGGCAGGCCTGGGCAGCCCGCCACCCAGAGGCCTGCTTCCCCCAGAAAGGCTTCGATGGTAAGAAGCGGTCGTTTTAAGGGTCCCGTTCTTAACGCTTTTGATGCATTACCCTCAAAATTTGCTAACTCGGCTACCGCAGCTTGTCTTTCCGGGGAGGGGCCGATGGGCTGGGCCGGCTTTTATTCTACGTTTTCACAGCTCTGTCCTCAGGCAGGACTATCACCGAGGACCTCTCCCACGAGGACGTCTCCAGCGACTACTCTGACCCCAACAACGCTGGGGCCAGCTCGTCCGGTTCAGCCTGAATCTAATTCTGCCCCCGGTTAAGTCCTAAACTGTAAAGTTACTCGTGAGGCAGGTGGCTGTCTGGTCCACAGGTGTCAGTGGGCCCTCGTCCACCTCCACGGGCGATCGCTGCCCCCTCCCCCCGGGTGGTACGCAGTAGGCGTTCTCCGCATCTGCAGGTGGAGACATGACCGCCTTCCTGGACTACCTGAGGCCTACCGGGCTTCTCTTAAATGAGAGGCTCAGGGGCCTTAGCGCCCCCCGGCCCCGCCTCCAGCCCACAGCCAGCGCTCACTGACCCAGCCCGAGCCGCCCCCACCCGCCTGGGCTGCTGGGCGTGCACGCAGCCCGGGCGAGGCAGGCAGGGCGCGCGGGCGACCCAGGGCACAGTTAGGGCCCAGGAAAACGGGCACCTGAACCCGGTCCTTCACGGGGAAGCCGCCTTCGCCCCTGAGTTAACTTGCACCGCCCCTCAAACTCTGCTCCCCCGTTCCTCACGGAGCCCTTCCCTGCTCCCGTTAGCCTGCCTGCTGCTTCCTCGGAGAGCCAAGACCCGGGGCCTAAGGGGGGCCGCGGGCCGCAGCGGCGCGGGGGTACACGGGAGGGCTCTGGAGAACACCCACCCACGAGGCTCTCCTGCAGGGATGCGCACCGTGTTCCCACAAGACCTCGGTCACTCCTGCACCGCTCATCAGCTCGGGCCCAAACTAAAGTGACCCGCCCCGGAAACACGTGGGGTTGGCCGCAGTGCAGGCTGCTGAGCAAAAGCAGGCCCCAGCCCCGCCCACCTGCCCCAGCCACGCCCCCTGTCCCAGCCCAACTTCCCGTCCAGCCCCGCCCCCCTGCCCCAGCCCCGCCTAGCTGCCCCAGCCCCGCCCTCCTGCCCCAGCCCCAACTTCCTGTTCAGCCCCGCCCCCTGTCCCCGCCCCGCCCACCTGCCCCAGCCCCAACTTCCTGCCCCCGCCCCACTCTTCTGCCCCAGCCCCGCCCCCTGCCCAGCCCCGCCCACCTGCCCCAGCCCCAACTTCCTGCCCCCGCCCCACTCTCCTGCCCAAGCTCCGCCCCCTGCCCAGCCCCGCCCTCCTGCCCCAGCCCCGCCCTCCTGCCCCAGCTGTCTGAGGGTGGGGCTCTCCCCTGCTCTGGGAGGGGCGGTGGAAGAGAAGGAGGCGGAAGCGGAGACCTCTCCAGTCCGTCCTGGAGCCAGTAGGGAAGCCGCTGTTGTGGCAAAGCCCAGCGGAAGAAAGGCCAGAGGTAACTCTGGTAGAAGGGTCCTACAAACCAAGAGGCCTGTACTGGTGGGGGTTCCAGGACTGGGGGTTTGGGCAGCCGTCCAGCAGCCTGGTTCTGCTGCCCATGAGCCATGTGGTCTCGGTCCCCTCCCTGTCCTCAGCTTGGGGACAAGGACACAGGTGTCCCTATCTGACAAGCACATCCTCTCTAAATGCTTGGGGAGCATCTAGTCACTGTGGCAGAGCTGGGAGGCGCCGGGAAGGCCTGTGTGTGTGCATTCAAAATCTAGACAAGACTTGAGTGAAAAATGAGATTTATAAGCAAAATAGACGTAGCTAAGAATCACTGATTTGAGAATATTAGAAACATATGTAAGTCTTCATACTGTTCTGACCATTTCAAATGGAGTGACCGCCACTTTTGGTCTCCAGTTCTGGACCTGGGACCCGGGGAGAGGCTGGGGCCAGACCCGCCACCCAGAAAATGATAGGAAGCAGCAGAATCTCTTTCCACGCTGAAGACTTGCACGCAGCCCCAGCGTATGAACAGGCGAGGCAGCACTGGGCCCAGAGCCGCGGGCTCGGTCCCTGTCTCTCCGAGTCACCTGGGCAGGGCCTCAGGCCTGGATTTGCTGGGTTGGGGAGAACAGCAGGGAACGGACCATCTCAGTGGTTCGTCCGCTCAGACTGCTGGGCTGTGTCCCCTGTGGTGTCTCTGTGCGGCCTGGTGGCCCCGGGAATGCTTGCCTTTACCTCTGGTCACTGATAGGGAGTGAGGGTGCCAGGGGTCATGGGAAACCCAGGGGCAGGACCACCAACCTTCTGGCACTTTCCAAGACAAGGTTGGGAGGCTAACTGTGCCATGGCCAAAATTTAGAAGGCAGAGGCACTCAGGGGCTGCTGGGTAGCGGGGCTCTTGTGGCCACAGCCTCATTTGTCCCTGAGCGCCGACTGGGGGCGGGAGGCTGCCAGGAATGAGCACGTATGCCTTCCTCCTGAGGGACACCAGGTCCGGGCTGCTCCCGGGCTGCTGAGTGCTGTCTCCGTGGCCGAGACTGACCGTGTCATCATTCAGCTGACCTGCCCTGCACCCTCCAGCTCACGGACCCTGGCTCAGCATGCTGTAGTCCCTTGAAGACACCGGGCTTGCATTCCAGAGACGAGGAGCCACCGAGGGACAGCAGCCAGGTCAGTGGGATACATGTCAACCCTTAAATTCATTTTTGACGCTGGAGGCGCATGGACGCCTCCAGGAGCACACGTTCCCATGGGATGTTGGAAAGCCCCAGGTGGGCAGTGGCAATCCACACGGGGACAAAAGGACCAGCGAGGGGTGAGACGAATGTGTGCACAGGGGCCTGTCTCTGCTCCGGATGTGCGGGGCTCCTGGGAAGCTCGGGTCTGGGGGCGCCCAGCACCTGGCCCTCGTCCCTGCACTGGCTCCCGCTGCTGGGCCCCATTTCCAGCGTGTGAGGGCTCGGCCCCTCGAGCAGACACACGGGAAAGCTGCGTTTCCACCGCAGGGCCGGCCAGGCACGGAGGTGGGCAGGAAGGAGGCCTTCCAGCAGGACACGAGTACGTTTTGTCAGAATGGGGCCCGGCCGGCTGCGGCTCACCGCCCAGGGCGGGTGGGGGGTTCTGAGTCCTCGGGATTACGAGCGCGAGCTGGGTCGATCAGTGTTCAGGCTTCCACCCGTGGGAGCAGAATACAAGTCCGGGAAGGTGCTTTCATTGGACCCAGTGAAACAAGTCACTGCAGGTGTGCGGGCTCACGGGGGCCCCTGTGGCCCTAGAGTCCTCCTGGGGCCCTCACCTGCTTCGGGCCTCTGACCTGGGGCCGGGCACGGCCCTGCATGCGGATTGGTGCTAAGGACAACGCCCAGCTGGTAACCAGAGCGAGCCCTGGTGAGGCTGCCGTGGGCCAGCAGGCTGGCGTGGAAACGGCTCAACAGAACAGTCGCGCCGGAGAGAGGATGCCCCCGCTTTGCACTTCCTTCCCACTCAGGGGCACCCGTGGGGTCCCCCTGGGCGCTCCGGTGGGGACACAGCCTCCCTGGAGGTGCGATGCCGCCATGGACGGAGCCAGCCCGCTGCACAGCAGAGCTGTGACCCCTACCCGATGTGCCACAGGCCCGCTCTGTGGGCGGCCAGGAGGGGTCCGCAGGGGGAGGGCATGCAGCCCTGGCTTCCTCCAGGACGGACGTGCCTCGCCGCAGCTGTGACGGCAGCACCCACGTGCGCTTCCAGAGAGGAGGCAGGGCGCCTGGGGTGCCGCGTGGACTCGGGGACGGGACTTGGAGCTGCCGCGGACGGGCCATTGGCCTCGGCTCAGCCAGTCATGTGTAACGGGACAGTGATGACACCCCGTGGACCACTGTGCGTGCAGTGGGACTATACACCACGGCCCCTGCGGCCAGGTATCCAGTAGGTGCTCAATAATGGCTGCTCCTTCCTTCCTTCCTTCCTTCCTTCCTTCCTTCCTTCCTGACACTGGGCACCTGGGCCTAGGACCCCATGAATGGGCAGCCTTCCTCCCTCCCTCCCTCCCTCCCTCCTTGCACTGGGTACCTGGGCCTGAGACCCCACGAACGGGCGGCCTTCCATAAGACCCTGGGGCCAGGCTGCTCCTTTCCGGGAATTATGCTGTCTCCCTAGGTAACACAGTGACCACAGGACATTAGGGCCTGCCGTGTCTCGGGAGGAAAGCAGCTCATGTGCAGGAACGGGAGACCCTCCGGGCAGGACTGCTCGCAAAGGGCATTTCACTCAAGTGTGTGTTGGGGCAGGAAGCAGGGGGCTGGCGGTCACTGTGCACCAAGGGTTCAGCCACCAAAACAGCCCACATCAGCAATCAGGACATGGGATGAAAATGGGGTGGCGTATAGGGGAAGGGGAGCACATGACCTCGGCCCGAGCACTGGAGCGTCCCCGGAGCCCCAAGGCTGAGTGCTGGCCTGTCCCTAGGCCCAAGAGCTGGCACGTCCCCCGGTCCCCGGGTCCCCGGCCCGAGCGCACACGGTGGCTAAAATTGAGGGCTTCAAAAACTGTTACCTGAGTCCTGAGTTTGATCATATCGGCTTCCATCTGGGAGTTGGACTCGTTGAGCTCCTTGATCTCTTCATCCAACTGCTTGATTTCTTCATCGTTTTCTATGCCTGTAAGGACAGAACTGCGTTCAAGCATCGTGCGTGTAGACACAGCCACCGTTTTGAGTTTTCTGTGCTCTTTTTATGTTTGGAACTGGGTTTTCTGGAAGAAGAGACTCTTGGGTTTATAGAATAGCCCAGTTTGCATGTTCTTCCAGCCCTACAACCGAGACACACAGACCCCTCTCTACCGTGAGGGGGCCCCTCGGGGACAACCGCCCAGGGCCCCGCTGCCCCGTCTCTGTCCTGGAGGTGGGCTCACCCCCCTCAGCCCATTTTCAGTCTCTCCCTTGTCACACCATGGACACATCCAAAAACGAGACCAACAGCGTCCCTGCCCTCTCCAGGCCCCCCAGAGCCGCTGACATGTGACCACACCTGCGGCCCGAGTGTCCGGGGCCCCCTCCCGCCAAGACTCGTGGCGGCTGAGGGGGACTGCGGGGGTCGTCCCCAAAGGGCTCTCTGCACACGGGCCACGTAACTGACACAAACAAGAAAATGCTAGAAAGCATGCATCTGCTGCTGGGACTGCTGCGGCTGCGGGGCGATGGGGAGTATAGGCTGCACCAGCCCCCCGCCCCGCCCTGGGTGCCCTGGGACCGACCGCCAGCTCTGGCCTCGTGGGGCGCCGAGGCCAAGTTTCTAGCTCAGTTGGCTGCTTGCTGGCAGTGGAAGGCGCCAGGGCGGAAAGATCCAGACCCTTTTTCATTCTGGCCTGGGGGTCTTTTAAGGCTGAATGTAGTCAAGGGAAGAATGGTAGGAGTCCCACAGAGACTCTCACCCTTGACAGCCCAGGACTCGGGGTTGCCATCCCATGGTCACATAGCTCAGCAGTGGAGGCTGACTTAACGCTCGGACAAGGCGCGCAGCCCAGGCCTCGGGGCCAGAACAGACGCCCTTCTCCAGTCTGCAGACAGAAGGGGGGGCGGCCACCTGGGAGGGAAGGCCCGGGACACCTGGGGCCCTGGCCCACCCGGCCTCCCCACCAACGCGTCCGAAAGACAAAGACAGAGTGGTGGGATCCACGGTGTTGGGTCTCAGTTGTCGATTTTAGTGGAAATGGAAAAGAAAATGGACATCGGAACAGTAGGCGATCTTCCTGAGGTGAACCACACGCACACATCTTGGGGGAGACGCGGCCTTTCCTCTGTACAGCAGAGAGAACACGCGTGTTCGGCTTGATTTCTGGGTCCACCCCCCTTCCTTTCCAGTCTCCTCCACAGACCCACCCCGGGGGCTAAATTGCAAACAAGCAGATCTTGAACCTGCGGAGCTCCCCCCGCCCCCCCCCCCCCCCCGGAGGGACCAGCTGTGGCCCGCTGACCCCAAGGCTGGGTCTCGTGGCCCTGGCTCCACCATAGAGGCCTCAGCATGTGTCCCCAGCCATGTCTTACAGGGTCCGGAACGTCACCAGCAAAGCCTCCCTGCTCGCCATCCCACGTATCTCCCAAAGCTGTTCACGGGTCCAAGAGGAAATCCTTCCAGCGATTTGAGCTGTTACATTTCCCCCCTTTTTTATCTGTGACCAGACTTCCTTGGCAACTCTCTCAGCCGGGGTAGGCTGATTGAGTCACCGCATGTGGTCCTGAGCATACAGGAGGGCTCAGCCCAGGGGTGGCTGATGACATTATTGTTTCTGGGGACGTTCGGATGCGCCTGGAGATAAGAACACGGGTGCGTAAGAATCCTGATTTGTAAAGTAGCTAGACTGTGAAGCAGTCTATCCGCTAACACGGATTGGCCACGCCAGCAGCCCAGGTGCGCGGAGAACATCTGTCACACAAACGGACCTGGGGACCCGTGTACCGACGGCCCTTCCAGCCTGTGTCTGAGCTGGTGCATTTCCAAAATGAATCTCGGTTCAGGTTTCTGAGCAAGTGCTTCGTGTGATACCTTCTGCGGTTTTTTAGGTCTGAACAAACTTAAAACTTGGCTTTTTCGGGCTGTATGTCATGTTTCTGTGGATCCAAACACTGCATCAGCGTGAGTGTGGTCTCGTTTCTAAGAGGCACAGGGAACCTTCCTGTTTTGTGCCGACCCCTGAGGTCTGTCTCATCCAGATTCAGGTGACTTCTGAAAGACACCACTATTCACGGCGAAGCCTTCTCTCTGGTGCTCGCAGGGAAGGGGGCGTCTCCCTGAGTCCCTCTGGTAATAGCTCTCCGTCCTGTGTGCACCGTGCAAAGGAAGAGCCATCAGCGAACAAAACAACTGGTTTCTCTTACATGTCAAATGAAAGGTCTAGGTTTTTATTTGTGTGTGGTGGCTAAAAGTGTGGAAGGCTAGACCTGACCGTGTTTCGCGGTGGAGCCTGTGCGGGAAGGCTGGTGTAGCTCTTCTTGGGGACCCGTCCTGCGTGGACCCTCAGAACTGTTTGGTCACGACGTCTGACTCTGGATAATTCTTGATAAGAAAAGGATGCTCTGCGCACCTGCCTGTTCCCAGCGTCAGCGTGGCACGTTTCCGCTGATGGTGTCGGAGTGGAATTGTGACCGAAACAACTCATCTGAGGTCAGGCGGGTTGAAGATGACCGCGCTGTCACAACGCCCAGAGGACTGTGGGGAAAGTCGCACTGGCTTGTTGGAGGCGATGTCAGCGGTAGCCAAAATAAGCTGAAGTTCGTAAAACCCCCCGACGTGTCGACATCTTTCTCGTGGGGCTGCCTTCTAGCAAATGAAAGCTTAGAACGGTTTTGAGGAAGCTCTGAGAAGAGAACGTGGTCTCTGGAAAACAGGTGACATCTTGGGGGCCCTTTTACTGGTTTGAGTTTTTACAAAAGAGTGTCCAGCATTTCCTACTTTCTACTTAACTTTCCTGGGACAGCCGCAGAGACCATACGACCTGAGATATTTCCCGGACACTGGACGCATTTCTGACCCGCCCCGCTGAGGGGTTTGAGAAGCCACGGCTGTAGAGCCTGGAGTTTGAAACGTGACAAACCCGGGACCTAAATCCGTATCTTCCCACGGAAGAGTTTGGTGATGAGTAATTTTCGTAGTCCTAAACTTCAAACTCCTCCATTGCAAAAATGGTCTCTCTCTGACACAGTGGTTGTTAAGAGATGAATTAATCTATAAAAGACGTGGGAGTCAGACTCGAGCGGCGGGGGCTAAAGGAAGCGGCTGGATAGCAAGTGTTCCTTGAGAAGCCAGCGTGGGTCTCCGTGGTCACCTGTCTTCAGTGAAAAGTGACAGAGACTGGTTTTTCCTGCTGACCTTGCTGCAGGCTGACAAATAACTGAAGGGAAAAGGAAGAGTGAAAATACTGTATGTGGCCTAGCACGGTGGGCTTCCAGTTCTGCTGAACTGAAAAATTAAAAACAAAAATTCCTTTTTATAAGTCTTAACTTGGTCCTCTAAATGTTTTATTGTAAGTTCAGTTTCCAAAGATACGTATTTTCAAAATTGTATGCTGTGGAGTGCTTTAAATAATGTCCATCACAGCCTTGGACCAAAGAGTTTAGTCCATAAGATTTACGAGCGACTTGGACTGCACGGACCAAGCAGCAACTCAGGCGTCATCACCAGAGCGGCCTGCGGGTCAGATCCACTTTCTGACAGAAGTCATATCATTTCACGTCCAGTAAAAATACAGCAGGGGCCCTGTGCTGACCTTCCCATCTCTGAGTTTTCTTCTAGGAGCGCGGGATTCACAGACGGACGACCGTTAGTGCGTCTGTGAAACAGGGTGCCTGCCGCATCTGCCCTGTGCACTTGGCCGGCCCCCCGCGTGCCCGGGTGGTTCCCCCGCAGCCCAGCATCCCGGCCGCCCCTATAGCGGACATTCACCTGTGCGGGTGGCAGGGACAGAGTGGGGGGAAGGTGGACGGGATCTCAGTCCCTTGGGCTCAGGAGAGAGTCCAGAGAATTCCAGCGTCTGGAAACAAATTTCCTCAAGCTCTCCCCATACGCCTGCCCCTAGGACACCCCCGAGGCCCCAGGTCATGGTGCGGTGCCCGCTTCTGGAGACGGGAGAGAGCGACTGGGGTGCAGCGCGCTTGTCCGTATCTCAGGGCAGTGGCACTTCTGCTGGGTCCTCGCCTGCAGGGAGGCTGAGCTTAAGTGTGTCGGCGCCTGCAGCGGGCAGCGGGGACAGAAGCCCGCCCCCGGCCTCCGTGTTCGATAGATGTCACAGCCCCTTCCCGCAGCCTGACTTCTGTGACAATCCAGGGAGGAAGAAGGAGGGCTGCCTCATTTCCTTCTGTCCTTGGCAAGACGCGGACAAAGATCCAACAACAACAACAAAAGAGCAAAAACAAAGGCGGGGACAGCTGGGCTGGCAGCGGGGTGGGGTGGGGGGGTGGGGAGCTGCCTGCTGAGGGGGCAGGGGGGGCTCTGCAGAAGGGTCTGAGCAGAGGCCACACCTCCTGCTGCTTTGAGAGCCGTTCTGGGGGATAAAGAAATCATGGCGACCTTTAAGTTTGAAGACTAAGGAGAAGGGCGGAGGGGGAGGAAGAAGAGGAAGGAAGGAAGGAAGGGGGGGGCAGGGTCCCAGATTTCAGCGCCAGAAGGGAGCTTCAAGGACACTCAGAAGAGCTCCTTTTTATTCAGGTGAACACTTGACGGAAGGTGCTGGAATCCCAACACAGGAGTAGCTCAGCCAACTGAACAGTGGTCTCCTTGAGGCCTGCGCGCTCACGGAAGAGCCGGGCGTGGAGGGAGGGAAGCTTCTGGCCACGTTACCCGCGAAGGTGTTAGAGCATTGTCAGGCCAGGTCGCACTCAAGATATTCGAGAAAAGAGACAGAGACAGACTGTTTTCCACATCTCAGCGGGGGCAACGCCGCAACCAGATCTCTGCACGTGGCAGGACAGGGCGATCCTTGTGGAAAACGGCGTGTTCTGGCCCGTCCCCGGGAGCGGCAGCGCGTTTCCCCCGTGCTTGCCCGTAGGTCCACGGCTCAGGGTGATGCCCGACCATCCTCGCCTCACGACACAGCCTCTGCACCGAGAGGAGTGTCCCCAGGGGTCACTAAGAGGTGACTCTGGTCCTGGCATGAAGAATGTCCAGACAGATGAGAAACTCGGGCTCAGGAGGACCCGGGTCGGTCCAGCTCCCACCTCTCATGGCTGCGTGACCCGAGCCGCTGCACCCTGGCGAGAGCGTGACAGAATGTGTCCCTGCACCCGGATCCCGCCTGCCTCCCTCCGCATGGCCCCTCCTCGGGTCTGTTTTCTGTCCTTTCCTTCTCTGCACTGACCCCCAGCCCGCTGCCGCTTCTGTCACCGAAGAGTGTGGACCATCACAGGCCCGACCCACCGGCGGGGGGGGGGGGGGGGGGCGGCTGCTTGACCCCCAGGGCGTCTGGTGAAAGGTCACGCTGAGTGTTTCCGGAAGGGTGGCGGTGGTGGTTTCTTCCCGGCGGCCGGCACTGCTGTTCACGGCCGAGAGGTGTGACGGGAGCGGGCCTGGCACCTCCCGGTGGCTTCCCCACGCGGCCTCGGGCCTGCGGGTGACGGTACGGTTCCCGAAGCTCCGGGAGGCGCACTCCACGTGCTCGAGCTCCGTGCCTGTGGCCCCGAGCGTGTGTCCCACAGAAGCGGGGAGGCCGGAGCCCGAGCCTTCCAGACGCACGCATCGTGACCCTGGCCGTCTTCCCGGCAGTGACGGCCGCATGTTAAGGACCGCGTGGTGCAGGAGGCTCGAGGACGCCCCGGAGCTGCTGTCGGGACCTGGAGTGAGTGGTCGGGTGGCCGTGACCGTGACCGGCGGAGGCCTCGGGGCCCTGGCCCGGCCGGCCTTCCTGCGGGGGAGGCGGCCTCAGGCAGACCCCAGCAGAGGGGGCCAGGTCCCCGGGGCCGCAGCTCCAGGGACGGGCCCAGGGACTGGGCTCATGTGGGCCCACGTCTTGCACTGCTGGCCGCTGCTCCCGGGGGCCCAACCTGATGGCGGTGCCTGCCCGGGACCCCTGCTCTGCCAGCCTCGGGGTCGGCCCTGCCCCGGCGCCCTCCTCGCAGCGTCCTCTGAGGAGGGGCCCTGCCCCTGCTCTCCGAAGTGGCAGTTTGCCGAGTGGTTGCAAATCCCGGGCGCCGTAATCCCTCGGGTGGTGTTCTACCGAGTCCCGCCAACACCGAGTCAGCCGTCCCAGGGCAGGCGCAGGTCGGAGGCTGCGAGCCCTGCTTACGTCCCAGCAACCATCAGGCTGGAGGCTCCTTCTATGCGTGTTTCTGCCGAAAGACACCTGGATGCTCGTTGTTGGTTCGTTAGCGCTGACCTCACGGCCACCGGCACAGGACAGGCGTGGGCGGGGCTCACCTAACACACGCGTCACTCGCGGCACCGCGCCTTCCCAACAGAACTCCCCCCGCAAAGGCTCAACAACTCCGAAAATGCCCCTCTAAAAAGACTGTGAAAAGGAGCCCATTTGCAGCATGAGCGCAGTCTTGTCCCCTCAGCCTGCAGAGCCACACTTGTCCCGCCACTGCCCAGGGGCCACACACCGCGATTCGCAACTCTGCATGAACTCGTGAACGAAGGAGGAAGCTGTGAATACTGGAGGGGCTGGGCTGCTTCCTCGCCCTCCCTCCCGTGGCACCCCTGTACTCCCGGCTCTGGCACCCAGAGGTCCTTGCAGGTGGACAGTGGGCCAGCTGGGAAGCTCGGCGTGGAGGGGGTAGGGGGGCGGCTGTCCCCAACCCGGCCGCTCCAGGAGGGCCTGGGGCAGAGGCACGACGGGGGCAAACTGCTGGCACTGCTGGGGACACTCCCCCTGACCCCAGACGGAAGGACGGCCTCTTAGGTGCGGCCGGAACTATCCCGCCCCGGCAGAGGTGCTGCGACTGTCTCAGGCCGTGGCTACGCCAGAGGACAGAGCGGGGCCGCAGCTCCTGCCCCCCGGGCAGCCCGTGGGGTGGTTACCGTTGCTGGCCCGCTGTCGGATGGTCAGCATCTGCTCTCCTGACAGCTTCGCCTTCTTCATGGCTGACGTGGCTCGCGGGCATCCCGACAAGCTGGGGACAAGACACGGGTGGCATTAGTCACGGGCCTCCGAGACCCCCAGAGCCCTGCAGAGAGAACAGTCATGAGCCATGAGGGAGGCGTGTCGCCGAGTCATTTCGTCAGACTGGTTGCCGGCCACAGGCTTTTTGCGAATGGGAAACAAGCCAGAGCAATGGATTCCGCGTGGCCCAGTCCCCGCGCACGAGGGGGGCTGTGTCTGCCTGTGGATTCGGGGACGGTTCTGCATGGGGCCCCGGGCCAGGTCTCCGCTCGCCCCCTTCACCATGTGCCTTCGGGGGCCGCGTGGCTGTCTATGGAGCGACTGGCTTTGGAAAACTTCCTTATTACAGAAGGTGTCAAACTTACAGGAGGCCTGAATTAAGATCTGATTTTAAACGTACGAAAGCGGAAAGATCCGATAACGAGCTCACCCCCACATTCACCGTTCCGTCTCACGGCACATTGGGTCCTCCTGCACCCGTCCTGCCTCCAGTAGAGTACTGGGGGCGATCGCAGTTGTGAAAACAGAGCCCCAATATCATGATCTCACTGGAATGTTTAAAACCCCTTTGCCACTGACATCAAATGTGTGGCCTCTTTGCAAACTTCCCATCTGCCCCCTGACGTTGCTAACACTCTGTCCCCTCCGGGTGCATGTGCAGAACCGGGAATCTGGCCCCTGTGTCTGTCTGACGACCGTCCTCCCAGGCGGCTCCCCTCCCTCCGTCTCTTTCTCACTATGTAAGCGTGGAGGACAATTGCATCCGACACGTCCTGTGGCCCCGAGCCTGGGCCTCCCCACCCCTGCCCCTTGGGGGCTCACTCTTACCCGCCACCGTCCGGAGGGACCGACACTGGGGGCCCCCGCACTCGTGGTTCCCCTGGCACTTTGTGTGCGGATGAAATGAAAACTGTACGTGTGTATACAACTGTATGTCCAATATCACATATATATTACATCACGTATGTATAATGTTGTATTTCACCCATAATTCAGGGCCAGATGGACCACAGCCTAGCGATGCTGTGAGGGCTTTACCTGTATCTGTGTCCATCCAACACCCGGTGACAGCGTGGCTTACGTGGTTATTAGTAATACCATGTAATGTCTGTGTTCATGTCGGAGGCTTTCTAAGTGTCTTCACACACTTTTCTCACACGTTTTCTGATGGGGATTAGCACTGTTTGGGGGAAGACGTATCCTTGTACGTCACATATTTTCACGGTCCTGCGTGGTTCATGCCGACGTCCAAGCGGTCTTTGGTCCGCTGTCTGTGAGACGTTGGTATTCGGTGCCGTGCAGAGTATTCGTGAGAAATCACCACACCTGCTGCTCTTCCTGGGACCTTCCCTCCGTGAGCCGTGTTTGCTGATGGTGTTTCCAGATTTTTGGGGTGTGAGCTCCCAGGGAAAATGCCTCTGGGCCCCCGATGGCATGGCGGGTGGGGGACAGGAAGGCACTGGAGGGTCCCCCGGGTTTAGTCATCTGGGGGGGGTGCTCCATGCTCCTGCCGGGGACGAGCCTCGTGTGTGTTTGTTCCCCACTGTCTGTCACCACGGTGGCCCGTGACCGTCCCTTCACGGAGCCAGGCCCTCAGCTTGGGTCCTGCCTGTTCAGCCCACTGTGGACGGACCACCGCCCTCCGGCTCCTCCAGAGCAGTGTCCCAGCGGCCGCCTCCACCGTCTTTTCGGGGCTCCGCGTCCGATGTCGGCAAGCGCGGTTCGTCCTGCCCGTGTCCGCGTCTGCCCCGCTGCTAGAAAGCGGGCCCGGCCGGTCACCAGCCCCCAGCTCTTGCATCCCGGTGTCCTGTCCTGTCCCCGCTCAGCAGGGCTGTTCAGAGGCCAGCTTGTTGCCGGCCGAGTTTGGTGGCTCCTGGAAGCCGCTAGCACCAGTGTGGTGCCTGCTGGGTATCTCCCCACCTCAGTTCCCCTGCCCTGACGATAGGATGGTGGGAACTAAACCACGCGGCAGTGCGCGGTCGCAAAGCAGCGAAGGGGAAGCGTCAGCAGAGTAGACCCACTGGGCATCTCCGGGGGTGCCTAGAACGCTGCTCCCAGACCCGAACGTGCAGCGGAAGGAACACCGTCCAAATTCGGACTCCTCGCCCACACTGCCTTCATCTTCCGAGGCTTCTCCTGGTTTTCAGTGACGCGAAGGGCCAGCTAGGGATGGCAGGCCACCGCCCTCAAGCCGGGAAACTGAGCCGGGACTCAGCACCGCAGAGTCATCTGTTTTGCTCAGGCCCACCCACCCGCGCACGGGGACCGCATGACCTCATGGGTCAAATTTGGAAGTGTCCCGTGGCACTGAGCTGGGTGCGGGGCGGGTCTGTGGGTCTGGTGGCAGCTCACGCTGGCCTCACTTTGTGGCGTGTTGACTCCTGGGGGCCCGGATGGCTGAGGACTCGGGAATGTCCCACGCCCGCTGCCTGCAGGGAGCGGACCTGGGGGTCTCGGTGTGGCTCCCACGGGGGCCCAGTGGGCCATCATGGGAACGCCTCTAATTACAACTGCATTGCTCTGAGTGGGGGTTTGGAAAGTCACAGAGTCTCAGTTCTGGCCGCTGTGGGGATCACTTAACTTGTTGCCCACCCAGCTTGCCGCCTCCCCCCTCCCCCAGTTCCCCCGATGTCAGGCACAGGGACAGCACCGGGAAGCCCAGGGTGGGTCCAGGCAAGCGCTTCAGAGGGAGGCGGGACATTCGGTCGGAACATCGGCCCCAAAGGGACTTCCTTCAGGAGAATCTTACAGCTGAAAATAGCTAAATTAAGGGAAAGGCTCCGGAAGGTACGGCTGAAAAGACACAGGGGCAGTGAGGGTGGGTCGTGGGAGGAGGAGAATAAGAGCCTTGTGGGCAGGTGGGGTGTGCTGCCCAGAGGCCCAGAGAGCCGGGGCGGGGGGCCGAGCATTTAGGGACGGAGGACTCTCGGGGACCCGCACGCGGGGGTGTTTGTGGCTCAGAACTCGGCCCGGAGGCACACACCCAGATGCAACCGGCCTCTTTCCAGCCACGTTTTACCACCTGGACACTTGATTTACTATTTGCTGTCTCACCTTGCTGAACGGCCCCCTTCCTGTGTGACTGTCACCTGAGAGAGAGGAGATACACTAGTAATGGGGCCTGCAGTGTGGACAGTCAATGGTCACAGCCATCTCCCACCCCCCGCTTCTGCTGACTCACGAGCAGGAGGCATCGTGTGGGGGGAGGGGCACCAATGTCCCCGCTGAACTGTCTACTGGGCTTCCTGGCTCTCTAGGGTTTCTAGACCACCTGCCCCCAACGTGCGGGGAGGGGGTAGGAGGCTGGTACACTGCCCACAGGAAGGCTGGCCGCCCCGGGGCAGGATGGTCACCCTGACAGGAGGGTCAACCCGGCAGAAGTGTCACCTAGGCAGGAGGGTCACCCTGGCTGGACGGTCACCCCAACAGGACAGTCACCCTGGCTGGAGGGTCACCCCAGTGGGAGGGCCTGGGTCTCGGTGCTGGGTGGCCACAGAGCATCGGGGGCCCCGAGGCGGGTCTCTGGTCCTGGCTCTGCTGCTCTGGGGGAGCCTGTGGGGCACGGTGCCCCCTCCACGGCTGCTCTCGTTCCTTCAGGACGCCTTCTCTAAACTCAGCAAGCGCAGATCTGAGCCGAACCCCCTCCAGGCTCGGGGACCTTCCCCTGGGTGTATGTCCCGCTCTTCCCTCGGTGACTTTCCTTCTGCTGTTTTCTCTCTTTTCCTACCTTCGCAGATCCCTGTGAGCTCCGTAGGAAGCGTCTCGATTCTTTCTCTGTTTTTTTAAATTATCTTCTTTTCTCATGTTTATAATTTAAGAGAGATTTCCTCGACTTTATATTCTGACCTTGTAACTGAACTTTTTATTTCACTTGTCTTTGTTTCAAAAAGATCTTTCTTGTTCTCTTAATTTTTCTTGGATTAGGAATATAATAATTTGTTACATTCTGTTTATTCTCCTTTTCTGATGACAAAATTAAAAAAAAAATCTCCTCTTTCCAGAAATGCCTGTTTTCTCTGAGCTTTTCTTTCTCTTCATGCAGTTTCTCTCGCTTTCTGTTACGTTGCTTAGCGCTTTCCTCACCCAGTTGGTCGTCCTTGGCTGTTCGTTCCCATGGCCCCAGTATTGCCAGTTGAGGCCTGTCTTTGGGGCCTGCGGATGTCCGTCTGGAGGTCGCAGGGGTTGCACACAGGCTGACGCGGTGGCCACAGCAGGTTGGGAGCACGAGGCGGAGGGCCCCACGCCCCCCTCCATTCCTGCTTCCCATGCACCTGGGACCCCATCCCTTCTGCTGGGGCGAGGGGCGCACGAGGCCGGGCTCCTGGAGCCCCGCTCTCCTTACAGAGATTTCCACCTGGTGCGATTTTGGAGCCCGCCCCGAATCCCGCCGCGGGGTCCGTGGGGCCCGCGGGCCGCGTGCTCACTTCTGGTCCCCACTTTCCTGGGTCTGTGCGCCTGCGTCCGCCGCCTCCACGGCTCCCGCTACTTGGTGCGAGTGACGGAGCCCTCTTCGCTTTCTGCGTTTCCGCTGTTTTTGTTTCCTGGGTTTGTAAAATGAGAGCAGGTCGTTTCAGCAGAGTTTTGAGATGGTGGAGTGACCGGGATTTTCCCTGGAGGCGGTTGCTGAAATCAAGAGCAGGGAGGACATCTGTCCGTCCGTCCGTCTGTACGGAATGTGCTCTTCTCTTCTCTTCCTTTCTGTGGGTCACAATGGCCGGTGGCCCGGCCACTCTTCCTCCTCAGTGAGGAATCCGGTGTGATGAGACCCCAGGCGAGGCCACGGGTGAGGAGGCCACAGGAGGACACCCGGCCCAGGGGACGGAGGCAAACGCTGAGTGGGTGCCCAAGAGACCGCGGCCCCCAGCCCCTCACGGGGACAGAAGGAGCCCCCGAGAGGAGGCTCGGAGTGTCCCGATGGTGCAGCAGCAAGACGGGAGCTGGGATCTGACGGCCACAAGCCGCCACTCGGAGAGACACAGCCCCTGTCCCCTTGTCACCTTGTCACCTTGCTGAGCGCATTGGGTTTTGTGCTGCGGAAGCTCATCCGAACAGGCAGTGAGGACGCCGTCATCTTTCTGTCTGTCCTTCTGCTCACTCTCGGGAAGCTCAGAGCAAAATCCAGCAGAGTTATTACCGTGGGTCAGTGGTCCTCTCAGAAAGATATGCTGATGTCCCAGCTTCCAGAACCTGTGAGCAGGGCCCTATCCGGACCTTCGCCGATGTGATCAGGCTGAGACAACGGTATGCCGGCCAGTGACAGGTGTCCCCTAGAAGAGGGACATGCCCTGTGCCCGTGGTGCTGGAGCGGCCGGGAGGACACCCCGGAGCCTTTGGAGGAAGCCCTGCCCGCATCTTGGTGTTGGACCCCTGGCCTCCAGGGCGCGAGAGAACACAGCCTGCGGCCTCGGGAGCGTGTCAGGGCGGCCGTGTGCGCGAGCTTCTTCTGTGTTCCCACCCCTCCCTGTTCTGTGGATGGGAGCTTTCCCGAGTGGGACACTGCAGGGGGCAGGCCGGCGCTCTGGCGACATGGGGACGCACCTCGGGAAGGGCCGGTGGCTTCAGTCCAGGGAGGGGGCTGTGCGCGTCCTACCCCTGCTGAGCCCGCACCGGCTCGGCCTGTGCTCTGCTCGCAGCACCGGAGGAGGGACGGCGGGAAGGCACCCCTGCAGCAGCTGTAGACGAGAACCCCAGGGCGGCTCCAGGGTGTCCCCACAAGGGGCTGCACGTGGGTCCGCATGTAAACTCAAATCGTCCGAACCAGTCACACAACAGAGGCAGGGACCCTGCAGGGAACCACACCGATGGCTCCCAGCCCCACAGGTTGGTGGCCACAGGCCCGGGTGCCTGTCCCCAGGGTCCTGGAGGGCTGGTCCTCCTCCTGGGCAGCTGCCAGGAGGCTGTGGGGGAGGAGAGGGCACGAGGGGTGTCAGTGGCTCCCGGGAGGGAGCAGGACCCCCCCCCCCCCGCCGCCGGCTGGGAGCCCCGAGTGCTGGGTGTCCATGGGGCTAGCCCGAGCCGGGCAGGGAGGGCTGAGGCCAGGGGTGGTGGGTCCCAGAGACCCCAGGACACAGGAATTTCAAGGGACAGAGAGGACAGATGTCTTTGAGCACCGATGGCCACTGTCAGGTGGTCCCAGTGCCTCTGCCGAGGACGGAGCGTGCGGGCCGCTGGAGGCAGCTGGTGGGGCGCAGGGGCCACGAGCAAGGACACCTCGCCCCCAGGCGCAAGAAGTGTGCCCTCGGAGAAAGCAGGGGGTGGAGGCAGGACCCCAGGTTACGTGCTTGCCTCGCGGGGAGGAAGCACAGACACGAGCACAGTCATAGAAGACACACAGGCTTGTAGAACTGTGCAACACAATCACATTCACAAAACTGCTGTATCCCCAAAACCTGCGATTTGCTTACGGGTTGAGGGTCGTGTCGCGCTGGTCAGAAGTGGCTGGAGACAAGAGGGTCCGCGGGGCCGGCTGAGCGGCGACCTCTGACCTAGAGCTCCGAGGTCTTTGTGCCGTTTGGTTTTGTGCTGTTCTGTGTTGGTGTTTTAATTCAGATTCACTCCCATCCTGGGACTTTAAAGCTTTTAAGAGTTCCGTTTCTTCATCTGTTTATTGGAGATAAAAGCGAGCTCGTTTGCATTATCGGGTTTTGGCTTGCACGTTGGCTTTCCCTACTCAATCCTAACAGGCTGCGTTTCTTGAGGCAGAGACGGTAGGAGAGATTTGTTTCTCTAAAGACCCTGGCGCCGTGGCCCCGACAATATGCTGGTGGGGGCCGAGCGCTCAGGGGAACCCTGGAGTCCCTGCCCCCATGCCTGGGCCCCTGTCGACCCCTCCCTGGGTGAGCGGTGCTTGCAGCAGGTGGCTGCTCCTGTGGCCATCAGTCTGGACACGGGGGTGGGGGAGGTGGGGGGGTGGGGAAGGTGGGGGAGGGGCCTCAGTCCCGGAGCCTCAAGGAACGGGATTCTGCCAAGACCCCAAGTGAGTCTGAGGCGGACAGTGAGCTCCAGGTGGGGGCGCAGACCTTGATACCTTGATTTCAGCCTGGTGAGGGCCCAGCAGGGGCTCCCGCGGCCGGGCAGGTGTCCCGCGGGCAGGAGCAGAGCCGGGAGCTGGCTTTACGGCCTGGGCTGCGGTATCTGTGGAACCGGCTGCTGGTCAGGCCGCCTGGAAGGGAAGTGAGCCTCCAGCAGCCGTCGAGTGCGGACTGGGCCCGGGGACAGAAAGATGTGGTGTGGGTGTGACGTGGGTCCAGGAGGGAGGGCCGAGCACCCCCCCCACCTCCCCAGCAAACACTGCACGTCTCCCATCCTCTTCAGGCCGAGGAGGCCACAGGCGTGACCTCTCCCTTCTGGCTCTTCACGGGGCCTGTGGGGCTCGCGGTTCCGGGTAGGTGCTGGGCCCACGTTTCTCCCTCTCAACTGCTTCCCGTCAGACACAAAACGTGGAGATTAAAATACAGGAGTCAGACGACAGGGTGCTTTCAGGGGACAGGGGTCAGCACGGGGTCGTGCAGAGGGGACCAGTCCCAAGGGGCGCGTCCGGACCCGGGCCCTGGCGGCCGGCTGCTCAGGGCCCTGAACTCAGATCTCCCGTGCGGTTAGGGGACCGGCCAGGCCACCTGTGCGGGGGGTTCGTCGTGCGCCCCAGTTGGGTCCTGCCCGCTGCTTCGGGGTGTGTGCAGGAGGAGGCTGTGTGGGCGGCTCTTGCCAAGGGCTCAGGGCCCACGGCCCCGCGTGCATCCCCGCAGGGGAGAGCAGTTTCCTCAGCGCGGCCTCACAGTACCCCTCTTGCTGGGGAGCCCCGGCCCCGCGAAGGACAGGTGCCCTGCAGGGTGGACGCTGCCTCCTGGCCTCCTCGGCCAACAGAGCAAATCCAAGGCCTCGAGCAGAACAGAGCGTGGAGGCATCTTTCCACAGATGACGCCACCGGGTGAGACGGCCCCATGGTGGCCAGGGGGGCGTGGGGGCATGGCTGCCTTCCCGGACGCGGGCAGGGGTCCAGCAGATCCCGTCCCGCCTGGCAGGGCACCTCCTCCTTCCAGAGAGCGGCCACCTCAGCCCCTCCTTCCCTCCTCCCCTGGGACAGAAGCTTGCAAGTTAGGGGACCTCTCTTCTCGTGCTGTAAAGAAAAGCCTTCAATAAGCTTTTGTGACCCCGAAAACCACTTGGTCTGGGGGCACCCTGGCCACGGCCTCCCCGTTTCCTCCTGCGGCAGCAGCGGAGGGAGGGAACTCACACAAGTGTCCTTGTGACAAGGGTGAGGGCCAGGGGGCCGGGCAGAGTCCAGAGGGAGCATTCCAGAAGCGACAGGCCCCCCGGCTTCCTCCACACCTTGGATCACAGTTACTAGACCCGTGAGTTTTCATTCCTCCAAGCGGTGGAAAGCGGTGGAAGTTGGATTTGTCATCGAGGAACCTCCTTGCGGGTCCTCTGTGCACACATGTGGTCTTGGAGGCAGGGGCGAGCTCTCAGCCGTGAGATGACTCACTGCACAGGCCGCCACCTCCGGGTTGGGCACGGGCAGGGCTGTGCCAGCTGCTGACGCCCCCGAGGCGGGAGAGGTCTGCCCCGCTCTGCCTCCCCCGCGCCTCACGAGGAGCAGGTGTCTCGCCTACGAGGCGCAAAGGAAGCTGAGCTGGCCAGGTGGCCGCAGTGCTGTTCCCAACGCCTGCCAGGGTTCCCGCACTACAGGTGTCCCGGGCCCGTCCTGCAGGTATACACGACGGTCCCCGCATGATGCCCCGGGCGGGACCTTCTCCTTCCTGGCAGCGTGCCCGCCGGAGAGTGCCTTCCCTCCTCGGTGTTGGTTGTCTGACCTCTGAATCTCAGGGTGCGGTGGCTCAGTGATACGTACGTTTGTAAAAATTTAGGGCTTCTCAATACCCCACGGAAGCCGGATAGGGATAGAGCTTTCCTCCTCTTGGGCTCCTAGACTCCATCCCCCAGCGTCCCTTGCATCTGGTGATGCTATGGCCTGGGTCTCCCTATGGGATGGATGTGGGGGAGGAGCTGGGTCCTCCTCCAGATCGTGGTGGGAGGTGACTGAGTACAAGATAACTCCGGTAGGAAGCACTCAGCACGGGGACTGATTTTTAATGCAATTCTCTCGGGAAGTGCCAAGCAAAGTGAAATTCTGAAGAAAGCCAGCTCCCTGTGTGGGATGGACTAGAAGGAAGCTGAAAATAAAATAAATCAGGTTGTCAGATCCAAGTGGGAAAGTTTAAGAGGGTCTAGGGTGTGATCTTTTTGAAAAAAAGTTCATTTTGGTCAAGCCCAGTGAAAGATACGACTTAGTTCCAAGGTTGCGTATTTTGTTTCCAGGGTTAGAACTAGTGACTTTAATTCTGTAGACTCTTCCACTGTTCCTTGAAGGGCAGTAAGGTGGAGGGGATACTCACACACAGAGAAGCACGTTCAACAGCTAGGGACACCCACCTTCCCCCCGCCCCGCCCCCGGCCTCCCGCACCTGTGCCCCAGGATGCACAGCGGCCTCCCCAGGCAGCGGGGGCCCCCGGCAGAGCTCTCTCCCTGTGCCCTGCTTTTCCACCTCATGCCCCTCACCCCCAGACCGTGCTGGAACCTCTTGCCTCGGGACCCGTCACACCTAGAAAGTGTTCCTGTCTCGGAGGAGGCCAGGCTGCTCGGTGCACCCAGTGAGCCCCCTGCTGCCTCCTATTTTCACCAGAGCTCTGACCACCTCAGAAAACGTATTCCGTTACTCACGGAGGCGGGAGACCGTTTCCTAAATGCTGGTATGCGGGGACAAGTGAGGTGCCCTGGATACGTGGAAGCGGGAAGAAGCCGTTGCAATGGAGCAGGGCAGACCCTGCAGTTACCGGGGAGCGGGACACACAGGGCACCCTGCGTGGACAGGGGAGTCCGGCCTGTTTCACCACCTGGATACAGAGGCTCAGGGTGAAGGGGAGCCGCACAGCTCGGAGGAGGGGCCCCGGAATGCAGGAGGCAGGCTGCCTGGGTTCAAGTCCTGCCCCGTCACTTAGACACACGAGTACTTAACTCCTGTGGCCTGAGTTCCTGGTCTACAGACCAGGAATGTTTACAAACCGGGCACGTTATGGGGCCTAATTCCATGGGTTCTTATGAAGATGACGAGGGTTAACATCGCAAGGTATTTCGAACACTGCTTGGCGCACAACGAGCCCGACATGACGTTGAAGGACGAGGAGGCCTTCGTAGGGCAGGTGGGGAAGTGGAGGAAAGAGCGTTGTAGGCAACGGGAAGGCGCTCAGATGCGGAGGGAATGGCACTCAGCAAGGCTGGCAGGGACGGGAGCGAGGTCCCCGGGAGGAAGCCCAGGCGCCAGGTGGGGGGAAGGCGGGTGCCGGCTGGGAATTGTGTCGCCACCGCCGGGTCAGCCGGCTCCTCCCAGCCTCCCCGCCCTTCCCGGCCTGCCTGCACCCCGCTCCCAGTCACCCCCGGGGCCCGTGCCCGGGCTGTGCCATGCTGCTGCCTGTTTTCCCCTCCCGCACCCTGCTGGCTGCCGGGACAGGGCGTGCCGCCCCTTCGGGGCCCCCCTGGGCCGCCGTCCGCTGCCCACCCGCCCCTCCTCCTCCTGCCCCACTTGCCCCGTCGTCGTCCTGGCCGGGCTCCCACCTCCCGCAGCCGGCCTGGGTCCTCAGTGTCTTACTGTCTCCCCCATTTTCCCCTTCTGGTAACACGTGGATTCTCTCTTCCCGAGGCCGTGCCTCGATCCTGGGCCCTGGGGAGATACGTGTCTCCCTCCTGAATCTCTTCTACCAGTGGCCACATCCTCACTCCCCACCCTGACACCTGCCCTCTGCCCTCTGCCCTCTCTCAGGCTGGCTTTGGTCTCAGCTGTCCCCATCCGGGTTTTCTGGAACCCTCTCCACGGCCCCCTGGGAGGTGTGTGTGGCCACTGCTTCGGGTGACAGCACTCGTTTGGCTCACGGCTGGCCTTCGAAGTGACGACGGGGAGAGCCGGTCTGTCCCGGATGCTCGAGAAGCATCTACAGATCACGAAGGCCTATGCCGCATCGTCAGAAGACAACGACTTCGGCTTCCTGTACTGCTGGAGGGTTCGCAGTATGTCCTGATAGAAATGTCTGATTTACATGGGAAAGTATCTGGGTTTTCATTCTAAACACTGCTGTTTTAGGAAGACTCGGCCAATCCTGAAGAAAAATAAGACATTTCCTATGCCCTTTACATGAGCTCTGCTGGGGACACGGGCTGGAGCCCCCCACCCTCCCTCACAGGGTGGAGAGTTTGCCTCCCAGACTTGAATGAACGAAATGGTTTCACGGCAAGCGGGGACTGTGGTGCGCAGAGCCCTTGGGGCTCTGACTGTCCCTGTCCCGGGGTGTCCGCGGGCTGTGACCTCCCAGAGGAGGAAACTGGGGAGAGTGTCTCGGAGGGCCTGGAGGCCACAGAAGCGTGTTCCTGCTCACCCGGTGCTTATGTCCCGGCACCGTTAGACGTGATCTCTTGTCACCTACGAAGGCTGCCACGCTTTGGAGGAAAAGAGGGATAACGGGAACTTTGTGTTTTCCCAGCTTTGTGTTTCCCGTGTATCAGGAACCCCACGTCTCAATGCGCCAAGGCCATCTTTCTGGAGACTCCTCCTCGCTAAGGCCTTAAAGGTTTGGGGCGACGGCTGGCCTGTCACCCCACGAGGCCGGGGCCATAGCCTCCAAAGGCTGAGCCTTCAGACACTCTGCTCAGCTAACGTCTGCACGCTTTTCCAGTTCTCGCCTGGGAATTGTCCAATTCTCGCACCTTCTGGGAATCGCATTTTGCCTACTCGATAAAATAAATGAGCACTTGTTCGGCAGATAAAAACTGCAGGTCAACAGACAATAGGGTATGATTCAGCCTTAAAAAGGAAGGACATTGTGACAGCTGCAACACACGGTGAATCTTGGGGACGCTGTGCTCAGTGAAATCGGCCAGACCTAGAAGGACAAACACCGGCTGATTCCACTCGTCATACGTCCCTGGAGTCGTCTGATGGTGGAGGCGGAGGGTGGACGGTGGGCGCCGGGGCTGGGGGAGGGGGTCAGCGTCGGTGTTACTGGGGACAGAGCTGCGGTTTGGGAACACGAGAAGCTTCTGGAGATGGTGGGACGGTTGCACAAGAACGTGAGTGGCCTTTCTGCCACTGAGCTGTGCACCTAAAGGTAGTTAAGACGGTAAGACGTGCGTTTTACCTCAACGTACACACAGCAGTTCAGCTCTGCGCTCGGTTCTGTTCATCCCCTTTACCTGCGTGCCGCCACCCTGTTCCTGCACAGACGCCGAGGGCCTGCAAAGGCATCTTAAGCGCCCGGCACCTGTGGGGGGGCAGAGCGGCACCGACAGGCACGCCAACAGCCCTCTTCCTCCTCGGGGACGACTGAGACGCCAGCTCACAGCGCGAGGATTCGGCCGCTGTTGGAGCGTGAAAGGCAGGGCCCCTGACTCAGCGCCCTGACGCGTCCCCCCTCCCAGGTCCTCTGGAGGCAGGGTAATGGTGGCCAGCGCCATAGTCTCAGCCTCGTGCAGCAGGGCTGGTGGCCCTCAGGCTGGGTGGGTGTCATGGGTCACATCCGGGACCCTCTGTGGCTCCTGCGGGGACCTGGGCAAATGGGCAAAAGGGGGCGCCTTGGGGTCACTGTTCTGGGTCCCAGCGGACCTCGGCGTAGACCCTCGTCCCAGTAGCGGGAGTGGGGTCTGTCTGTGCATGGGGGCAGAACGGACGCCGTGTGGGCCCCGAGCATGTGAACGCCTGCAGGCTGCGGGGGCCCCTCTGATCAAGGCCAGCCGCTCCCAGGAGACACCAGGGCCGCTGGCCTCGGGCCGTAGGCTGAGAGATTTGGTCAAGGAGAGCCATTCGTGTTTCCTCTCTGTCCCCTGACCCTGTGTGAGTTCCTATCACGGCAGGATTCTCTTTCACAGTGAAAACGTAACCTTCCTTTCAAGGGGCATTGAAAGGCTCCGATCCACACGTTCCTGCACATGCCGTGACCCCTTCCTGTTTGCATGGAGGCTTCTGTTCATTCTGGCCTGGACACGGCTTACCGCATTTCCCCTGGCGTCCTCCAGCCTGCTTTGCAAGAAGCTGGGGACACGTGGCCCGACCGATTCCACTGCCTCCGCGATCTGTCTACACCACCCACCCCGACTCTTCCTCGCAGGGCCCACCGAGTGGCATTTGACTCAACAGAATAGGCCTCTTCTGCTAAGACAACCTAACTGCACATATTTCTTTTAAAATTAAGCGAGTAAAACTTAACGGGTTGATTGGCTGTTTTGGAAATGTCCTGATCCCCTTTTGGCCCGGGCATGCAACATGAGGTCCCTGTGCTAAAAACCATCCTCCTTCCCGGAGTGAAGGGCCTGCCTGCAGTCTCTAGGCCAAACGAACAAACCTACAGATGCGCGTGTGTGTGCAGCTACAGCGTGCGTCTTACTGTGGATCCCGATCCAGGACTTTGGTAAACGCCTGTCCTGAAGCAGAGATGGGAATGAGGCGAACGTCTCAAAACACACTCGACGGTTTTCCTTTTTTTGCCTCAGGAGATCATGAGTTGGTGGCACCTTTGCACCTTTTCTTTCTAAACGAGCCTCGCATCGTGCCGGCCGTGACCCGGGACAGGCGGCCACTCACCTCCGGTGTGTGAGGAAGCTGCCGCTGACGTGGCCCGACCCGTCACATCCTGGCGTGGGACACGACATGCCCTCCGTCTTGACCGACTTCCAGGAGAACTGGGAGCCATTGAGGTATCCGTCCTTCTGTCTCTTGGCGGCCAAGGGACATCCTGACGCACTGCGGTGGGAGGCGTACTTCCCGGTTATGTGGCCCTGGCCGTCACACCCAGGAACGGGACATCTGGGGAGCAGAAGACACGCATGTGATGGTCGTGCCACCATATGCCTGGTGGCCTCCACAACGAGGTCGGAAGAACCTGGCTTGAGGAAAAACCCATCAGGCTCTGCTCCAGCAAAGGAAAAGGACAGAGAAAAAGGCCCTGAAAGTGCCACCTAGTGGAGAGCCGAGGTAATTCCTCGCGTGGAAACGCCTGGTCAGCCGCTGACCCCAGGAAGGCGGTTTTGGGGAGAATGTCTGCGTTGGGGAGGAATGTTGGATGTCGCAAGTGAGATGCAGGCATCTGTTGAAAAGACCCCCTTTCGGACAGAATCACAGCTCTTTCGGTGGAGGAATGCAAGGCCACCGGTGGAGAAATTGCAGGATTGGTTTTTAAAGGCGATTGTATAAACCCGTGGTTTTTCTCAAGAGCTGGAAAGCGCGTTCTGTTTGGCTGTGTTCTCCCGGGGCCATAAAATAGCCTCCAGCCAGAGAGGGTGTTAAGCAGGAGGCAAGATTTTAATTAAGTCTCCTGGAATGGTGTCGGCACGTGGTACCCCATCAGTACCTTTTGGGGAATAGGTAGGAAAATCATTGGCTGCAGCTGGAGGTCAAGGGCAGGCTAACCCCGCTCCTGAACCTCCCCGGGGCAGTGACGGCCGTGGGGCCGAGGATGCAGGCAGACCACCAACGGTTACCGCACGGAGGTACGACTCAGCGCGCCTCACTGGCCCGGGCCAGCGGGTTTCGCATGCGTTTTTTTAACGGCAGAGTTTACATTCTACAAAATTAGTGTAACCTGATTACTTTGATACGTTTTATGTAATTTTTATAATAATTTTCATTTTTATTTTTTTTAATCAATTTCTTTTTTTCTCCAAAGGCCCTGAGATGAACATCGCAGGGAGACAGCCCAGGTTTATCTTACGGAGTTTTGGGACCGGGCTCCGGGCTTCCGTGTGTGGCAAACACCCGGAGGATGTGCTGGAAGCCCGGGGTGCCTGCCCGCCGCTCTCAGGTCCTGGCGGAGAACCGGACAGAGGGCGGCTACGTGGTTTCCAGTGAACGTTCGCCGTTGGTGTTACCGCTAACACCTGCCTCTCCCCGCCAGCGCCACCGCGTCTCCCACCAACGGGCAGAGGGACGTTTCCTGGCTCCGTTTCCCCCAAGCATCAGGTGGCTGGAGATTCCCCATTTACGTGGTGCTCCTGACCGGCAGGTGTGCTCTGGGATTGGTGCCCCATAGGTGGCCTTGCAGGTGCCTGGCGTCCCCTCCCCCTGCCCCACCGCCCCCCTGGGCTCCCCCAAGGGCTCGCTGCCCTCTGCCCGCCCTCTGCCCGCCCCACACGCGCACCTGATGGGCTCCTGGTCTTCCTTGTCTTCCTTGCTCTGTGCCACCCTGATGCCACTTTTCTTTGCTCTCGGGCAACCTGAAAGACTAAAGAAGGGACACAGCCTCAGGACGCGTCCACCGTGGCATGGGCAGGTCCCTCCCCGCTGTCGCTGCTCAGATTCTGTTTCTCCAGAAGCTGGAGCTGCTCCCCGTGAACACAAAATTATTCCGGGAGGAGGGACCTTCCGGGAACGGGCCCGCGTGTGCTCTCCAAGTCTTTAGACCCCGTCAGTCCCCTGGCGAGGGGGAGCGCTGGGTGGCCGGGAACACCAGAGAGAGGCTGAGTGGCGGGCCCAGAAAAGGGGTAACGCTGAGGAGAAAACACACGCTCCCTCCATCTCTTCCTCGGCGACCTGTTGTCTGCGGCCCGCTGCCTGGGCCCTGCCATCTGGGGACAGTGACACCCGTGGTCTGATTCGTCTCAAGTACAGACTTACTGTGAGTCTGCAGAAGGTGCAGAGGAAGTTGAACATGATTATTTTACTCAGTCGTCAAAATTTTGGAAATAGAAGCTCATGCTTATCTAAAGGAAGACTTCCGGCTGGCACAGAAAACTGCTCATACATGTCTGATCATGCACGTGGGCCAACATGTATGAACTGCACATGTGCTAACTTGCACGAGCGTGTAGACGGGCTAACAATAGGCTGTGATATGAGATTGTGCACGAGAACATACAGAATAAATGCGATTCTTGTGCAAAGACTGAAAAACCAGAAACTAGGCCATTTACGGAGACGCGGGGACACACGGGTGCAGACTCGTCCGGTGCCGACGCGCGGCCGTGGCCCAGGTGGGTACCCGTCACCCCTCCTCCGTTCCTGAGCTTGTGCCGTGCTTCCCGGTCAGTCCTGGCTGACCACGCTGAGTCTCAGGGTCCCCTCACCCATCGCTGCACTCTGCCCCCCCAGCATCTTCCCTCCTTTCCTCTCGGGTAAGAAGCAGCACCCCACAGGCAGAGGGCGGGTGCTGGGGTTGGGGCTTCGGGCCCCGGCGCTGCCCCCTCCTGTCTCCGTCGACAGGTGTCCCAACCCCTCTGGAACGTGGCCCGTCTGCTACGTCACCGTCTCCTTTAATAGGAATGTGGGAAAGACGAGATGTGCCCGGATCCTCTCCCTCCTGCTGCCTCTGGTCCTCCGTTTCAAGGTAAAAACTTGGAAAGTGGGTGTGCCGCTCCGTGGCCGTCCCCACTGCCGTCCAGCTCTGATCTCTTCCCAGGAAGAGCGCTCTTTCCGGTCACCATGAGGGCGCCCCTGGCCTCTTGCAGGCGATGCTCCTCCGAGCCTGTCGGCAGCCTCGGCGTCTGGAGGGCCTGTGTCCCAGGAGGTCGGTGTCGTGTGCTGCCCTCGCTTGAGGCCTGAGCTCACACGTCCCTGGTGCTCCCGAGCCCCCACCAGGCCCTCTCCCCGCACGTCCTTCCCTTCCGGCAGAGCTCTCCTGAGCCCTCTGCCATCCACGACAAAACTCAAGCCGTGCGTCCTACGACTCCTGGTCACGTCTCTTTGGGCGACGCCCTTCATTCCCGCCAAAGGTTAAACTCCTCGCCCTCAGTTCCCTCCACGTCTCGTGTGCTCCTCTCCGTGGATGGCATCGGCGTCTGCTCCCTGGCCCGAGACGGAACTGAGCTCATCCTTGGCCTTACTTGCCCGGGGTCCTGCTGGTTTTACGTCCCCCGTGTCTTTGGAACCATCCCCTTTCTGCCTCCACGACGCCGTGTCGGGACGGGCTGGCGTCAGCTCCGAGCTGTGTTAAGCTGCTCCATTTAGGACCTTCCGGTGGCCCACCACCGAATGCCTCGCCGTGGGCACCGTGGGCTGGACCCGCCCCCAGTGTCTGCCGGCTCTCCAGCGTGGTGCACGCCCGCGCCCTCGCACGCTCTTCTGGCGCCACTGTCCCCGCCGTCTGCTGGCGGGCACATCCCTCGAGGTGTGTTCCTCGGTGTGGGCGCCCTTCTGACAACTGGCCCTGGGAGCCCGCGGGACCCCGTCCCCTGCGGGTGTCACTCGCGCTGTGCTGGAAGCCGTCCGCCCACCCACCACAGGCTGCTGAGCCGCGAGTTCCGGGGGCGTGAGAGCCATGTGCTCGGTCGCCCGCGTCCAGTCCCACACTGTGTGTCCAGCCGGGGGTCTGCTTGCGCCCGTGGCCCTTCCTGGCTTGGATCCGGGGCCCTGCGGCCCGCGTTGCTTCCGCCCGCCGGCGGCCATCCCCTCCTGGATGTTCCCGTTACTTCCGAACACTGCTTTCGGGTCCTCCCTGCGCGGTTTCCTCACGTGCAGTCAGGACACAAATACTAGTCCCGTAGGACAGCGAGACCACACAGGCAACGTGTACAGCCATGCTCGTGGTACATAGTATGTGCTCGACACATGCTACCTTTGCCATCAGAGAACATTCTGGAACCCTAAGCGAGCAGCTGCTCTCTGAGCCTGGGAGGCTGTCCTGGGGAGCCAGAGTCACGTGGTGGCTTGTGACAGCTCAAGGCTTTGGCACTCTTGCTGCATGTGAGCCATGGCAGGTCACAGGGATCAGGAGCTCCTCGGGACTGTGTGCTGGGACCACGCTGGGTGGGGGTGGGGGGGGCCGCTGCGCTGGCAGGAAACAGCCGGCCTGGGAAGGGCCGGCTCGAGCAATGGATCCTTGTTGTCCTTGTGGACGGGGCCATGGTCTCTGTGGACCCCTCCAGCCTCACCTGCCAGATGCAGTCCCTCTTGTCACTGAGGACCGAGGGAGGCAGAACATGTGACGGTCGGCTGGGTTGTTTTTTTTCTTTTTTTAAGTTTATTTATTTTGAGAGAGAGGGAGAGACAGAGAATACCAAGCAGGGGCTCGAACTCGAACTCAAAAACCGTGAGAGCAGAACCCGAGCTGAAATCAAGAGTCAGACGCTTAACCGGCTGAGCCCTCCAGGCATCCGGTTTGTTTTGTTTGTTTTATTGTTGATGGAACCCTAGAGACCGCCAGCAAATATGGATTGTACTGAATTCAGGGAAGCGTCAGAGCTGGGGCAGAGATGAGAAAATCACACCATGAGAACGGAAATGGAGCGTGCACAGGCCAGAACCTCTCCCACCCAGAGCCGGGACTGGGCGACCTTCGGGGCCCTTCTGGGCGGGGAGGTGGCCAACTCTGAACCTGTTTCCTCCGTGCGAGAGGACACGACCTCACCTAACACCGGCGTGGCCCTGAGAGCGGTGGAGGACAGCGCACTGTCCCCGGCTCCCGGCTGAGAGGGGCACCTGGCCTCTGTGCCCCAGTCAGGAGGGCGGCCGGCCCACAGCAACGCCCCAGGCAGGGCCTGACCGCGTGCTTTCCCTGGAGAGGGAGGGGGGCTCGGCATCCACAGCCCCCATTCTGGGCCCCTGCTTCCTGGGAGACCCGGATGGCAGGAGGGCTGTGTGGGCTCACGGCTGCCTGAGTTGTGGCACCGTTTTAAAGACGTTTTCTCTGTTGTTTGCTCATCGGTAACATTCCTCGCGTCCCTGGGAAGCGACAGTGGACGGTTAACCTGAAGGCAGGTTCTCTCCTTGTGTTTGGGCCTCGTGAGCGGCAGGCCTGGGGGCTCCGCCCGAGGGAGCTGCCAGCCGTGTCTGTGCTTCCCCGGGTGGTAGCCTCAGCCAGTGGGACAGACGGCATGGCCCTGTGCGCGGCTTGGACTTTCGGGGCGCTCCTGCGGGGGGCGCTGGCTGTGCTCAGCTTTGCCGGGAACCGGGTCAGGTTCACGTGCCCGGGCTTGGCTTTTCAGGAAACCTGGGCTTTGTGACATTTTATTCATAGGTTTGTGCTCTATCAATACCCACCTCTCTAACCTAGAAGCTCAGGGAATAAAAATGGGGAAACTGAATTAACACATTACGTGTCACCGAGCCCAAAGAGAAATCAGTAGCAGAACATACATTTGGACGTGGAGTGACCACCAAATGTCCACTTTTAGCTGTGCAGACACCGTGCTGGGAGTCGTGGTCACGTGAGGACACAGACATTTCTTTTCAAGATAAATTAAAATAAAGGGCAGCGTAGAATGTGCTTGGCGTTTCCCACTTAACTGGAGGGTTTACTTTCACCGAATTCACTCTGGACCAGTGACTTCACACTGGCGGTGTGTTTGCGGGTGTTTTTTCCTGCTCTGCACTCCCCTGACCGCGGCGGGCTCCGAGCTGCCCCCCAGCCTGCTCCGCCCCCTGTGGTCCTCGGGGTGGCTCCGGGAAACATTCGGTGACGTCCAGAGACTTTCCGCAGCCATCACGAGCCACGGCGGCGGTGGTGCTGGCGTCTGGTGGGCAGACGTCCCACCGTGCGCTGGGCAGGGCGCCGTCCGGCCCCCAGTGTCCGCAGGGCCCAGGCGGGTGCCCCTGGCGTAGAGGACGCATGTGAGGAATCCTCCCGTGACCCCACCGTTCAGTTCTCCATTCCTAAGCTGCGCTTTTCACAGATCTGAGCGGCTGAGGAGTGCTCCGGAGTGAGCCCGGGGAGCACGGGGCACGCGGTGGGGTCCCGATGAGGAGGCTGCATCTGCCCTCCTCCAAACCGGGCCGGCAGCCGCTCAGCGTCCCCTGCTCTGACCACTGGCATCTGACCCCTCGGGCGGCCACGGGCAGCACACGATCCACCGGCAAGCACCCTCCCTGTGCTGGGTGGCCGGCGGCTAACTCTCATTGTCAGGGGCCTCTGCACCCCCGTCCCCCTGTCCCCCTCTCTGCCCCTCTCTCCTCTCTCCCCCTGTCTCCCCCCTCCCCCTCCCCCTCCCTTTCCCTCTCTCCCCCTCCTCTCCGTCCTGTCTTCTTTGTTTCCTCGTGGGAGGTGCATCCGAAGCCCGGATGCTCATCCACTTGGGGACCGCCCACTTTATGCTGGGAAATGCAGACAGTGACCCAGCAGCAGTGTCAGTCTCTGTATTTGCAGCACCACCTCCCACTGTTGGATGGGACTTAGCTCCTGAATTCCTTGTCCCGACCTTGGCCTTGCCTGTTCTTGCTCACTGAACAGGACAAGAAATTGGTGCGGTGACCCCAGGTCTAGATCCACTTTTGTGGACACAAGGTCTCCAGAGTTTCTTTCAGGTCACTTCCAACGCCTGGCCCAGCACCCAGGAGGGAGACCTCAGGCTGCCCTTTGGACAATCCCTTCCCCTTGGGAGCAGCAGGGCCTGTGACGAGTCGTGTCTTCAGCTCTGCTACTGGGGCTCAGATTTTCCTATTTAGGAGGCCGGCTCCCAGCGGTGTTGGAACGCCTGCCTCTCAGTGGCCGTCCCAGGGACCTTATTCTCTGCCAGCGATGGTCCTTTTCCTTGTCCTCTTCTGCTTTAGAACGGCTGCTGCTGGATGACCCGAGGAGTCTCTCATAGGTGGACGCGGGTGCAGGACAGGTGGGGCGTCAGGGGGGCGGGCGGTCCGGGGCCGGGAGCGTCTGCCTCCCGTGAGGACCCCGCGGGGAAGGCGCCACGTGGTGGTCTGGCGTCTCGTGCATCGGCGGGTGGCACGGAGCGTGCACCAGAGCCTGCTGGAGGCCTGCGCCCGCGCGGCGGGACAAGGAGCGGGGCCGTGCAGGGGGACGGGCTCGTCACGTACCTTCGATGAGAAGCGTAGTTGCCGGTGATGTGCCCAGAGCCGTCGCAGCCGGGGGTCGGGCACCTGCAAACACAAATGCAGATCGGCCAGTTGACTTGAGAGAAATCGACCCCCTCAACACGTCACGTCCTTACTCATCCAGAAAGCAAACTCTCAATGCTTCACCTCCCTACCAGAGAGAGACGAGCGGAGCAGGAAGCCCCGCAGCGGGGAGCGGGCACCTGTGCCCACCTAGCGCACCACCAGATACCAACCTTGGCCACCTTCTTCCTTCCAAGCACAAGGACGCTTTCCGGAGCATCAGGCCCTCGGTACCTGCCTCGCTCACAACACCCCCTCGGGCTTGGGCTCGAGGCTGTTGAGTCCAGAGACTCTGACACCTGCAGACACCCCCCCCCCCCCCCCCCCCGCCTGCTTCCCTCCTGCTCACGTGAGCCTCAGGGAGGGAGGGGTCAGTGGGACTCAGCCACAGCAGTCGTCCACGAAGCAAGCTTCGTACACAGTGGACGTGCGCAGGGACTGCTCTTTGTCTACACTTGAAACACCGGCACTAAATCAGGCTCCCATTAAAGCTGGGCCACCTGGCTGACCCGAGTCCAGTGAGGGCGGCGCCTGGGCCTGAGCCGCGGGGACTCCATGAGAGCGTCAGGCCACCTCGAGTTGCCTTAAAGCCCTGTGACCTTAACCGACCCGCACGGAGCCCGGATCTCTTGGTCCAGCAGTCCCCATCAGCCCAGACCCTAGAGTCCTTCTGGGGCCTGCACCGGCTGTGTCGGCCTGCGCTACGGGACACGGCGTTCTTTAAGAACGGTTTCGTCATCACTGCCCTTCCTATGACGTCCTAAGTGCACTGTCTCAAGGAAAGTCAGGTGCACTGCAGACGCCTTGCCTCTCAAGCTATTCTGGTTGCCATGTGGCCACCGGGACTGTAAAAAACAAGGACAAAAATTAAGAAAAAATTCTTCTTTCTTTCCAGATAGCTTGTAACTCTCAAAAACAACAAGGATGAAGGGACTTAGTAAGAACATCACGCCTGGGTCAGCCCTGTGCCTCATCCCCACTCCGTGAACACCCGAGTGCCTGGTAAGGACAAAAATCACAAACTTCAAGTATTTAACCAGTGTCTACTGCTTCTGAGGGGTTTCACGTGGCTTTCCGCTCAGAGTCACCGGGGACACCGGATGCTGAGACGGGGCCAGCAAGTGACTTGTCTGGAGCAGGACGTGGTGGCCCCGCTGCCCCCCCAGCACTGCCGGATGCTGGGCGGAGACGGCAGTGGGTGTCACAAGCCAACACTCGGTGTCTGTCTACATCTCCTTCAGTCCTAAGAGAGGGGTCCGTCCTGGCTCTCACGGTGTGCTAACGGCTATTTGCCGTGTCATATTACAGGTTAAAGTTCCGTTTACGGCCCCTGCTGTGAGAGCTTAAAGAGGCAAACGGATCACGTTTGCCACGTCGCTGGTGTGGACACTCGGAACCAGGAGTTTTAAAATATGCGCTTGTGGTGGAACAATGAAGTGTGTGCAGAATCTGTGTGTCGAGAACAACCACCGAAATCTGACTGTTGACCTGAGTTTTGTTAGAGCGACAGCTGTTTGTGTGCAATTAAAGTCTGATCGCAAAACTATTCTGCCAATGGGTAAGTATTTATTTTCTAAATAATAACTTAAGTGACCGAGCCGAACTGCCTGGTTCCTCGCATGGATGTGCTTCGTGTGGACAGGCACCCCGCTCTCCGCACCCACCTCCCCCCCCCCCCCCCCCCCCCCCCCGCCCTGCCCCTGCCCACAACATGCCCCGAGGGAGGGGAGTCTGAAGGCAATAAACCTCATTCTGTCTAAGAAAAGCTCATCTTCGTGCAAGTTTCTGTTTTGAAAATGTATCAAGAAACAGAAATGTTTCCTACTAGCCAATAATACACACTTGGCCTTGCTTTTCGCTTAAAAAAATTCTTCAAACTCTTCCTAATTTAAGCACTCAGCGCAAATTTATTTAAAATTTATTCATTTTAACACGAGTAGAGAATTTTCAATGTGCCTTTTTTTGGTGAGGGCTGGAGGAGGTTGACATATTCTGTTCAAATTTAAAGTGAACCATTATAACCAAAATAATGCAAATGAAAATCAGATTTTACTAATTATAAAAAAAGAGAGAAAGACTTTCAGAGTAGATTTTGTGTGTTTAAGCCATTTACAAAGGCATCATCTGATAAAAAAAGAGGCGTTTAAAATGTCCTTTATCACCATGAAAACAACACACAAAATATTGATTTGGCCCGTTTCCGCTGTGTTGGGAAAGAAAAAACGTTTCCAGAAAGCGCCCTCTCGGCTTTCATCGTCAGCCTGGCAGAGGGGGTGGAGCCCCAGGCCTGCCTCAGGCCCTGTGACCCGAGTCTGCTCCCCAAGGGCCACACCTCTGCGCAGGGGCACTGAGGGCGGCCTCGTGGCCTCCACCTGTCACACGCCGGCCGCGCGAGCGCGAGCGCAGCAGCCCAGGACCTTGGCCAGGCCAGGCGGGGGTGTGGGATGCCTTGCTTGCTGCCTTTCTTTGTTCGCTCCCCGTGACGCAGCCAAGGCTTTTGGGGGGAGGTGATTCAGCCTTTTCACCTTTAGGTGGTGCTTCCGGACCACATAAGGCAGCCCAGAAAGGTTTCTGTCTTGTATCAGCTCTTCGTGTTCATTTTTCTGTTGCTGCTCAAGACTTTAAGGCTTTTTTAAACTCCTAGATTATATGCCGATTTCCTAGCTTTAAGAAATCTCAGCACTCAAAAATACAATTTTCTGAAGTCGGTGAATGAGGGAGTGATGATTCACCTAACAAAAGGGGTCTTTGCTTCCCAAGCGAGCCAGCTCCAGGACCCTTGATAATGGGGCGGTGTAAAATCGATTTACCAAAACTCGATTTGCATCTACCCATCTAAGAGCACATCTTTTCCATGAAAGGAGGCCCGTGCGGGATAATCAAAGTCCCCCGTGGATAAAATCAGACAGGAGCATGTGCCGCACAGCTTGGGTTTTGAAATGGCAGGAGAGATTGACTGGGTTTCCATGGAAACTCCCCAGAAGGCAGGCACGGGTTCTCTGCGCTGGAGTAGTCGGCCGCCCTCCCTGCTCCCTGGCAGTTCCCGGGGACAATGGCACCGAGTCTATTTTAGGTTCCTGTACTTGGAGATGCAAAGTTCTGTGACATAAAACACTTGCTTCACACATCGCTTCTCTTTCAGTCCAAGGGACTTTTGGTGGCGATAGTCTGAGCAAGCACGGGTGCGGAGATAATCTTAGAGCTCTCCTTGCCGCCCGGGGTGGGGTGGGGGTGGGGGATGTTCGAGACAAAAAACGTTTGTGCCTTATCTGTGATCTTGCATTTGCCTCGGGGTCTCAGTGATACCAGGAGAAAATGATTTGGGGTTACTGCATGTTATCATCTGGCTGGAAAAATTGGTCCGAAAAAGACATTTAGAAATGGCAATGGGGCGGGGCCCCCGGGGTGGCTCAGTCGGTTAGGCCCGACTCTTGATTTTGGCTCAGGTCATGATCTCACGGTTTGTGAGTTTGAGCCCCGCGTCTGACAGTGTGGAGCCTGCTTGGGATTCTCTCTCTCCCTCTCTCTCTGCTCCTCCCCCCACTAGTGCTATTTCTCTCTCAAAATAAAGAAATAAACATTAAAAAAAAGAATGGCGATGGGAACATCATGCTAACATGTTTTAAAAGGTGTTTAGGTTTTGCAGAATCCAAGTATAATCTGGAAAAACATCAGGACCACTCACAAACTCCTGGACTTCTGACTTCATGGACCCACTCCTTCTCAGGTGGGAGCAGTGTGGGTTTCTGTTGCTTTTGCAGATCTAAGACGGCAAAGAGACCTGCGAGCCCGAACCTCCCAGAATGCCCTGTGCTCATGGCTGCACTGAGCTATGTACACCAAAACAAACATTCTGTTTGGATCTACACAGGAACTATCACTGATCACAGCCACAATGGGGGTCATAGGATGTATGCCCTAATGTCAAAGCACAACTTAATGTCTCTCCATTAAAACACATAGTCCTGGACACCATAAGACTTTTCACTGGCACACGTCCCAGGAATGTCACAGCCTCGTGTCTGCCCTGATCTGTCCCTCCGCGAGACATACACCTGTTACAGTGTCGTCTTCCCGCCCATCTAAAACCCCTGTCCTGAGACCGGGTGGGAGCAATGGAACTCATCAAACCCACGACTGAAGTGTCATCGATTCGTTATTGGTAAGAACATCTTTAAAGTGCCTCCTCCCAGGCGCTATTGTGCCCCTCTCTTTTGAAAATAAATATGAGGATTTGGTAAAGAGTTCTATTAAGAAAGACATCTAAAATAGGGCGTTTTCTTGCAGTTAAACGGATGCCTGAATCAGAGTGCATGTTACTACACGTTGTGATCTGAGACTGGTGAACCACTGTGGCTTCTGCCCCCCTGGCGACACGTCAGTGAGGTGCAGGGCGGATTCCACGCACACGAGCATTTCTTCCTGGGGACCCCAAGGTGCTGCCCAGGCGCCCTTGCCGGGTAGCAGGTGGCTAAGCCCCTGACCCCACAGGGCCAGCCCCTCGCCGTCTGCCTGGGGGGTGACGCCGCCCTGAGCGGTAACACACCCTGGGTGCGGCAGCCTCTGTGACCTTGTGCCCAGCGTCCCCCCTCGCTGTGCTGGCAGAAAGACCCAGCTCGTCTCCCGCGAATCAGCTTACAGCAAAAAAATATCTGAAGGTGTCTCAGGCTCTCTCATCCTGGTAAAAGTCAATCACTTATTTTTAAAAACCTTCTACATAGAGGCAGAAAGAACCGTGGGTGTCTCCGGGCTGCACCGGGAGAGTCTGTGGTTGACCCGCCTCCGTGAACTGCCCTGCGAGACTGAGGACAGTAGCTAGAAATCCACAGAAACAGACCCTGAGGATCCAGGGTGATCATACAAAATGGTCCAAGGGGTGCACTGGAGTTCTGGGAGGATTTCGTGGAAAGGCCCTCGGCCACGTTTCTTGCTCATTTCTTTTGTGGCAACTCTATCAAGGGAACGTAATTAAGTAAAATGCCAAGTATTAAAAAATATGTAATTTTTTCTATTGCCCTCAACTTTAAAAGAACTCATAAAAATGTAAGATTAGGCCTCGTCCATAATAGCAAAATATGTTTGTAAATTGGAACGATTCAGGCCACATGTACAAAAGTCTTTGCTTTATTTATATAAAAAGTTCAATTCAGAAACTGCTTTTTATTTATTTTTTTGCTTAAAGAGATATGGTTCTAAAAATATATTTATTTTGTTTTTTTCTGTCACATAGACGGAAACAGTAAAGAAATTCAGAGGAGTGCAAAATAAAGATATTTGCAATGGAAAAATGACATACACTGATTCTTATGCTACATGTCTGTGATTTTTCTCCCCAAATGCAAAGAGAACAGGTCACTTAAAAGCAACATACATTACTTCTGCCCAATTTCTTGGATATATTACCTGAAACTCAAGGAAAGACAAAATCTTGCAAATCATTTTTTAACCTGTAAGACATTCATTAATTTTCCCTTTTTTTTTTTTTGAAATGCAGTATTAAGTATGCATACTTGAGCTTTCTGCAGCCCAGACACAGAGGCCCCACGCTGTCGTGTGGCACTCTCCAAGAGTCCCCCGGCCCCAGCCACCCGGCAGAAATAGCTCACGACACAGCCGAGCTACAGAGTCCGAGCTGTGGGCTGGAGCCCCGTGGACGCTGCAGGGCTTGGGGAGAGGCGGGTCGGGCCCCTCAGCCGTCCCACCTGCGGAGAGGTCGGCTGGGGCGCCGGTCCCGCCTGCCAGAGCCCCTGAGCGCCTGTCCCCTCCGGGAGGCAGTTCTGGGGGAAGTCCCCGATTTGCTTCCCGCTTTGGTCCCCTGACACCTGGTTTCTCCCCGTCCCCCTTCCTCCTTGAGGGTCGGGCGAGGGGCTTTCACGTGGCCGTGTAGGACATTCTAGCTTTATGGAAACCTACGTGTTTCAAAGTGTGAAGCGGCCACACCAATATTAGAAGAATTTAGTTGGAAAACTTGCTTGCTCCCTGATTGTGTGTCACATTTTCGTCCGAGCACTTTTCTCTTTAAATTACACTCAAAAACAAACCAACAAAGGAAAAAGACTGTTAGAGGTACTCTTAGCATGATTAAAAAAATTCATTTCGGTCGTTCAGGTAACCTTTCTGAGTCGGTCAGGCCGCAGGTGCGAGTGCGGCCGTGCGGGGCGGGAACCCTGGGCCCCGGGTGGACAGAGCGCCCCGGGAGCTGTGCGGTCGGGAGAAGCAGGGGGACGTGGGTGGAGAGTTAGGGCCGCATCAGTTCCGCGGGGCCCAATAGTTGTGCGGGCCACAGCACGCGGTGCGTGCGGTCAGGTCCAGGGGGCTGGTTCTTAGCCTCAACCCGTCCACAACCGGGATGCTTCTGACAATTTTCATCCTCACTCAGAGGCCCACGCGCTGGCCGCCAGGCTCGGTCCCCTCCACCCGGACGTGTGCTGTGTGAACCCCCGTCCGCCCTCCCCCGACCCGGGCCCCGGGGCGCCTCCCTGGCTTTGGCCGGGCCTGCGGGACCACACGGGCCCCCGCGGAGCTGAGGCGGAGTCTGGGCCGTTCCGGGCCCGTTTGTCCGGGGGCCGCGGGAGCCGCTGGGGGGGAGGTGCAGCCTGTTGTTCATGCCGCATGCAACTCTTAGTCCTCTCCACGCATGCAGCCTCCGGGTCTTAAGCTCTAACTCCTCGGTCGGTCATGCTGCCTCCTCGTCCGGGGGGTGGGAGCCTGACTGGGGCCCTCGCCGCCACACCGCACTGCCGCCCGCGGGGTGGTCCCGGCAACGTCCGGGAGTAGGCTCCTGTCCGGTGCGGCCGAACGTACCTAGCACATCCTGGCGTCCCAGTCACTTAACGGGATGTGTCCATGGGGACTGCTGCCAGAGCACATGCACGTCCAGCAGCAGTGAAGCGGCTAAACAAGAGACTGGGGCAGCCGGAGCCACAATTGGAATTGGACTCGGAGGACCCATGCAAGAAAAAACACACAAAAGGTGACTGGTGCGGCTGAGCGAAGGCAACAGAAACCAGCATTCCAACGTCCTGTCCCACGCGGGCGTCCACGTGCACCGCGACCTCGGGATGCGGGCGGGCTCCACCCTGGGCATGCAGGGACCTCGCGCGGGGCCCTCGAGGAGGCACTCACCTGTGGCCGATCGCACTGAGCTCTTAGGCAGTCAGTGTCGTCTAGTGTAGGGAGGGCGGTTGGCAAGGACTGGGGCGCCTGCCGGCCGCGGGGCGGGGCTGAGATGCGCGACGGGGAGCGCCTCGACCCGCGAGGCCCGCACCAAGGTGCCCGGCCTCTGAGAAGGGGAGGGCGCTGGGGACCGTATCTCCCCCCCCACCCCCCGGCCTTGCTGGTGAACAGCCAGACATGGAACCACAAGGACCGGCCTGCTGTCGGGGGCCACTGGCTGGGGAGGGGCTCTCTGCAGAGGCTGGCGGCCCGGCCACGCCGCTCCGCCCGCGTCACGAGCCAGGCGGGCCGCGCCCGAGACAGACGGATGACCCAGTGTGACCACGATGGCACCCTCGCGGCTACACTACCACTACCACCCACGGTGGGCACGCGCCAGCCCACGCCCCGGCTCTGAGGACAGACGGGGAGACCCGGGGGGCGGCTGCAAACCCGAGGCAGCGCAGACGCGGCGTTTGCACGTCTGGGGACACCGAGGCCCAGAGCGGTCTGCTGGGCCACGCGCAGGCTTCCGTGGCCAGCGGCTCGGGCTGTAAAAGCCACAGTGACTGGGGGACATGGGTTCCGTTTCTCTGTCCAGAGACGGTTTGAAACTGCTTTTGAGTTCAATGAGGAGAGGGGCTTGGGTGGTTTACAAGCAGCTGCGTTTCCTCAAGCTTCCAGACGTTAGCGGGAGAGTCAGGTCTTCGGGACAGAGGAAAGGAAAGGCCCGGGGGCCACGGAGCCGGGAGCAGCACACGCTCTCCTGGTAGCTGAGGTCGTGTTCCTGCTCCTAGCCTTCTTTCTAGTTTTGTTTGTCCCGTTTTTCCCCTGTTTGTCATGTTTGGGGTCTTTTATTTTTTGAATCTCTCTTTTGTCTGGAGGAAATGTGTTCGGTCCTAACCGGGAGACAAGAAAACGGCCTGCTGCCTCTGCATCCTGTGTTGGCCTGGGCCTCTCCGTCATCTCTCACAGTGCCACCTTGTGTTCCTCTCCTGCCGTCCCCAAACCCTGTCTTCTGCCCAGCTGCTTGTTGCTAGCTACCTGGTTTTAAGCTATTTTTTTAGTTTATTTTCTGCTCTGTCATCCCTCACATAACAAGATTGAGTTCCAGCCTTTTCTCCCTTCTTCCTGGGGGGCCTGCCTTGTTTCGTACCTTGGTTTTTTTGGGTCCCGTTTCTAAGTGATTTCAGAGACTCTTAAGTTAGCATGAGTTCTGAGAACTAGGTTGATCAAATATGCTTATTTTACAGGCAAAGAGACAGATCCAAACAGGTGAAGTATACTGTTTAAATTTGCACAAAGAGCCGCCAGGTCAAGATGAGAACAGACATGCCTTCGGACCCAAAGCTCAGCTAGACTCGCCGTAAATGTCCCCTTGTGATCAGTGGCTCCTACCCTACAAAGCCGCCCCTCACGCCGGGCTCATTTTGTGCTGCAAGACAGAGATCACTTGTTCGTCTGTTTGCGATCCCCAGTGATCGATCTGCAAGGACCCTCGTGTCTCCTAAAACAGGGAGAGTGGAGGGGATAGCAGGAAAGTACAATGAATTGCTCTAGACCTTTGTACTGAGGATGTAGCCAAAGCGGTTTCTAAGAGTCACACTGTCCGCCGACCGTGTGGTCCCCCTCCGGTCACGAGGGGCCGAGCAGAGAGCAGGGGGCTCAGTGCCCGCACCCCTGCGACCGGAAGGTCTGACCCCAGTGCTGGTTCTGGAGTCTGCACAGCACATGCGTTCCACTGAGGACAAGACGGGAACCAGCGAGAGCTAAAGACGGGGACACCAAGTCCAGATGGAGAGACCAGGGCAGGCGCAGAGGAGGGTGGCAAGAAGGGGGCTGAGGGCAGCACAGGCGTCCACAAGACCCTGCAGCCCCTGCACACGGAACACTGTCCCGGGCGGGTGTGGGGCCGGGAGGCCCGGGCACCCCCGTGGTGCCTCCGAACTTGGCAGCCCGGCCAGACGCGTCCTGTGGCAGGGACCCGAGAGCGACGGGGCTGCCCTTGCCCCGACCCCTCAGCCCCCAGGAGAGAGAACCAGGGACCCGTTCCTCCACAGACGCCCAAGCCTTGTTGGGGAAGCCTCAGCTGAGGGTCGGGAGCTTGGGAGAAGCGAGGACGGCGTGCCGTGCGCCAGCCGGTCTGCGGAAGGGACGCGGTGGTGACGCGGCAGAGGGGACACAGAGGCTGCCTGCTCAGCCCTCGCCCGGGCCCCTGGGGGAGTTCGGGGTCTGTCCCACCCGGACCTGCCAGACAAGTTAGAAGAGACGGAGCAGAGAAAGATGCTGAGGAAACAAGATGAAAAGCCGTGATAAACCGAACGGATGCGAAAGACGCTGCTGGGCAGACGGCCTGCCTGGACATCTGCCCGCCGCGACCCTGTGTCGTGCCCTGACTCTGCAGGGACAGGAGCTGCTTTCCGGCAGGGACCGGCAGGCCACCAGGTCACCTGAGAGAAAAGTCAATACAGCATTCGGAGGCGTTAGCTTGGAGAAGACAAGACAGCAGGAACCGAAGTCACCGTCCTCACAACAGGAAGGGAGGAGGGACACTTGCCCGAATGTGCCCAAGAGCCCGGGGCCACGCTCCTGGGGGGTCCTGCCCCCAACACGCGGTGCTCAACAGCAAGGTGGGGCCCCCTGGGAGCGTGGCAGTCCCTAGGGCGGGATGGACTGGCGCCTGCTGTGACCACCCCAGAGGCCTCCCGGGGCTGAGGGCCTGGGCTCTGTGCACAGCCCGAGGCGTCCTCCCTCTGGGGGACAGGCCGTGCCTTCCTCTCTGCGGCCCCCACGTCTCTGCAGGTGACTGGACGCCTGGGCCTCCCTCCTGGAAAGCTCTGCCTCAGGGCCCCCACGTTGTCACGCGGCCTTCCCGCCCGCGAGGGGCTCCTCCCTCGAGCAGGCCCTCTGGCCTCCGGCTTTTCCTCCTGTGTGTCCAGCCTCCCCGAGCCTCACGTGAGCCGAGCACTGTGCCTGGCTGTGTGCCGTCCCCTCTGACCTCCCAGAACCTTCCTCTCCTGCCTGCTGTGCCCAGGAGCTGGGGTGCCTTCCAGGTGGTTTGTCACTCTGAGCACAGGCTCTGGGGAAGGAGGGCAGAGCCCGAGCGGTGACATGGCCAGCCCAGGGCACACCCCGCTGGGGCCCAGCGTCTGGTGGTTTCGTCCTCTCTGTCTGGTGTGGTTCTTGTGCCGTTTGGTCTTCCCGTTTGCAAACTAGGTCCTGAGGGTCACAGAGCAGGTGCAGATGCCTCAGAGCTCCGGCGTGTGGCCCTGAGTGTGGCCTGTCTTAAATGTCCTCCTCGTTCTCAGCAGGACGTTGGCAACTAGGGTCACTGCGTCCTAGGTATTGGGCGTGGCCCGCCGTCCCTAGGGTGTTGTCCCCAGCTGCTCTCAGGGGAGGCTGGCCTGAGGACCCCGAGGGGGTGTCAGCGGGTTGCCCAGGGGGGACCGTGCTGTCTGGGTGTGGGGGGCTGGGGGGTGTTGAAGGGGACTCTGCCCAGGTGAGTGCGTGCAGCCCCACCCCTGCCGGGAAGTCGACTTGGAGGTGGAGGGGCCTTGCCTATCTCAGGCCCCCAAACCTGCCCGCGAGTGCTCGGCTCCCTGGGGGGCGTGAGAGCTGAAGCCAGGAACTCAGAGCTCTATGACCTGCCGGGCTACAAAGATCCTCATGTCCTGGGGGCTGCTGACCACCCGTCCCCCACTTGGTGGAGAAACAGGTGACCGCCCTGCGCCCATCTCAATTCCCGGGGGCACAGTGTGTGCTCTGTGGCTCTCCAGGGAGGGTCGACGAGGACAGCCTCTCCTACCGACCGGTGATACTCCAGGCGCTCGGGCCCTCGGCAATCACGCTGTGGGCCCACACTGTGGGCCCGGAAGGTCGCCGTGGACATTCTGACTGTGTGCCTGCTCCTCATGAACACCCTGTGCTCTGGGTCCTGCCCCATCAGTCCGTGTCACAGACGACACAGGCCCAGAGATGCTCATACTGTGCTCACAGCAGGAAGTGGCAAAGAGGCTTGATTCCCACCCACTGGCGGCCTGCTGTGTGCGTCAGAGACAGGGGCATGCTCGCGGGAACGTGGGGCAGGTGCGGGAGCAAAACCAATGCTTGTGGAGTGACTGGGGTCCCCAGAGGGGTGGTGGGAGGGGAGGGGCACAGAAGGAGGTCCTTGGTGACGTCTAGAGAAGAGGGCTCCTTCAGAGCGGGGAGGGAAGGTCGGACGACGTACAGAGTGAGGGCCCACGACGAGAGGACAGTGCAGACACACGTGGCAGCAGGTGGCGGCGGGTCCGAGGGGACGGGAGGGGAGGGCCTTACGGTGCCGGGTCCCAGCGGGAGCAGAGGAAGGAGCCCTCGCACCCCAGCCGGGTGCCGTCCGAACAGGGAGGGGGCTCTCGTCCGGGCCGGGGGCTCTGGTCGGAAGGGATGGCCTGCAGTGACCCTGGCCGGCCACACACACGCCATGTGCGAAGGCACCCTGCCTTGGCGATGGTGACGTGGGTGCCCCCGTGGACACTGTGTGGTTTCCTCCGTCCCTGGAGCCGGTGTGAGCGAGTCGGGCCTTCCCGACTCCCAGCCACCACGTCCAGACAAGCATCCGGTCCTCGGGCGCATCTGGATCTGCCCACGGAGAGGAAGCAGCAGGGGACGTCGGGCGATGACAGGTGGCAGTCGTGGTCCTGGGTGGTGTCGCTGCTGCACGAGGGCGCAGGCGGTGGAGTCTGGAGGTTCCCTGCTCATTTCAGGTGCAGCTATTTCTGCCAAGAAACACACCCGCGCCCAGTCAGAGCTACGGGGTCTGCTGCTTGTGGAAGCGGGAGCGTCAACGCCGTCCATCTCCATGTGAGCGAAAGCAGCCTTGGGTCCAAGTTTGAAGGAAGTAATTTTAAGATATGTTTGTTCCACAGCGAACTTTGACGGAAACTTCAGTTGCCTAACACCAAAAGGGTGTTTCTTAGGAAAAGATTCACATTTAAAAATGATCTCTGTTGGGGCGCCTGGGTGGCGCAGTCGGTTGAGCGTCCGACTTCAGCCAGGTCACGATCTCGCAGTCCGTGGGTTCGAGCCCCGCGTCAGGCTCTGGGCTGATGGCTCGGAGCCTGGAGCCTGTTTCCGATTCTGTGTCTCCCTCTCTCTCTGCCCCTCCCCCGTTCATGCTCTGTCTCTCTCTGTCCCAAAAATAAATAAACGTTGAAAAAAAAATTTAAATAAAAATGATCTCTGTTATGTAAGCTATAAAAAAGGAATAGGAGGGGCGCCTGGGGGGCTCGGTCGGGTAGGCGTCCCACTTGGGCTCAGGCCATGATCTCACAGTTCGAGGGCTCGAACCCCGCGTCAGGCTCCGTGTTGACAGCTCGGAGCCTGGAGCTGCTTCAGATTCTGTGTCTCCCTCTCTCTCTGCCGTTTCCCTGCTCACATGCTGTCTCTCTCTGTCTCAAAAATAAACAAACGTTAAAAAAAACTAAAAAAAAGGACTAGGAAAGGTTTTCTGGAAAAGGAAGGGAGGGAAAGGAGAAAGAAAAACAAAGGCAACTTTTATAGCTGGGAAATCTCTTAGGGGTCAAGGGGCTTTGGTGATTTCCAGTCTTCCTGTGTCAGCAGCCGTTGTGCGGGAAGGTCTCTGGGGGCCGTCCTTTGGCTCAGAAGACAGGGCCAGTGTCAATGTCCTGCGAGGGGGCTCCTCAGAGGCCCGTGAGGGGTGGGGAGGACATTCCTCACCCCACCCCCGGCAGACCTGTCATGGGGTGGGGGGGGCTGGGTGAGGAGTGAGTTGCCATGGCAACCCACCGTTTCCCCCACCCCCCCTCCCCGCCCCCCTGCCCTGCTGCAGGTTCTATAATGCGCAGGACATTCTGAGCAGCAGGGCACGGAGGGCGTTGTGGGGGCAGGGCAGGCCTTTCAGCGGGCACTAAGGGTCTCTCACCCGGATGAAGAGCCCTGTGGATACACACGCCAGCCTCAGTGCTTGGTGAACCATGGCCCTCGGGGCCTCAGGAGGCTCCCCTGCAGCCAGGATGCCCCCGGGGCCGCCAGGGAGACTCGGGTTACGTGCATTTCGCTGTCCTAAACCGTAGATCAGGGCCGCATGCGCCACAGTCCCTGAGCACACGCTACCAAACACGAAGCAGGAGCCTCGCTAGTTTTGTGTGTGAGCCCGTGAGGGACTAAAACGTGTCTAGAAGCAGGGTCCAGGGAAGGTGGTGCAGCCTGGTGGCAAGGGCATCACGCTGGGCGTCTCGAGCCCAGTGCGTAAGAGGCCAAACCTGAACGTGAACCAGTCTGTGAAAGTGGGGAGCCTGGGTTTTCCCATCACTGCACAAGGGTTTTCATTTCTTTTGTCAGGAAAGGAGGCATTGGCCTAATCAGCTCTTTACATTTAAAGTCCGTTAAAAATAAAGAAACGTCATCCGTTGAAAGTCCAATTGGCTTCTCGAAGGGTGATGAGCCCTCGCGTCACATTTTCTCAGGCCAAGTAGGGAGACATGGAGGGTTCTCGTTCTGCACGAGTAGGTCAGACCCTGCGGCGCTCATGGGGTTACCCAGTAGCGATCCGAGTATGTTCCGCGGGCGTCCGCCGACCGCGCTCCCTGCTCCACCGCAGACCCGCTACTTTGCCGGGAAGGTGCGCGACTCCCGGGGCTCATCAGGCTCTTTGCCCCTTCCCGCCAGTGGGAGGAAGCGTGACAGGGCTCTTGTGCTTGCTGGCGGGGACTGGTCCCTCTCTGGCTGCTCCCTGCTCTCGGGGGGTGTGGAGAGGTCACGACAACCCGCACCCGGAGGTCTGAGATGGCCCTCCCAGGGGCTCCAGGCGCGGGTGCGCGTGGAGGTGCCGCGTCCTGCCGAAACCGTGCCTCGGTCTCTGGTCTCTGGTCGTCTCCTCAGTTGTCTCTGGACCAAAGCACACATTTCAGAAGAAGGTGAAAGTGTGTTCCTTTCTCCTGGACCAGGGCACCAGCAGAGCTCAAACGCTAGACAAGGTCGGCGGGTCCTATCCACCGTGAGCGCCAAGGTTCTGGGCAGGATCTGGAAGGAGGGTTTTCCCTTATGGCTCAGCACAGTGGATGTGTTGGTCAGTACTGACTTCTCCTCTAGTTAGAAGACAGGACCGAGTCTTGCCCGCGTGGGAAACAGCTCCGCAGCTGTGGTCCAAGTGCAGAACTCACGTTCAGAGGTCGCAGACGGTCAGTGTGTGGTCCCCGCGTGGGAGCAGAAACCTCCACCCATGGCGGGTTTCAGGCGGTCAGCCCTTCTCCACTGGCCAGCAGTGGAAGGGGCACGTTGCGTACTTTGAAGGCATCGCAAAGTCTCCTCTGGCGGACCATGAGAGGGGGTGGACATCAGAGAGGGCCACTGTGGGGGCCACCGCAGACGGGCTCTCCCAGCACCTCGGCCACCTCCAGGCCTGGCTCATTCCCCACAGTGTGTCACTGAACCTCAGCAGAAAACCAGCATTCGGATGAACTGAGAATCAGCTGACTTCCGGGGGCGGAACTGAGTCCTGCTCTGTGTTTACCCTTTAACCCTTAGTGAGTTGGAAATCCGCAGGTGTCTGCGTGAGGGCGGCCGGGAGGGGCTGAGGCCAGGCCCCGGGCGACTTAGAGTGAAGCTGTGATTCCAGAAAGTCTCTGGGCACCTGATCCTGATTTTTCCAAATAAGAAACATGAAGTTCAGAACTTTGGTTGACTTGCTGGGGGCCACTCAGCGAGGACACGGAGTGGGTCTGAGACGATCCCGTCTGACCCAAGGCGGAGCCCCTCTTCCCGCGCCGCACGGGCCCAGCCACATGGCCGCCCACCTGAGGGCGCACCTGTCTGTGTCAGGGTGGGGGTCAGGGTCAGGGTCAGGGTCGGGGTCAGGGTCAGGGGGAAGCCTGCTCAGCGGTGCCCGGCGGGCTTGGCCAGAGGGCATGAGCTTGGGCTTGGGCTCATGCCGAGACCGTCTTTCCCGGCTCTGCCTGGCGCAGAGGTAACTAGCGTGTGGCCAGGAAAGCGGAAATCTAACCTGCGGTGCAGTGGGCTCGGGGTCTGGCCTAGATCTACGAACGCAGGAAAGAGAAGCGTGTTTCTCTAGGTCGTCTGCGCTGCTCTGACCCGTAAGGCTGTGCACTGAATAACAAACGCCTGCTTCTAAGCGGTTCTCGTCTTAAAATGCATGTCATCCAAATAAGGCAAGAGAACTGAAGCAAGAATCCGAGATAGTTTGAAAAGTAAAGAAACGACGGAGAATGGGACGATCAAAATATGCCAGTTGGGAAAACGGTTTTGTGCGGGAGGCGGGAGCCGAGGGGGGGTCGCCGAGGGACCGGGGCTGCTGGGGAGTCTGATAGGCTGACGGACACCTCCAGTTGATGGTTTTGAGCCTGATTTGCAAGTCTGATAAAAGTGTTTAAAACGCTACCAGATCAGACAAGAACGAGAAAAGACATATTAGGAAAATGGAATCCTTTCATCTTTGAAATATTTTGATCTCGGTTGTTGGAGTTTGAAATGTAAGAAGTTTTCTTTCGCTCGCTCGTCGCTGGAATCGGGTCAGACTTCGGGCATTGATTGCCTGTGTCTTTTCGTTCCGGGGCCCCCTCCCCCGCTCAGTCGGCCTCATTCCTGCCCGAGCCCGTGGCCCGACCCACCTGGCTGCCGCGGGCTGGCTCCTGCCCCCGTCTTGCCCCAGACCTTGCTCTTTCATTAACAGGTATGATTATGTCGACTTCTCTGGGCACCAGGTGCTTTTCCGAGCACTCGACAAACACAAACTCCTCAGTCCTGGTAACAAACTGCCAGGGGGGTGCCGGAACCGCCCCACTTTGTGGGTGGGATCAGAGAGGTGAGCAGCGTCTGCGGAAGGCGGCCCAGTGTGGGGGTGGAGCGCGTCGGGAGCCAGGCGGCCCGGGCAGAGGTCCACACCGCTAAGCCTGCTGGCCGCCCCCGCCCCCGCAGCGCTGGGCCGGACCAACCACCCCCCTCCGGACGTCCAGGACGCGCAGCCCCCGGTGCTCACGGTCTCCCGCGGCCCGTTCTTCGAGACCCGGGGACATTTCAACGTCTCTGGGCCTTTGAGGAGTCTCTGTGAATGCGCTAAAATACCCTGATTTAAAAAATAATTTTCTAAGGGAAACAAATAGATCTAAACTACCTGGAGTGAAACGTTAACCCCAATTTAATTGTTTCTGCTTGGCCTAGAAACCGCCTCCAGTTGGTATCCCTGGGGCTTAGAAGCCAGAGACGGGCGTTTTCAATGGCAGAAACTGCTGTCAGGACGTGAAAAGGAGAAGGTGCAGAAATATGTCAGGGAGAAGCCAGGCTTCCTGTCGCCGTGGGATTATTCTGACAGTGAGGGGGGTGTGACTGGGAAAAGCTGAGCGCCCCTTTGAAGAGCCAGAACTAATCACGGCGGCCGAAAGGAACGGCTCAGGTGAGTGCTCTCAGCGCCCGGTGTGGCGTGGGAGTGGGCGCCGGGCGTGGACAGGGCTGCCCACGTCCACACGCCCGTTCAGCGGGTTTCGAGGGGCCCTAAGTGCACATGTGGGGCCTCGCTGGGCCAGGAAAACCGAGCTGACACATCACACGTTTAACTGAGAACAAGCAAACACAGAAAATCCAACACGGACACATCAATGTACATACCTCCTCGGGAACGAATACACTTTGGAGGGGAGTGTGTACTCAATGCTATGTGGCCTAAAAACGCCCTACTGGAAACTGGGACACTGTCTCCTACCCTCAATCTAAGTCAGCGTCTCGGGCGTGGGAGAGGGTGGCCCGTGGCGGCCCGGGGGCTGGGGCCACGGGATGTGCTCTCGGGACCAGGAGGAGCGACAGGCTGTCAGGCCAGGAAGAAGGAAGCAGAGAGGGGGCTGGGCCACCCGTCAGGAGCCACACACGTGCCCTCAGAGGCCCCAGTGGAGAGGCCCACGCCCCAGATAACCGGGCCTGTGCTGTTTCCCGCCACGAACGGCCCAGGGCTTGACAACAGGCAAAATCGTTTTTGTTCGAAGACGAGATCTAAACGTGCGTAAGCGGGTGCACACGGACACGTTCCATGTACTTGCTGCAGTGAGTCCTGGGACCCTCAGCTGGCAAGTGGGGCCAAGAAGGGACGCCTCTTCTCCGTTCTCTGCTCTGTCTCCAGTCGGTCCTGCGTCGGGGGACGAGGCTGCAGCCGTATCACCTGCGTGCACCTCCGCGAGGCTGGACAGACTGCACGAGCCTGGAGCAGCCGACGACGGACGCCACTCACCGCAACGGTGGCCTCGTCCGCGCTCCCCGCGGACCTCGTGAAGCTCACACGCCATTCCTGCCTTTCCACTCAGGGTGCAGAGTTTCCAGGCTCACTCTTCCCCGGTCAGCTCGCAAGAGGGCCTCCCTTCGCAAGGGGGACGTTGGAGCTCAGAGCGAGCCGCCTGCTGACCCCACTGACCAGCACTGACCCCACTCAGCAGCCTCCCTTCGATTCCCGGGCTCCTTACACGGTCCGTTGTGCAAGCAAATGATTCTGACTCGTTCACGAACTCATTTACTTGACGGCTTGGCTGCCCAGCGACGTGCAAAACGCCCGTGGATGCTGCAGGGGAGCGGCCACACGTTGGGGGCCCAGGCCACACCCTCCAGGAGCCTCCCTTCCCATGCACGACACAGGTGACCAAATACCCACAGCGTGAGGGAGGGCGTCATCGCCGTAGTAAGAGGCCGGTGCGTCGCCGGGTCCTGGGTGTGGAGCGGTCTGTCCGTGCGTTCAGGGACTCTGGGAAGGGCTGACCTCGTTCCGTGGCCGGGCTTCCGTGGGCACAAGGTCAGGGAAGGTCGTTGCAAGGGAATGTGCCTGTGCCACAAGGGTCACGTATTCCTTGTGCCATGAACTGTGCATACGTTTGTGAATGCTTATTTCAAGAAGAAATATGCAGTGAACGATCTCTTAAGCCTCAAGGTGCAACGGTCTGCAAATCTATGCGAATCTATGGTGTTTCCTTCCCATCAAGGCGTTTCTCCCAAAAAGGCCCAGCTCCCCAGGGACAGCCGGCCTCACTGCTCTTCTGCCCCTGCCTGGAAGGCTGTGCTGGCGGGGTCTCGGGGAAGCCTGGGGGCAGGTCCCCTGAGGCGCGAGTGGAAGCCCGCTGCCCAGGAGCAATCTTCACAGACATTCATTTTAACTCTTTCTGGACCAATGCGTCCCCTGTGCCTCAGCGCCACCGGCCCAAGGATTCCCTCCGGCCAGAGGACGCCTGCCCTCACAGCTGTGTCCTGCCTCTTTGATCACGCACTACGGAAAACTCGGCACTGGAGTCCTGTCTCAATGATCCCCATGAAGTCATACTGTCTTCACTAGTCAGCGGTACAGTTTTGGGTCTTGAAGTCTCACCCTGCTAAGCACACACTCTCGGTGAGGTCTGCAGGCGCCACTGTCTGTAACCTGGAAACCTCTTATGCTCCCGCATGCTCAGGGCCGTTTCCTACCGGTGGGACGGAGGGATGCTGTCCTCTGGGGTCAGCCAGACGACTGGAGGGAGATTATCTGTGACAGGACTTCCCAGCTTTGTAACCGTTTTCCCTTCCAGGACTCGATCAGCTCATCCGGGCCCTTCCTGCCAATGAGGGAGCAGGTAGCAGCCCAGGAGCCTGGCCGGCTGGGTTTTGCGTGGGTGAGAAGGACGGCCCTGCTCTCTTTGTCCACACTCGCTCCCGGAGCGTCACTTAGCCCGCCGTGGAAGCGCCCGACCGTCCCCCCCCAGAGCCCCACGCTTGCTCTGGCCTCGCCCGGAGTCCTGCATGGACGTGCAGCCCGCAGCACGGGCACCCACACGACCTCCGCCTGCCCCGCCCCCACCCCGCGTGTCCCCTGCCCCTCCTGCGGCCGCAGCCCCAGGAGAGGGCAGCCTCTGGGTGCCTCTGGGTGCGTCTCACGCCTACGTCCAATCCCCCCTGCAAACCTGCCGTTCTGCCCACAAAATGCCCAGAACTGGCTGCTTCTCACCCCTGCTCTGCTCCTGACCACCTGTAGCCGGGACTGTCACCGAGACCTGTGCCCGCCCTCCCTGCGCCTCCTGCCACGCTTCACGCTGTCCCCTATGTGGCACCTGGCGTGGCTGTGGGAACACGTCAGAGCCTGTCACCAGTGCGCAGGTGGTGGGGGGTGGGGGGCTCCTCTTACTCAGAAGGGAACTCAGAGCCCTTATAAGCCCCTGCGGGACTTGACCCCTGCAGCCAAGCTTCACACTCCAGAACATTCCTCCGGCTGCTCCTCTTCTGAGTGTGCAGGCATTGTGCTCCTGCTGTTTCCCCCACCATCAGGAGGCAGGGAAGGACAGGGAGTGGGGTCGCTGGCTACCTGCCGGGGACCGGAGCAGTGGTCTCATGCAGCAGGCGTTTGTAAGCAAATCACCGTGAGCAACGTGAGACTTTGCCTGTTGTCCTTTTCTAAAGCTTAGACAAGAATACTTGAGTTGTCATTTCTATGAAATAAACTACACACGTGCAGAATATACCGTCGCACTTTATAAAGCACTTTCACATCTGCAGTCCACCCCCGCTGACCTTGACCGTGTGAGGGGTCTGCCCTAGTCCCCAGAGGAAGAGCGCCCCATGGGCGGTGCACGCTTCGGGCATCTGGACTCCCGGCGCTGGGGGTTTGCTCTTGCTTTGTGTGTTGAATGGAAGCCACAGAAACGCCTCCCCACCCAGAGATACGATGCGGCTGTTAGATAAGATTACCCGACCAACGTGTTGAGCAAAAAAGCAGGTTTCAGGATCACAGAGAGATTGTGGTTGAAGAAAGTCTTACCAGATGCAGTACAGAGACAAAGGTACAGGGTTTGTTTCCCTCCTTTTTCAATTTCCGGTGGCTTATGTCTAAAACCTTCCTTGTCTTGTTTTTTTCTTTTTTTTTAAAATTTTTAATGTTTTTATTTATTTTTGAGAGAGAGAGAGCGAGCGAGCGAGCATGAGCGGGGGAGGGGCAGAGAGAGAGGGAGACACAGAATTTGAAGCAGACTCCAGGCTCCGAGCCGTCGGCACAGAGCCCGACGCGGGACTCGAACCCACGAACCGCGAGATCATGACCTGAGCTGAAGTCGGACCCTCCACCGACTGAACCCCCCCAGGCGCCCCATAAAAGCCTTCCTTGCCTTGTTAAGAGCACATGTCCCCATCTGACGTAAGAGGATACCTCTGTCCCGGGAGAGGGTGATCTTACACGTGACGCACATTGTCAGCTGAACAGAATGGACGTACGCGGGAAGCACCACCAGGACTTGAGCACAGAAGCAGAAAACAAGGAACACGGACCAAGGAGATGAGAAGTAGCCACTCCCACACCTGCCCCGGGAGCCAGAGCAGAAAGGGCACACGTCCGGGTCTCGTGGTCCCACGTCCTCGAGCGCGAGAGCAGAGAAAGAGGGCCCTCTGGGGGCCCTGAGAATGAAGTTTGGCTGAAACAAGTCACTTGTGTGAACCCGGGTTGTGGAAAGGGCATTGTAATGACGCGTTCAGGAAGCAGGCGCTAACGTAATTGGAACAAGGGAAGGACTGACGCTCCCCTCTGTGTAGCAAGCTCTCTAACAGCGGGCTAATGAATGGTCTAAGCAGGCTTGAAAGAGAAATATTTAAGATACTAATGGCAAACAGTCTTCTAACAACCTTAAAGCCCCAAGTGTTAATAATGTATCTGCTAATTATAAGCCAGGTTTATTTAGTCACTGAAGAAGGTGGCCTAAGGATCTCTCTTTGATAACATCTGCTTAATGAAATTTGAATTTCTGTACAAGTTTGAAAGTAATAAAGTGGAATATATTTTTAAATAACATAACAGACTTTCTCCTAACTTCTAATGAATGCTGCTCTCATGGCCCACAACAGTGAGGTCCAGGCAACACGCAGGTATTCGAGTCTGAAAAGTTACACTGTGAAATTTATATCGTGTTTAATTCTAATCTGTCTACAAATGGCATTAAATTAAAAAAAGAGGCCAGTATGTAAATATAAAAAGACCTCCCCTCCATTTGTCTATGGCCTAGTACTAAAAAATGTTGAGTACCCAGATGCTAAAAAGAGTCATAAGCTTTTCAATTGTAGGAATAAAATATTCCTGAATGTTTATTAGAATATGGTAAAAAATATCTTTAAAGAACAGTACAAACCGAGTCTGGGGTTCTCAGTGGCACTGTCCTATATGGACATCCGCTTGATAGCTGTGACATTTAAATTAGCTTTGACAAAATGGACACCCTGGAAAGTGCATTCCCCTGGCGGCCAGGGCGCGGTGCGGCGCCCAGGAGGTGCGTGTGGCTGCGGCTGCAGACCTCGGTTTGTCTGACCTCGTCCAGACCTAGATCTGGACGGAGCAGATCTAGAACATTTCCAACTCCCCAAGACTTCTGTTGGACGGCCCTGAAATACTCATCTCACAAAGCCGAATTACATTTTCGTTTGGTTATTAGAAACTATTTGCACTGAAAATTTTTTTCTTAAAAAGAAAATCAGGCGAGACTGGGATTTCTCACGTCTTTACGCTATTACAATCTTCACGGACTCTCCTGGAAGGCCGACCACATACCACTATTTCCTAACTGCGGGGAGAGGACACTACTGAGCACCTGTGGAGCCTGGAGACTTTGGCCATGCGGAGAACCAAATGGCAGTCACCAGGGCCAGGGTTGTACCTCTTTCTGTAAACAGGCAGCCGCAGAACTGCACCCCCCGTAAGGAGGCGGGTGGGATTTCCCCTGAACGGTCACTCCCGGGAGATCACAGGTCGTGTTCTGGGATAAAGACCTGGGCAGGTGGGGTTGTGAGCCGTTCTGCTCCTGGGTCCACCTGCAGATACTTCAGCCCTTCGGGGTCCGTCTTTCTAATCAAGAAAGAAACCAAAGAGAATGGTTCTCTCTCCTGAAATTGTCAGGAAAAAGTGTCCTCCAAAATCCTTGTCAATAATTTCCCAGAAGGAACATCTACTGTATTTCCAATTTTGTTCATTTTGCTCCGGGGAACTGTAAATTAGTGAAGTGTTTACTGAAATAAAACCTCAAATTTATAATTAAAGGCCGATGAACCCGGTCCTTAGTGGCCACACGTCTTTCCCAAGGAGGCTGGCCTCTCGCCCTACTCAGTGCCAATGTGGGGCTCCCGTGATGTTGAAGGGAGGTCCACGCTGAGAATCACCCCAGCGGGGCCAGGCATGACAGGAATACGAGACCAAACCCCCGGGAATTGCGAGAGGCCAGAGTCAACTAGACGTAGCGTATGAAGCAGACCCAACGACAATTTGATGTGCTCTGTGACAGGAAGCGTGCCTAGCTCTGAATCCTGGCCTGAAACCGCGGACAACAAAGCCTATAGGTTCACACACACACGTGTGTGTGAATACATTAATGACATATCTTCTACGTAAACGTGTACGCATATATAGAATACCTGTAAAACTGTAATATGTGAAATTGTAAGGAAAATAATGTTTCCTTTGTCTGGCGCACCAAGTATGCTGCGTATTTATAAAGAGAAGTGAGTAATCCGGAAGTGAGGTCCACCTAAAACGTCTGACTGTGAGTTCCTTGAGGGCAGACCCTGCACCTGTTCTCCGACTACCGATTACAGGTGTTTAAATAAATAAGTGAATGAAGCAGTGTGGCTCCTGGCTCGTGGACATGCTGTGGTGTGTGCTCCCATCCAGAAGTCTCTGGAGGGTCCAGACTGCCCCCCTCCGAAGGGCTGCAGGCTGTGAGCCAGAGGCGAGCGCGGGGACAGCCTGGGCATGTGCGTTAAGTGATGCGCGCGTACCTACAGGCTCCAGAGGGGCTCCCCGGACCTCCTGCCCAGTGTCACCAGCAGGGGCTTTCCTGTTTGAATTGGAGGACACGTGATGTCCTCCACACCTAGAGACTCACTGACTACGGGGTGACTTAAGGTTCTCATGATACAAAGTCATTCAGTAAATGATCAATTAACTTGTACATTCTCCTCCTTTCAATTCTGGTTAATATTTTCACAAAATCCCAATTTTAAAAAGAGCTATGTGATTTTTGTGCATTGATAATAATGTTCACTGAGCGTCCTCTACGTGCCTGCTTCCAGCACGGTCCCATTTCACAGGGGAGGACACTGAGGCACCAAGTCCGAACGACAGTGAGGCCCACGCAAACACCCGAACTGCATCCCAGATGTTGCCGGAGAGCCCTGGGTGTGCTTCTGGAAAGCACAGGTCACTTCCTAAAGGGAATGGGACACTGAAGTTTGCTTCCGGTTTTGTTTTGGTTGGTGTGTGTGTGGATGACCTCCGGTGAGGTTAACGAGATGTACGCCCACGTCCAAACACCTGGGATGCCCATTGCACAGTCTGGGCGTAACGTTGACCACCAGGAGAAGGAAGTGGGGAGGGGGCTCCCTCGCAGAGACTGAGCCCAGGACGCGGGGCAGCGAGCCCCCTCCCGTGGTGCTGACCGTGGCAGCGTCCGTGCTCCCGGGAGAGTGGAGGCTACTCTGGTTGTCCTCCCCGTAAGCGAGAGTCTCCGTGAGCCGTGAGCTGAGGAGCACACAGCTTTGCTTTACCTGTTATGTGTGTGTGCTCACCCGTGTGTGTTCATCTGTGTGCATATCAACGTGTACATGTGTGTTCATCATGTGTGTGCTCACCTGTGTGTGTGCTCATCCGTGTGCGTGCTCACCCGTGCATGCTTAGTTATGTGTGTGCTCACCCGTGTGTGTTCACCCGTGTGTGTGCTCATCTGTGTGTGTTCACCCGTGTGTGCTCACCTGTGTGTGTGCTCATCCGTGTGTGTTCATCTGTGTGCATATCAACGTGTACATCTGTGTGTTCATCATGTGTGTGCTCACCCGTGTGTGCTCACCCGTGTGTGTTCACCCATGTGTGTTCACCTGTGTGTGCTCACCCGTGTGTGTGCTCATCTGTGTGTGTTCACCCGTGTGTGCTCACCCGTGTGTGTGCTCATCCGTGTGTGTTCATCTTTGTGCATATCCGTGTGTACATCCATGTGTGTTCACCGTGTGCTCATCTGTGTGTGCTCATCTGTGTGTACATCCATGTGTACATCTGTGTGTTCATCCATGTGTGTCCACCTGTCTGTGTGCTCATCTGTGTTCATCCGTGTGTACATCTGCATATAAGTCTGTGTGTTCACCTATGTTCATCCATGTGTACATCTGAGTGTTCGCCCGTGTGTGTTCACCTGTCTGTGCGCTCATCCCTGTTCATCCGTGTGTTCATCCGTGTGTGTTCGCCTGTCTATGTGTTCGTCTGTGTACATCCGTGTGTACATCCATGTGTGTTTACCCACGTGTGCTCATCCGTGTGTGTTCATCTGTGTGCATATCTGCGTGTACATCTATGTGTTCATCATGTGTGTGTTCACCTGTCTGTGCGTTCATCTGTCTGTACATCCATGTGTGTTCACCCGTGTGCTCATCTGTGTGCATGCTCATCTGTGTGTGCTCTTCTGTGTGTGTACATCGTGTGTACATCTGTGTGTTCACCTATGTGTGTTCACCTGTCTGTGTGTTCATCTGTGTACATCTGTGTGTACATCCGTGTGTGCTCACCTGTCTGTGTATTCATCTGTGTGTGTGCTTGTGTATGCCTGGAGTCATCCTCAAACATTCTCATTTTCGGTTTGCTACAATGTGCTTACCTATAATTCCTAAATTTAACTTATTTTAAATCAGTCCTACTTACGATAACATAAGAAAATCTACGTGCAGCCAAACGTGTGCCTTTGGGTATTTTCGGAACCCACTGGGAAGCGGACGTCCTAGACCTTGTACAGTTGTCGCACCCTGAGGCCTGAGGTACGTTCTGCAGGGGGAGCGGTGGGCACGTGCCCCGGACAAAACCCGAGCTAGGGGCGTGTGTGCCCGGGACATATCCCCAGCTGTGTGTGCTGCGTGTGCACAGGTCAGCAGTCCTGGCTGGTCTCCAGCGCAGCCCTGGGGGGCTGGGGGGAGTGGCTGCTGTGCGTGTGGGGCTGCTGGTGGGACCGAGCCATCCACTCCCACTGCATTGCCCCTGATCTGAGGAGGGCCAGCGCCGTGTGCAAAACCCACTCAGTCTGAGCGCTGTCACTGCCCCCTACAGCCCGTGGGTCTAGGCCTAGGTACCAAAACACCCATCCCTCAGTGTCCACATCCGGAAAATGGGCCGAACCCCTCCAGTTCTTCTCTCCGGGGACCGTGTGTGCAGGGGCCCTCTGTGAACCGTCAGGCACCCTGGGCGGGGGACACGCCAACCCATCAGCTGCGCTCTTGTAGGTGCGGTGGGGAGGGGGGGCTCCCGAGCTCCTCTCAACCCCAGTGGGCAGAGCTCTGCTCTCGCACCAGGGGCCTGGTGGGGCTACAGCCCTGCCCGACCCTGCCACCACCAAGAAGCTGGACTCACACAGCAGTGGCCGCCCCTCCGTGGGAGAAGCCAGGCCCGCGTGGAGGGCAGCTGTGATTCACCAAGCCCTGTGCATTCCCTTTTGTAAACCGTGAAGACAAACCATTACAGAACTGAGGATTACGTACGGGAACTGGTGCCCAGGGAAAGTGCATGCCGGACAACAGAAGCCTCAGGACGAGCCGCCTGCATCAGACCCCAGTAAATAATCCTCCTGCTTCCTAAAAAAACCAGCCCTAGAACATTCTAGAAACAAGCAGCTTGCAAAGCAAAATAATACCGTGGCCAAAATTCAAACTTTTAATTCTTTGATTTAAATAAATTGTGGCATATGTAGGGGTTACAATGCCTGTGTACCTAGGACAGATGCCCAGAGATGCCGGGAAATGCAGGAAAACGCAGGGCCCCCACCCCATGGTGCTGAACCAGAAGCTCCAGCATCAAGAAGGACGGGTGAGCGGCCCCCACAACCCCCTCTCCCACCACGCTCACGAGCGGCAGGGACGGGGGCTGCTAAGAGAAAGATCCAAATAATGAAGAGGTATCTAAATTTGGCCAACCAAAGTATAAATGGAAGCCAATTTGGGGGCCCGTTTTTAGAGCTAATTGCCTCTGATTGAAATCGGTTTTGATTTGGCTCGAATTGGAGGCTCAGACGGCTACGGCACCTACATGCCGCCCGTGTCTACAGTGATCGCGCATCTGGAAGCGGACGGCTCCCGGCGGGAGGACGCGGCTTCGCAGGAAAGAGGCCGACAGCGATGTGAGGCGGCTTCCAAGCTCTTCCCCGTTGGTCCCTTCGGGTCCTCTTGGCCATGAAATCTTTAGAGAGGGGACTTCCCTTCAGAATGAGAACTCGCGTTAGGCAGAGTCCTCACCAAAAAGTCTCTTTGACTTGAACAATTCTATCTATCTTCCCCCCTACTTTCAGCCTGGGGTCCCAGTGAGTGTCACGGCCGGTGAGGCAGGTTCGCAGGATGTGTATGTGACACACGGCACATCGGCCCAAAAGTGTGTGCACGTGGCACGCGGGCTTTCCTGGGCTTGCCCCTGCTTCCCTCCTGAGCCCCTATGCTGTGCTGTCTACACTGCACGGGCCGGGGACCAGGGCGAGCAGCCCTTGAAGAGTGCTAATGGTATTCACGTACCGGTTACATTTTAATACATTCTCAGTTTACATATTGCACATAATTAGACATAAAATTACCCACTTCTTTTAAAGACTATCCCCAATGTGTTGCCCTGGGTAAGAGCGGAGCAAAGTGTTGTCTCAGGAAGTTTAAGACGCTTGAAGATCCAAGACCAAGAGTTTATCTGGCACAACTCATCTTTCCATGATCAGAAACGTCCTGTTAATGGCCAACAACCAAAATTCCGTGTCAAGTGTGACAAGAGGAACATTTCCAGAAAGTTCCACACTAGAGGATCTTTGGGAGGGTAGTGGGACCTCCCGTCTAAGGTCTTTATGAAGAAGTAGAATTGTGCGCCTACAATGAACGGTGTGATCTCACTCTGTCATGTAAGCGGCTGCCGCAGCACAGACTGACCAAACCTTTTGAAGATTTGAAGATGTATGTGATCTGTTGAGGGGGCAGGTGCGTGAATTGTTCTAGAGAAAGCTGCTGTAGATCTTTAAGGAATCAACCTATGCTCCTATGCAGGGAAAAGCCATCCCCAAGGCCCTCGTGACTCAGACTAAAGGTAATGAGTGGAGGGGTATCATCAAATAAGACGTTACAGGACAACAGATATTGTATTCTATCGTTTCCTCAGGTGGGAAAGACTTATCATCAAGTAAAACTCAGTCGCTGAAATATTGGAGTTTTTATAGCAGACATTTAATTGGAACCCGTAGTTTTGAAGATCCACTGATAAAAATGGGCCATTTTAGAAAACTGGTCAAGTTTAGATTTCCCAGAAAGGATCGCTCAAAATGGCATTTAGTTGTTGCAAAGACACGCTGACAAACGAGCGTGGCTTTCAGATGAACCACAATTAGGAAAAGGCCATCACTCCCTGAAGATCAGTTCTCATCCAGGAACAGGCAGCGTGGAGGGAACGGACCACTCCAACACTGCCCTGGAGGACGAGGAGGGCGGACCGCCTGCCTCTGAAGACGCGGATGGCGAGGACCCTCACCCACCTTCCGAGACGAAAGAGAAGAAGACAGTGCGGACGGAAGCCAGAGAAGTGGCGGCTATGCTCGGAGCTTCGGGGCAGCGTAAACCGAGCCCAAAGTCAAGGGATGAACACCCACAACACCTAGGTCCCTCAGAAAACTACTCTGGCCTCTGGGGGTGTGGAGACGCTAACCACTTAGAAGCAGTCCTAGATACAAGCCGTGCAGAGGCTATTTCTTGTTTATAGCTGGCCTGCTGGAACTGTATATATGTATGCCAGACTTTTGCAAAGCATTCCTCATCAAGAAATTCAAAGGAAAGGTGCCGTGGTCCGATGTGTTGGCCACGTTCCATGTGCAGTTAGTCACGGTTTGATCATGAGGGAAATACGGCTTTAAGCTGTGAGAAAGGATGTCTTAACAAAGTGGGTTGAGGTGTTCTTGCACCTGTCCGTTCTGAGGTTCTAAAAGCTATTTGTCCATTAGGCACTGCGTGGATGACACTAGACTTTAAAGCCGTTAAGTAAGAGGATGCCCTCCGGGTGTTTACATGCCATGAAGAAAACGCCAAGAGTCTCGTGACGGAAGGGCTAGTTCAGGAGGTCACTGAACATGAGCAGGTGATCTATGGCGCTAGGGCCTTGGACAGGGATCCTGCAAAAAATGACATGATGTGAAACAGAGCCCTGCACTCTGAGACAGCCCTGGTGTAGCACAGTGGGACAGGTGTGGGGTGGAATCCTTGGAGAAGGAATCGTGTCTCCCCCGATCAGAGCGCCGGAGACTTTCACGCACTCTCTATGACTTGTACTGACTCCTTCCAAAACTTGTGTCGGAACTGAATGTGGTTCTGCGTTTGCAAAGAAGAGAGAAACCTTAGTCTGGGGAAATAAATGTAAGTGATCAGATTTATGCTTAAGATATAGAAAGAGTTACAGGCACAGGGGAGAGGGAGAGCGAGCGGCTGGAGGGGTGTGTGCCTGAGTGCTGGCGAGCTCCTGGCTGGACCCATCGGTGAGGTGACGCTGTCCTAGAGTCTTTGGAACTATGACCACAGCATGCCTAGGGAATTGGCTACTGTCGTGGTGAGTTCTTGTCATCAGTGCTATTTAAATGCCCATATTTTAAATGATCGTATTAGCTAGTGACTGCTAAAAAAACCAGTTTTTCATTTTTTAGGTTATAATCATTTCCTAAAAGCTTGAGTACCTCTGTCAAACTTCCTTTCCGTGTGCATGCGTATCAGGAGAGAAACTACTTATGCCTGAGAAAATTCAGGACAGAAAGGCTATGGCATGAGAGAGCTAGAGACAAATGAGAAGCAAGAGGCAGAGAGACTGTCCGGAAAGGTGACCGAAATCCCGAGGACCCGGTCGTGCGTGCTGTCCAGGCACTGCGGGCGCAGGTGATTTTCTTAAAGACACTTTCCTTTACATGTGACACACCCATTTCGTTACTACTAGGTGCAGAGATTTTTAAAAGAATGATTTTTGTTAAATCTTACTTGAGTTCTTGTGAGCTGGTAGCCAGCATGCTTCGAATGCTTTTGTCAGCGAGGGGGCAGCCGGACAGACTGTAAGACAGGCCAGAGAGTCAGGTGAGTAGCGGCTCCCGCCAGCTTACGCTCCCGGACAAACACAACATAAAGTTGAAACTAAAAAGTTTAATGCAGAAAAGCGATGGGGCAAGTGCTGTATATTGAATTTTTTTTTTTTTTGGTATAATTAACTTGGCGTATGTTTACGTCTTCATTGAAGAAAACAGGTCTGTTAACAAACGATTTTTGAAAAAGAATACGAAATGTTTGCGCTCTTTGGTTTCAATGTTTGTAAAGAATTTTCCAAATCGAGGTGGTTTATCCGAATGTAAAAGACACTATACAACACGTAAATCAAGCATGATTTTATAGGTCAACATAGAGCACTTAGAGGGTTGACACGTAATTCGACGTTTTTACTTTGACAGCATTGTTGAGGTAAGCTGAAAACAATAAATTGAAAAGACAGAATCCACCATGAGAAAAAATGAAGTCACACCTTCTATGTGAGGCGTAATTACCAGTCACATGACCACTCCCATCACACCTTGGTGTTGGACATCTGCCACCAAACAAAAACAAAAACAGCCAAAATAGTAAGTAGGTTTAAAAAAAAAAAAAAACTTTAAGAAAGTTTCATTGTTTCCAGTTTAGCTGCAATGTCTGTGAGGGGGTTAAGCGCCCTGAGGGAAGCTGCAAAAAACGGCACGGACCAAATGGTAGAAGGCGTCTCCATCACACAGAGCGTCCTGGGAACAAGCAAGCCACGCGGCTTCTCGCTCCACTGAACTGGCAGTTTGAGACATTTATATGCTGCGAACGTCGCATGCTCAAACGGCAAGGCATGTACAGATCGGTTTTTAAAAATAAGCCAAGGAAAGGGACAGTCGAGAAGAGCAGGCATCTCGCCTGGAGTTATGCTTACGTTATTAAGTCCTTTTTGCTCTCCTTGCACTGGGGGTACTTGGGCTTGGGGCTGGGGATGGTCACCTCTCCCGGGTACCTTCTCTCCTCCAGAGCCTCCTGGAATGGGTCCAAGTCTTCCGGCTGCGGGCAAAACACAGCTTCAGGGCCGCACGGACGACAGTGTGACAGACCGACCGCAGACGCGTCCCGCCGGGGCGCCGGCCGCCTCTGCGTTTTCCTCCCCTCCCACCGCTGTCCCTTTAAAGGTATTCCACGCCTTTGTCCAGATGAGGCCCCTGCCGCAAGCGCGGAGCGGGGCTCTGTTCAGAGACTATCGCTTTCGGAGCGGACCGTAGCCGCTCACCTACTGCTCTAAACTTCTAAATTCACGGTCACTGTCGGGGGGCAGGGCCTCACTCGATATTTCTGTTGGGGTACTAATAAGAGGGACAGACACATGGTTCGGAAACCAGAGACCCTGTTTCTTCGTTGGCCTTTCTCACTCGATGCCCAGCAAGCACCTGTTGCTGTCCGGCACCCGTGTCCGACACTGACCTGCTAAGCTTAAACACTGACCCTACACGTGTTCTGGAACGAGAGTTATTCCGGCCATCGGTGAGCATTCTGCGCGTGTGCGTTAAGTCCCAAGGCGAGGGAAGACCAACTGAGATTAATGTTGTGGTTCTCAGTTACTCTTATGCAACATTTTCTTTTTCAACGGAAAGTGTCTCCTCCTGGGTAAGCGGGTCCCCTTGCGCTAACTAAGAAATGCCTATAGATGGCAGTACTCAGCAAACGTGTCTTGTGAATGCTCACGAGTACTTTTTCCTTCTGGGACGGTCTGTTTGATGAAAACACTTCTGTCGGTTTAGGAGGGCTTAATTTTAATTAAAATAAATTCGGAGACTCAACCATCACGCCTTATTTGGTGCTAATGATTTAACACCGTAGGAGACAAAAGAATACTTTGGAATTTAGCTTTTGCCACTCAGACTCTATTCTTTGGCAACGCGTGGCTTCAATTTAATCAAATTTAATCATTTTTGAAGAATAAAGACGATAGGCTTTGAGATGAAATGGCCTTATAACCGGGTGCCTTTTCTGCCAATTCTTACAAATAGCTAATGTTCCCTTTTTTCTGCACTACCTTGTTTCCCTGAGAAGCTACTGCTTTGATGGTGGTCTCCCTCTTGTATAAAGAAGATGTCATAATTTTCAGAACTGAACACTGGAGACAAAGCCGGGACAATAAAGAACAACCTTTTCTTCGCTTCTTTTCTCAGCTTCAAGGCTATTTTCACGACTTGGGGAACTTGAGTGTGAACGTTGTGACTACAGGTCTCCCCCACTTGGCGAAAGCGCACGTCACACCACTTTGCTCTCATGAAAGACCCACATTAGTACCTGCTTCTGCTAACAGAGAGAAACCAAAGAGGATTCGTGCTTCTAGGAAAAGAGGCGAGAAACGCAATAGCGCTCAGTGTTGGTTTTGCGGAGAGCCGTCGGAGCGGCGGCTCGCACCCGGGCCGCGCGAGCCGCCCCGACGGGCACGCACCTGCCCCCGAGGGCCCACGCAGCAGCGTCTCAGTGCCCGGCTCCAGGGCCCCGACTGCTGAGAGGTGAGCACCTGGGCTTCGTTTCAGGCCGTTTCCCTTTCGCAAAGTGTCCTCGGGTTGAGAAAAGCCTGAGAGGTTATTTTTGGGGTCTGGGGATGCTGAAAATACATTCCATATAAATTACTGGTAACTGCTTCTGCACTTTGTGCCATTTGGCTTAGGAAAGTCTCCACAGGAAAGCTACAATTTCCGGTCACCGTACTTCAGAAGTATGTTCCTGACATAGCTGTTTTAGCAATACTGCAGCCAAGGAAGATTTAGGCGATTATACTAAAGCGACTTCTCAGGGCTGGAATATACTCTTCTGAATATTTTAGGTTTCTCTGGGAATAGGCACGAGCCTTCGCTTCAGAGAGCCAGCTAATTAACAGCACACAATTAACCATTTAAATACTTAACACTCTCCTTAGGATTCTCTATCTGCAGGGAAAACCATGCATCGTAGCAACATGTCACCCAGAAAAAGGGATGGGCTGGCTGGCTGTTGACGTCTTTTCTCAGAGAAATCGTTTGTAACTAAACGCACTTGTTGCAAAATAAAATTCACGCTCGAAAAGAACCCGTGGTTTGTTTCACCGAATCGGTGTTAGTGACAAATCTCTCCCTGGCCCACGAAGTGCGCGGTCGGCCCTAGTCAGCTGAGGTCATCCCGCGGTGCCCGCTGACGCCCGACCCCGCGCCCCGAGCCGGCCGGCAGGTGAGGGGGACGTACGGGGGCCTCGCTGGTGTCGCCCCCGTCCGCCCTGCGGGGCTTCAGCTTGGTGTAGTCCACGGGCAGCTCCCAGCAGTCGTCCTCGCCCAGCTGGAAACACCGGCCGCCCATCACCGCCTGCTGCTGGGGCGACATGGGCTCCAGGGGCGTCAGGACCGGGCAGCAGCTGTCCCGCGGCCGTGGCTTGTTCATGCTGAGGTCCAGAGTCCCGTTCTCGTCCACCTCCATGTCGGGGTTCTGCCGGACAGAGAGACATGGTGACCGTGCGGCTCCACCGCCAGCCACAGCCCTGCCTTCGGCCAGTGCAGAATCCAGACGCGGATTCCTCCTGGGGTCTCCCGCGCATGGGCTCCCGAGGTGAGCCAAGCGGTGCCCTGGGGACACGTCTGCTGTCCCGCACTTAGCCGCGACATTGGGTGGCAGGCGTGTGCATCTGTTCGCCTGTTGGTGACCTGCGACCTGTCCACCTAGCTCCTATTTATTTGTCTACCACTCACCACCTCTCTTTAGCTTCTCTTTTCTGCCGTTCCCCTCTGCTTCTAGAAATAAGCCTGGCCGGAAGACAATCATGCCTAATCTCCACTCTACTCCAGCTCAAATACCGTTTAAGAGATCAGAGACAGATGTGTGTTTACGCTTAAAAATTCGCCTTCAGTTTCACTGATGCAAATATTTCAAGACCGGGAGACGAGGAGAACAGACCAGTCAGAGGCATGGAGGGCGAGGGAGAAGGAGCCAGAATTTACTTTCCAACAAGAAAGGCTGCGATGAACAGCCTTTTCCACCTTAAGGGAGGGAGGTGTGCAATCACAGCTCAAACGACCTCTAGTCCAGTGATTCCAGTCTGACCTACTCTGCGTTTCAGCAAGCCCGAAATTGAGACAACTGTCTTAAAAAAATAAAGAAGTACGGGTGAGGTTTTTTGTTTTTTGTTTTTAAATGACGCTTTGAAGCAGACGAAGAAGTCTTCAGACCTTGCCTCTCCAGAGGAGGGAGGCAAGGAAGGACACATGAAGGGCAGAGAGAGAAATACCGCCAACCACCCTCCGCTTCCGTTCCCGGAGAGTTACACTCTCTTGAGCAAAATTCGGGTTTCAGGCTGGCGCGAAAGCTGCTGCCTACCCCAGCGTCTGTCAGCTCTCTCCTCTGGACGTCACAGTGGAGGGAAGCTGTGGGGACGTCGGCCCATCCAGGCTGCTACCTTGATAAATTACCGAGCGGGATTCTGTCTGTGCTCTTCCTGTCCGTGAGCACTCCAGCTTTCAAGCTCTCCTACTCATTTAGCCTTCATAATGTTGGAGTTAATTCTCTCAGTCTTAGGTTTAATAAAGTGAAACAAAATCTGAAGGGGTTACTGTCTTTTTTTTTTTTTTTCCTCCTTGCCAGGGAAGCCCGTCCATGCTGGCCTTGAATTTTAGCAGCCCTGATCACCACAGAAATCACACGCCCCTGACACTTCTCCATAATCGTGGAATAAAAATATTAAGAGCAAAGAAAGCGGGGCACTTGGGTGGCTCAGTCGGTGAAGCGTCCGACTTCGGCTCAGGTCATGACCTCACGGTCCGTGAGTTCAAGCCCCGCGTCGGGCTCCGGGCTGACGGCTCAGAGCCTGGAGCCTCAGATACTGTGTCTCCCTTTCTCTCTGACCTTCCCCCGTTCATGCTCTGTCTCTCTCTGTCTCAAAAATAAATAAACATTAAAAAAAAAAAGAGTAAAGAAAGCATTTGCAAAACATGAAATTACTGGCCTGTCTCCATTCATACGCATCACAAGTACTCATAACGAGTCCCCTCAGGTCTGAGTGCTCAGGGTGCATGGCCGGCCGCGCTAGGACAGGAGAGGGGGTGACCGAGTGGCCCTCGCCAGGTGGCGCCCTCTACTCTGCAGCAGCCCGAGGGACCGTCCTGCCCCCACGCCAGCAAGGTGACAAACCCTGCGGACAGACGTCTCCGCACTAATGAAAGCCAGCCGGGATGCGTGGCAGTCCCAGCGGAGACTGGATTCTACTTTCTTTCTTCCCTGAGACTAGTGACCCACTGGGAGCGAAGGGACAGTCCTGTGCTTGATTTGACAGCGGGGCCACCCGACCCTCCTGGTGCTCAGGGTTCCGGGCACGTGGCCGCTTCAGTTTCCTACTGTCCCTGTGGCCACTGAACCGACGAGAGGGCACTGGCTGTCCTGTTTCCAGAACCGCCCCTGGGTCCTAAGGGCAGGGTCCACGCACACGTTACTCTAACAGGCCTGCGCGTGCCCCCCCCCCCCCCGCCCCCCGCGTCAGAGAGCCGGTCGTCCTGGGACGCGTGCGACTGAAGCCGCTCCCAGCAAAGCCACGCTTGGGGCTCCCTAGGTCACGCGTTTTGTGGGGGAAGTAGCACCGGGGGCGCGGGCTCCAGGGGGCGCGCACGGGCCCGGCAGCGGGCGCCCGGCGGGGGGGGGGCGGGGGTCGCGTACCCGCGCGGCGCACAGGTCCTGCGGCTTGGTGGACAGGTTCTGCGGCATCTCTCGGCAGCGCGTGGACAGGTTGAGGATGGCCGTGGCGGCCATGTGCGCCGCCTCCATGTCGTGCGCGTAGTCGAAGCTGCTCTTGCTGCACGTGCTGCTGGCGCTGCTTCCGCCCCCGCAGCTCAGGTTGCTGCTGCTGCTGGGCGCGTAGCTGCTGGTGGTGCTGCTGCTGGGGCTGGCGTTCTTGCAGTACCGCTTTGCTGGGGAGACACGGGGACAGGGGTGACTCGGGTCCCCGCCAACGGGGCGACGGCAGAGCGGGGCCCCGCGCCCCGCCACCCGCACCGCTGCCCTCCCGCCGGCCCGGGGCACACCCGCGCCAGCGGCGGGGGAGGGGGCCGATCGGTGGAGAAAAGCCCATCTGGCCTTTCCCCTGTGACCCTGGGAAGTTGGCGGGGACAGAGCCGGGTGTGGGGGGGGGGGGCGGCAGGGGAGACGCACGCGTCTCTCTGGCAGGCCACACGTGTATGCGGTGGCCACCACCCAATCCATTTAGAGGCGCACACCTGGTTAGGATTGGGTCCCCTGGTGTCAGGGCGTGACCAGCTAGCCGGCCTGCTCGAGCCTGGAGGAGGGGTGTCCCGGTCATGACTGCCCATGGGCTCAGGGGGGCCACGGGACCCCACAGACCTCATGGCTCCAGAGACTGGCCGCTCCTTCCGGCCGGGAGGGGCCTCAGTGGCCACGTGGGGCTCGCTGTCTTGTGTGCAACCGCACAGCCTGGTGGGGGCCTGTGTGCTTTGGGGGGTGGCCGTCTGGCTGAGCATGAGGGACCAAAACACCCTTTTCCTCAGGAAAAGCCTGGTCCTGTGATTCTAATAAAGAGCCACACGGAGGAACCAGCAATGTCAAGGGACAGACGATGGCACAGGCCGTAGGCTGAGCCCAAGGTGAGCAGGGCAGGGCGGCCACGTGCACGCCCACACCGGCCCTCCTCCTCCTCACGACGGCCTCCTGTCACCCGCGGGGAGCCTGGCTCCCAGGATGCCCTGGTGAACAACCCGCGCCACCCACGGCTCAGCCACTTGGGAGCAAGTGTTGCTTTTGTTCGTTCGGAATCTCTGGCACGCGGGTGGGAAAACGTTTGTGGGTTATTCGTCCAGGCCCTGTGGCCATTGCCAGGGGCGGCAGAGCCACAGGCTGTCTGTCCACCTGCAGGCTGTCAGATCTCCCCTGGGGTCCTGGGCGGTGAGGGGTCACCCAGGGCGAAGCTGGGGGCGCGGGAGATGCCCACGGTCCTCTCCCTCACGGGGTCCCGCGCTCCGTCCTCGAGCAGCTCTTTCCCGACCCACCCGCACGTTTGCGCGTCCTTTCCAAAGCGACTCGGCCCGCTCTCCCCGCGTGTCCAGCACTGGCAGCAGCGGTCCGTACCTGGAGCCGCTCTCCGCGGAGGACACGCGCAACGCTTTCCTCCCAGAGGGAGGGGCACACCCGGCGATGTGACCAACGGACCCCCATCCTGCACCGGCACGGTCGGTCATCGTGAGCAATGGCACGAGGGTGCCCAGAACACCTCATTCGGATACAAGTGGCAGAATAAAGAAGGCCTCATGGTTGAGAACTTGCAACTTTGGACCGAAGGCCACGTCCATCTCGTCCCTGGGTCAGATGTTGGCAGAGAGCACGCGGGCCCTGGGGTGCGGAGGGCCACCAGGCCCCCCCACGGCCCCCACCGCGAGTCACAGAGCCGCTGCACGGGCAGGTGGCCGTTTGAAGTCCCCTTGCATGGACCAGAGGGTGACTGCACACACTCGGACCCGGCTCGAGAGCGGGCCAGCTCTCTCTCCTCGAGGACTCGTCACACACCTGTTGGCGTGTCTGCAGTGTGACCTTCCTTCCCCTTTCTTCTGCGAAGGCAGCTTGTCTAAGCAGAAGACGGCACAGTGGGTGCCAGTGGCCTGGGGGGCTGAGGCAGCAATGCAGGGGCACCCGACAGAGACCCTCCCTGGAGAGACAGCCCCCCGTGCCAGACCTGAGCATCAGGCACAGGGAACCACGTGACACAGCAGCTTGGGGTACGCTCTGCCTGGGCTGAAGTCGTGGCTTTACACCATTTACAATTTTGACACAAAAACAGGACTATCAGGGCACCTGGGGGGCTCAGTCGGTTGAGCAGCCGACTTCGGCTCAGGTCATGATCACAGGGCACCTGAGTCGGAGCCCCGGTCGGGCTCGCTGTTTTCAGGGTGGAGCCTGCTTGGGACTCCCTCTCTCTCTGCCCCTCCTCTGCTCACGCTGTCTCAAAAGTAAATAAAAATAAGGATATAAAAATTGTAGGAGAAATGAAATAGTATTTATCAGGGTTCCTGTCCCTAGCGAGGGTTAGCCGCTGGCTCAGGAAAGAAATGTGGTGCACGTACATGAGAGAAAAGGCCACTTCAGGGTGAAAGGAGCAAATTTCAATTTTTGAAAGAAAGTAAGCAGGACACGTGTTCATACGACAAATGGCAGCAAACTTTTGGGAAAGTGCGTGTACCGCAGCAAACGTTGGAATCTTGAATTCTGGGGTTGGGGCAGAATCCCCAACCTGGGGGCCACCTGCTGACGGGCCTGACGCAGGAAAAGTCCTGGGGCAGGCATCCACGTCATGTGCGGCCTCCTACTCAACGTGACCCCTCCTTCCTCCTTTCATTCAAAACGAAAACAAGAGTGTGGACTTCAAGTCTTCTGGGTAATGTGGCTCCTACTCGTAGGATGCTTGCAAAGCCGGCGACGCTGACCGCTGACCACGACCAAATGTGCTCCTCTTCCCAGTCAGTCAGCAGACAGAATCTGTCAGTGTCCCTCCACGTGTCGGCCTGTCACTGGAGGTTATGGAGTGCACACTTTCCCACGAGACTGCCATCACCACGCGCGGCAACCGCGGCAGCCAGCCAGGCCCCACCCCACGTTGAGACCCCTCTTCAAGGATTCTGCCTTCTCTGGCAAGACAAAGAAAGACTCCGTGGGATTTCTACTGACTAAATATGACAAGTTGGAAAGTAAAAGCAACCAGCTTCCAACCAGAGCCTTCTTGTGATCCTGTGCTAAGTGTGTGCCTCCTTCCTCCAGGAATGCCCACCTTCTGATGTATTGACACAAGGGAACAGACCGATGCGTCCTTACGAAAACCAGACATAAAGAGCATAGTCCAGACGTTCGCCTCCTGAGGCTTCACCCGCGGGCTGGGAGCCGGCAGCCGGCAGCCTGGTTGGGTTCAGGCATCCGCACACCCTGATTCACGGCGCTGACTCTCACAGTGTCCACGTAAGTCGGCGTCGTCTTGAGCGCATGGAGACAGACGCAGAGGATACGTGGGAAAGGGGCTTTTTGGCGAGAACCCGCTAGAGGAGGTCTGCCCGTCGTTCGCTCACGTTACTTAAAGCATCGGATCCCCGTTGGGACTCTCCATTTTCCCGCTCACCCATGCAGTCAGGTGGTGTTCTCTGCATGGCCCCGGTCTGCCTGGCCGACCCCGGCACTGTGAGGTTTGAATCGGGACGGGCGCTTCCGGTCCAGTGGGAAGATCAGCTGTTTACCCTGAACTGCCACGGGCGGGGCCCAGAGCTGCGTGTGGGCCGAGGACAGTCAAGCGACCTCGTGAAGTTAGGAGGAGGGCTGATTAGTGCAGGCCGGGTTGAGTCAGAGAGGCCCTGGGAGCGACGGGCCCTGGGGCAGCCCGCGGCCAGGCGCGGGCAGGACGGGGGCCTTCCGGGGAGAGCTGGCTGGGGGCAGCAGCGAGGAGGCCTGGAGGGCCCTGCTCCTGAGGATTCACCCCAGACGGCCATCCAAGCAGCTCCGCCAGCCGGGGGGCCCAGGCAGGGTGGAAAGTGGGAGGTTGGCACATCGGGGTGGTACTGAGTCTGAGGAGCAAAGAGAAAGTCCAGTCGATCACTAAGTGCTTAGCTTGGAGGATCTGGGAGTTGGCAACAATACAAAGGGAGGCTCGTGGTGGGAGCCCGTGGGGGCTCTGGCGACTATGGGTTTGGACAGAGCTTGGGGCCGTGATAAGTTGCCCAGAGACAACAGTGGAGATGTCTTAGCCTGGGGTTGGCAGCTGTTCCTGTAAAACACCGGACAGTAGTCTAGGTGTCGTGGGCCCCATGGTCTCCGGCAGAAGCACTCAGCTCTGCCGTTGTGCGAAAGCGGTCACGGGCCAAACAGATGAGGGTGGCCAGGGGCCCGTACAGCTTTACCTATGAACGCCGAAATTTGAATGTCACATGATTTTTAGATGTCACAAATTCTTCCTTTCCCCCAACAATTTAAACATATTAGAGCCATTCTCAGCTCATGGTAACAAACAGGTAAGGGGAGATGCCAGCCTGGTGCCCATGGGAGAGGGCAGGGCCGACACACATGTGCAGGAGCCCCACATTCTTTCCCACTTTCCCTCCTTGAATGCCCTGCACGTAGACTTTCAAGCCTTATGAGAGAGAACCCCAAGCTCCTTGGCACAGTGGGTGATACACAGCCATCTTGTCGCCCTCTCCACAGTTGCCTGTTCCTACTTTCAGTCACCTTGCCAGGCCACTGGCCATTCCTACCAGCCCATGGGGCTTCTGTCTTTGTATAACTTCTACTCAAGCTCATGATCAAGCGTAAGGTTTGCCACTTCAATAAAGCTCATGCTAATTCCTCCAGAATGGATTCCTTCCTTCATTGCCTGCATGAGTGTGTGTTTCACTGCCTTCCATTTGTTCTCAAGCTTTTCCTTGAAACTTGACATCCAGAGGGAAAGAAGAGATAGATAGATGATACATGATAGACAGATGAGTGGATGAATGTGGATGGATGGATGGATGAATGGATGGATGGATAGACGAATGGATGGATGGATGGATGGATGGATGGATAGACGAATGGATGGATGGATGGATGAACAGACGGATGGATGGATGGATGGATGGATGAACAAACTGATGGATGGATGGGTGGATGGGTGGATAGACAGATAGAAAGACAGATAACAACTAGCCAGTGTCTGGAAGAATGCAGGCAACTACATCAATGTGTGTTGAGTGTTTTTGATCACAGGTGGTGGGACATAAGTCATGATATCCAAACACTGGAGAGAAAGGTCCTACTCTTTTTTCCTGTTTGGCATTTCCATGGTCCTGCCCCTTCCTCCCACGCGTTATGCTTCTCCTCACAATAGGCTCATTTCATGGTTATTCTTCAAGAGCAATGACTCAATTCTCTGCACCTGCAGCAAGTCCCAGGGAGGACGCTCTTGTAGGGACCGCAGACTACAGTTGCTCTGTGGTGCAAAGGTCCAGGGAAGGCTCTTCTCAGCTCTATCCCATCAAGAAAACTGACCTGTCTCATCCTTAATGGGCACTTTCTTTGATGTTTTAAAAGTCTGTCAGACGAATCTAGTGTAAGGAAAACATGGAGTCACCGGTGCTTTTCTTGGTAAATTGTGGTGAAAGACTGCCTTTCTTTTGCTTTTTTCTCCTTTCTTAAAGATGGAATATTGAAGTTTTTCTTCTGTATTCTTGCTTCCTTGTGGGCCAGCTGAAGAGCATGGCTCCGCCCTGGTTTCCGACAACAGGTGTTTTCAGGGTCGGTGAGAATGAATGCCAACGATCAAATGTCTGTCCAACTCTCTAGAGCTGTCAGCCAATTCTCACAACAGCTCTGTGAGGTCCATGGGTGGACCACTAACTCACTAACTAACCACTAACACCCAGGAAGATTATCTGCCCCACACCATGCAGCTCCTGAACGGAACAGCTGAGAATACACCCAAGTAGGTTTGACTTCTGGCACAGGAAAATGTTCTCTGCTGGTCGTGACCTCACCCAAAGTGCAACATAACTATGAGGTTAGGGAAATCAGGCCACACATAACAGCAGGTGTGGCAAGCAGGTGCGGGAAGACAGGCTTCCAGAGGAACTCCTTCCCCAGTCACCGTGAGATGTCACTGAATCGGAAATCGTGTAAGCAGAACCCTGATGATGTGGGTTCAGTTTTTTTGATCCTTCCTTTGCAATCGCGTGGATAAAATTCTCACAAACCAGAAATTGGCAAATCATTGGGGTAAAATAAACAGAACAAAAATAACTATTTTCTGTTATACCCTAAGACACTCCCTTTTCTCCACCTACATTTTTCTTCCTCTACGTTGAGAATCGATACACACAAGGATAATCAATATGCAACACATCTAGGAAATACTAAATTTCATTCACTATGCATATTCGTTGTTATTAAGGCAAAGAATGACTACCATAACTTAGAAACATGCGCAGCAACTCACACTGAATTGTAAAGAGGTTTTGGAACTCCCCAAGCGTTCAATCGAAATGAACTTTTTTGTGTGCTGTGATTTTAATCAAAGATCTTTTTCAGAGAGGAGTTAAAAGATCTTTAAAGGCCCATCTCCTTGCCTCTGCTACAGAACACCAAGATAAGACTTATAAGTCATCAGAACTCCTATAACCCACATCTTAGTCAGAAACGCTTGCCAACTCGGTCCATATATATCCTAGAATTCCAAGCAGAGTTGCGGTCGGATAAATACGTGGTGTCAGAGAAACGCAGTGGTCCCTCTCTGGTTCAACGACTTACCATGTTAGCAGTGGGAACCGAAGGCAACTAGTTCACGCCCCTGGCGGAGGGCCCAGAACCCGAGAGAGGAAGGAAGCTGCCCCCTCCTGAGGAGGTGGCATCTCATCTGTTCTACCTGCTCTTTGTTTCTGGCGGATGCGTGGTCGCTAGGTCACAGGGGGCGGTCCTGCCTGGCCCCACTTGCGGTGGAGGAACAGGCCAGGGCCGGTGCCTGCTGGAAAGAGGCTGGGTGACACCGGTAGAAATCGTGTGCCCTTGGATGCACCTTGGAATCACTGGCAACTTAGAAAATGTCACCACACAGGCAGCGCCCCCGGGGATTCCGGTCTAATTAGTCTGGGGTGCATCCCAGACAATAGAAGTTTTAAAATCTCCCCAGATGAATCTAATGTGCATCCAAGGTTGAGATGACTGCAAAGTGCTGGTGCTGGGGGCTACTTCCGGCTCTCCCAGGCTTCTCTGCGTTGGGGCCATCGACTAGAGGAAGTTCATGAACCTAAGGACGCGGCAGCAGCACAGCCGAATGCAGACCGGCCAAAGGCTCGCTCTGTCCGCATCTGAAAGCGGCCAGAATGCGTTGCCTTGGAAACCCCGAGGGAAGGGCGGCTTTCTCCCTCCCACAGGGCTCCCGCTCACCCACACCCGTGAGCACACAGGTGCGCCCAGGTGGGCATGCTTTTCTTTGGTACCCAAGGGACCACATGCTCGACCAGTGTGCAGGGAACGGATAGACACAACAACAACATTATTAACGGCAAGCGTGACTCTCGTGTATAAGAGTGTGCACCTCCTACCATCATATCCTTTGGGGGATATATCCCTGGTTTGCACCTTGGGGGCTATGGCCCGCTTGCCGTAAGTATGGCTGTCGTAACTGTTGTACTCAAACGAGGTCTTGGAATATTTCTCTAGCTCTTTGGCCAGGTTGGAGCGAGGCGTGGTCGTGGGGACGTTGTTTCTGTAGCCATAGTGAGGGATCTCGAGCTGCTTGACAAAGCACATTGGCCTACGAGCAAACAAGAGATAACCGGTAGTTTACTTTCTCGCGGCGGCAGGGAAGACACGGTTCACATCAAAACGAGGGCACGTTGCTCAAATCCCACCTTCCCGAGCACAGACCACATGTGCTGGGATTTTATAGCACCGCATAAGCCATCTGCTGACTTTCAACACGCCAATAAAGAGAACGAAAGCAAGACCTTTAACTTTTCCCCTTATTTCTTTTTTGGAGTCCTAGCCGGCTTGATGAACATGGGAAAGACCTCACAGCCGGGCCTTCCTTTCCCAGTGGCTTCAGAGACAAAGAGTCACAGCAAAGGAGGTGGGCTAGTAAAGACCTTTTCCTCAAAGGAATAAGCGGAGGGGCGCCTGGGGGGCTCAGTTGGGTGTCCGACTTCGGCTCAGGTCGTGATCTCACAGCCCGTGAGTTTGAGCCCCGCATTGGGCTCACTGCTGTCAGTGCAGAGCCTGCTTCGGACCCTCTGTCTCCCTCTTTCTCTTCCCCTTCCCCGCTTGTGCTCTCTCTCTCTCCTCTCTCCCCCCCGCCCCCCGTCTCTCAAAAATAAAAACAAGCATTTAAAAAAAAGAAGAAATCAGGGAAATATGAGGTGAAAGGGTAGTATTTGCTCAAAGACTAAGCTATTACAAGTTTTTTGATAAGCTTCATCTTTATCTTTTAAAATGTTGGGCACAGGGGCACCTGGGTGGCTCAGTCGGTTAAGCGTCCGACTTCGGCTTAGGTCGTGATCTCGCGGCGCATGAGTTCGAGCCCTACATCGGGCTCTGTGCTGCCAGCTCGGAGCCTGGAGCCTGTTTCCGATCCTGTGTCTCTCTCGCTCTCTGCCCCTCCCCCGCTCATGCTCTGTCTCTGTCTCTCAAAAAATAAATAAACATTTAAGAAAAAGAGGGGTGCCTGGGTGGCTCAGTTGGTTAAGCGGCCGACTTTGGCTCAGGTCATGACCTCACAGTCCGTGAGTTTGAGCCCCGTGTCGGGCTCTGTGCTGACAGCTCAGAGCCTGGAGCCTGTTTCAGATTCTGTGCCTCCTTCTCTCTCTGACCCTCCCCTGTTCATGCTCTGTCTCAAAAATAAATAAACATTAAAAAAAAATTAAAAAAAAACATTTAAGAAAAAGAATAAGCGGAAATTAGAGACATACCCTTAGGGACATGGGCTGACGCAAAACTGGATGTTAAAACAGAACATGTGATGTGTTTTGACAAACACCAGCCTGTGCCTCCCGTGCTTTTATGGGTAGTCGTTCAGCTTTCCAGACTCTCGAATGAAGTATTTAAATGGAGAAGCACTCAGTTCCATACGCTCATCGCTATTCTGCCTTGTGCTGTGCGTGTGCGTGCGTGTGTGTGCTCACCTATTTCCTGATCTCATGGGTGGGATTTTTAAACTGTTTTGGGAAATCACTTCAGATTTACAGGCAAGTTGTGCAGAGGACTCCTTGCATTCTTCACTCAGCCCCCCATCATGCTAGTATCTTACCAGATCATCAACACATTTATTTTGGTTTCATTAATTCAGCATCTTCTCGTCAAATTAATGAAATAATGTGGTGATTCGTGGAACGCCTGTTATTGGAGGCCCTTTTCCAGGTAACACGTGGAGGTGCAGAAGTGAATAAAACTCGTGGCCTTGTCTTCCAAGAGCAGGCAGAGTGTGACATTAGTTTACGAGTCGAGGTGTGAGGTCAGCTGTCCAGGTGGGTAAGTGGTCCAGGGGCACAAGTGCAGGGGTGAGAGGGGAGAGGCAGGTGCGGCGACAGCATCACTGGGGGCTCTCAGGAGGCAGGTAGCATGGGGCCAGGGGGAATCTGCTCTGCTTAGGGGGCAAGGCGGGGGAAGCGTGGTCCCCAAACCTTTAAAAGTCTAGGCCCAGCTCAGAAGCAGCGGCGCCTGGAGCAGAGGCATCGGAGAGAAGGTGGCGCTTGGTGACGGACAGAGGCTGTGATGGAGGCTGGCCTCCGCGGCTGGGGAGTGGAAAACTGGGGCAGAATTGGAAACACTAAGCCTTCCTGTTGGACACCCTGCATGAAGACTTTTCAACTCTTAGCTACATAAGTGTAGGTTTAAGTGATCTCTTTCCTCCCTTCCTGTCTCTTCCCTCGCCCACTGAGTGAGCATCCCCGCATGGAGACACCACGGGGAACACAAAGGTGGCCCACCCGGGGACCAGGTCCCCCAGATCATGTTCCTAACTGGGACGTCAGTGCCTGCGGTGAGCCGTCGGGAGCTGGGGAGCACGGGGAGCCCGGAGGCCTGGCCCATTCGCCAGCCTGGAGTTAACTCCTCCGGAGAGAGCCCCCAGTCCCCATGGCCCGGGCTGGCTCCCCGGTGCCTCCCGCTATGGTGGCTGAGGGTCCTTCCCTCTGTGGCCCCTCCTCGCCAGGCCCAGCCTGGGCATGTAAAGAAAGCCTACAGGTGCACCATTTGTGGCCCACAGTCGTCTCCTCAGGAGGACGGGGCCCGAGGGGGCAGCCATTCGCCCCCTGTCTGCTTTACCTTCTGGGAAGAGGGCACACGGAGAGGTCTAGAAGGATGCACACCAACATTTATGGAGGGCTTGTCTCTAAATAGTGGGATTATAAATGATTTTTATTTTTCTTATTTTTGCCTATTTCAGTATTTCTCATTTTCCATAAAGACTTTAACTTTTCTATTGAGGGACAAAAGGGTGTTTAACGACTGTGGTAAAATCCCTTCAGAACGTTTCAAAATAATACACAACAAAACCAAGCAGGTGTTCAGGCCATTTGAACAGTGATTTTTTTCCAGGTGATTTATCCCAAAGAAAGAATTGGTAATTGAACAGAATCAAAACTCTGTGTGTGTGTGTGTGTGTGTGTGTGTGTGTGTGTGTACGTGAGCACACATGCGCACGAACGTACTGCTTCCTTTTTAACAGCAAGACTTGGAACCAACCTAAATGCCTCCGAGGGAGCGTCTGTTTTCTGTGCCAGTGACCTCCCACTGGAGAAGGTCTGAAGCCACCACGGCCACCAGGGCCGCCTTTGTAAGGACACGGGGCGTGTTCCCACTACCACGTCCAATGAAGAGTCGGAATCCCCGACGATGGCCACGCAGCCCGGGGTGTGCGGGGGGCAAGTGGAAATGAGCTGGTGGGTGGGTCCTGTCTGGGATGAAGTTTTCTCTCTCTACCCCCTCCCGAGAATCCTTCTTTTCTAAACTTAAGAAAACAGTGGGTGGGGGCGCCTGGGGGCGGGGCTCAGTCGGTTGAACGTCAGACTTTGGCTCCAGTCATGGTCTCACGGTCTGTGAGTTCGAGCCCCGCGTTGGGCTCTGTGCTGACGGCATGGAGCCTGCTTAGGATTCTCTCTCTCCCCCTCTCTCTGCACCTCCCCCGCTTCTGCTCTCTCTCTCTCTCTCTTTCTCTCTCTCTCTCTCAAAATACATAAACATTAAAAAATCACAAAAAAAAACACTGGGCTGGACCAGGTGATCTCTGAGGTCTTCCTGCTTGGACCGTCAGGGACTGAGTGGGTTCACGTGAGTCGCTTGGCCGCTCTCGGGTTCTCAGTTGGGTGGCTGAGGGTAGAAGGCCCCCCGAGGGCTCCCGTGCGGAGAACGGCTTCCGCACCCACCGGGAGGGGTGCCGGGCTGCGGGCTGGCTTCCCGCCCTCTCGTCCACATTAAGATAAAACCACTTCGGGTGACTGTCTCATTCACGTGTAGAGCTCCCCTCCCTCCCCCCACATTCAGAGAATCACCGAATACTTTCAAGGCCAGAAAGAAAACCAGAACCAACCCTGTCCACCAACAGCAGGCGGACGGAGGCCCCGACCACCGAAGCGACCCCCTGCCCTCACACAGCCCTGCGGGCAAGGGGTGGGCCGGGGGCTCGGCTCTTTTACCCGCACCAGTGACCGCGTGCCCGCCTGCCGCGGCGTGATCCCGCCCGCCCGGTCCGGACCCCCACATGCCCTGGCATGCTGGGCACGCGCGGCTCTCATGAGGCAACGCGCTCGGCATCTGGTACCTTAGCACGCGGTCTGAGGCCTGGTTGGACTTGGACACATCGCAGCTCTGGTGCTTCTCCTGGGCCTTTGCCAGTTTCTCCGCGGCAGCAATAGGACATCCAGAGAGGCTGCAAGGACAGAGAGGGGGCTGAGCTGTCTCCTCCAGCGGCTTCACGGCACACTGACCCCGTGACCACCTCCCCCTCTCCCCTGGTCGGCGTGAGAAGGCTCCAGCGCAGGTTCCCACACCTGCCGTGGGATTTCCTGATGGGACGGGTTAGAGAGCAACAACTGTGGCTGCACCTTGCACGGGTTCCTCTGGGTCTCCGGTGGACGGTGCTGAGGGCCAGGCCGTGCACCAAGGGCACGCAATCCTTTCCAGTGACAGCAAGCCAAGTTCCGTGTCATTCAAGAGTACAGGAGCGAGTTGAAATTTCAGACACAGATTCCATTCCGGGATGTTTCTGGAGACGAGGATCTAGCCATCTGGGCCGGATGAGCCCAAGAACGGCAGGTCTCTGACCGGCACCAGAAGGCGAGCTCTCGGCTGACCCCGTGAGTGCCACCGACCACAGCGCTCTGGCTTGTCACTGACCAGCTCGTTCACGCCCTCCCCGGGGGACGAATGGCACTGGGGAGGAAGCAGGATAGTCTCTAGGACCACCGTTAAGTGGTTTTTGGAACTAAATGCTCATGGAAGAGATGGCAGGTTGGCTCTCTTGTGTTTGGGCTTATTCCTCATGAACTCACGGTGTCTATTCTTTGTGTGTCTGTATATATATCTACACACATGTGCGGACGCTCACCCCACGTGTGCGTCACGTCTCAAAAATACACGGCCCCGCCCAGGTTTGAGGAGGGGGCTGATATTGTAAAGACCATATGGAACAGTGCTCGGCGTGAACTGAACCGACCTACTGATCATCCCTTTCTTCGGCAGACTGAGTCCTGGAGGATCTCTGAGGGGCACAGGGTCGTGATTTGTTTCATGGTAAACTTCACACAAGTAACAACATTTACCAGTCAGGCAAGCAGAGATTAAGATGAAACTCATAACCATTTCCTCCACTTAGGCATAATTTTACGTGTGCTTTTGAAGCTGAAAGTATAGGCCATGAGGTGGACCGTAACAGAATCACTCCGTTATTGATAAAGAAGTATTTGATATGATCTGAATATCATGAGCAACTTGGTAAAAGTCAGAACAGGGGAGGAAAGAGAATTGGAACTTGTCAGAGCAAAAGTGTGATTCTGGGTACGCCTACGTACCTGGCTCACGGTCATGCCAAATGCCCCCCAACTAGCCCTTTTGGACACTTGCTAGTGTTTTGTGTCCACACCGTGTCCACACTGATGACTGGGGTTTCGGCAGAGTTTTAGGGGCAACTTGGTTGGGTCACAGACCCCCCAGCCTTGGGGCGCTGGGACCCTTCCCTGCACAGTGCGCACAGGAGAGCTTCTCCCCACCCGCGAGGGTAGCTGAGCATTCCCCACAGAGGGCTGTGGATCCGTTCCTCACACCAAGGAGGGCGCCTTCTAGAGGACGCAGGACGAATGAGCGGAACAAGTAAAAAAGTCCACGCTTTGAAAACGGTTCTCTGGATTTGCTTCCCCATGCACCATGCACCAGTACCCTCCGCTCCCAGAGAGCGACCCAGGAGGGGGAGGGGTGCAGGGGCGCACTCCCTCCCGAGGGACAGGGATGGGGCTGTCGGGGAGCCGCCTTCCCCGCAGCGTGGGGCGCAGGACGCTTTGCTTACCTTCTGTGCGAGTTTCTGTTGCTATTTACATGCCCTCGCCCTGTGCAGCCCGGAGTAGGACACTTGAGAACATTCTCATGCATGGCAAGAACTTGACAAGGAAGAGGCAGAGAAGACAGCCCAGCGTTAAAACACAGAAATGGTCCGGATACGAGTACGCAATCATTTTAACAAAGGCTGGGTTGGTTCACAATGGACAGTCCTACACACACTTGTGATGGGCATGGTCGGGAACACACATGTGGAAAGAAGAAGGTTCTCTCAACCTTAGTGTAGTGGGCATGCAGAGCAGGGAGCGCTGGGCAGGGGCCGTGGGGGTGGGGAACGTTCCAGATGGGGCAGGGAAGCGGGGCCTCCCTACATCTCCTGCGCGTCAGCCCTGAACATCGGTTGGCCATGTAACGGCACATACGCTGGTGATTTGTAAGACACGCCTATACTCTCTGGAATCACATGGTATTTATTAAGAAGGTGGTCACCGGTGAATAGAGAAACCCAAGCCTGATTTTTAAATAAAATGGATTAAATAATGACTTTTCATCTGAGAATCAAGTATTTTGTTATTCTTCCAATGGAATGAGCTAGAATAGTAAGTGAAGTCAGCACGGAGACACGGCAGGATGTGGTTCGGCAGCACCAGGAGTCAAGCGGCCCGTTGCTGGGAGACAGTGTTTGCGTTTACACGTGTCGGGAACAGGCCCTGACAGTTTGCATATGTCATCCTCTGTCTGGTCCTCCGTGAGCGGCCGCTACTCTGGGGAAGCAGGAGGGGGTGACAGGTGCCGGTGGGAAGCCAGGAGGACTGAGCCACAGCACCTGCCCCCACACAACCGTCCACTTCGAGGCAGCAAGACCGGGGGTGCTTTCCCGGCCAGCGAGGTTCACCCCGCGATCGAACCATGGAAAGCAAAGTCTGCCCGAACTACTTCTCTATTTTCTACAACTTTCCTCTTTCTCTAGAACGATCTCTCTCTTCCCTGACGTTTGCATGCTATTCCCATAAGACACTCTTCTACTGGAGCCTACGAGAGCCTCCTCACTCCTGGCCAGTTTCTTGAAAAGGGAGTATATTTTGGTTTCATCTTTACGGTTTCACGGCTCCCGCGTCATCTGGACGTCCGCTCAGCGCTCGGTAAGCACCGACCTGACAAGGGTGAGTCAGCCTTAGGCTCCTTGTGTGCTGGGGAGCTGGCCAGAGTGGGGTGTCAGGAGGCCTTCTCCCCGGGTGCCCCTGTACCCCCACCCCACCTATAACCCCCCCACCGTGTCCTCTGAGCACAAGGAGGCTCCTCCTGCCCCTTCTCTCCCCCACTTGGCACAGGGCATCCCCACCCCCGTCTACGAGGACTCCACCCCCTCCACCCCCCCCCCCCCCGTCCAGTCTCCCAGCTTGGGTGCCCCCCTCCCAACCCAGGGCTTCCTTCTGTGCTCCTCCCTGGCCCCAGGCCTCCACTCCCCAGCAGGGCCTGGGTTCACCTACATCAGTCTTAATTCAGTAGGGTTCTCCTGTCTTCCTGTTACAACATCATGTGCACTCTTTCCAATGTTCTCTTTCCTGTCTGTTTATCCACACTTGCCACAGCTGGGTCCTCACGGCAGATAGCAGACCCCTCCGTGCTGGTCTGCAGCTCGGTCTTGCCCGCTGCGTGCGGCCTGGACCCCTCCCCAGCCAGCGGTCGGGGGGACGGCCGCCCTCTGCTGCCCCCCCTTCTGCCCCAAATCCTGTTCCCGTCCCAGGATCCTGTGCTCCTGCTGCCCCCAACCCACCCCCCCCTTGCTCTGCCCCTGGTCCTATCCCCACTCCTGTCCCGCTCCTGTCCCCTCCTGTGCTCCTTTGGTCACGGCGAGTGCCCTCCAGGTCATCAGGACCCACCGCTCCCTTACTGTATCCCCAGGACTGAGGCTGAAGGTCAGATGCCTTCCATCATCCCTCGTACGCTCTCACTTCATTTATAAAAAGGAGCCTGGTTGTTATAAGGTGTGTGTGAGCTCTTAAGCCTGACTTAAGAGCTCCCCTTACCCTCCCCTGCTCCTGCCATCCCCTGCTCCTGTCCCCACTCCTGTCCCCACCCTGAGCCCCTCCTGTGCTCCTGCTGCCCCCTCCCCCGCTGTGCCCCCCATGTTCCTCAGACTTGTGTTGCATCCACGGTTCCCGCTCTTCCCCGCCGCCCTCTGCCCTCCCTTAAGTGTCAGCGACAGGTTTTGCTTAAGCCTGGTGACCCCGGGGTCTGGCCCCCCGACACGTGCGGATCTTTCCAGAACAACCATGCTCTCCTGGCTGCTTGTATCTGATCTTCCTCGGCCCCACGTTCTACACACTCGTGTCCCAAACTCCTGTTTCTGGCTCCTGTCCATTTCCGCTTTAGGTCTCCTCTCCAGGCAATTTCATTTCCGGTTTCCAGCAGCATGGCTGGGAAAAGAGGTTGGGAGCCGCCTGTGTACCTGACCCTGGACCCTCCTCCAGGCAGCCTGTGGCAGTGCCACCCAGCACTTCCAGGGAAGATGGCAAATCCGAGCCTCTGTTCCTTCTGTTACATGGGGCCCTGTTTCCCCATCACATCTATTCCTGGAGTCCACGTTCTTACGTGCCAGGCGGAAGTTCTAGGCGTCACCCCCACCCCCTCCCTCTCCCCTCCTGCACGCCAGCCTGTGTCCGGAATGCGTCTTGAACTTGTCCCAGATCCTCCCTCCCTGGCCACTGCCTCCGTCACGCCTGGTCTCCCGCGTGGACTACTGCAACAGCCTTCAGACAAGCTGTGGACCCCTTCTCTCTCCCTCAGGACTGGCTCAAGTGCGACCCCGGTGAAGCCTGCAGGCCCTTGGGAAGTCTGATGTCTCAGGTGTGAGTCACCCACTGTCTTGAGCACGCGGCTGTCCTTGGCTGGGCTGGGGCTCTTGGAGGGCCAGAACCGTGTCCCATAAGTGGGATGTCCTCGTGTTTCTAGCACAGCGTGCTGCAAACTGGGGTGTGCGACACTCTAATGCCTTCGGCTGGACGGACGGAAAGGGTGATTAGGGGAGCCTAGCCAAGGAAAAACCGGAAAAAACACCTAAAAACTAAAAAATAAGACATGCCCTTTGAGGAGTCTCATGTTTTTCTTTTAAAGTTTTTATGATTCTACAAAGAACTATACACAAGTATTTAGAAACAGCTTCCTACAGACGCTCTGGAAGGCGTTTGGGAGACGGGTGTCGAGCGGACCTCCGGCCTCCTCCCGGCAGAGGTGAGCCCAGGTGCGGGCTGACCCGTGGTCTGTGGGAGCACGTACGCCACGCAGCCGGTCGGGGCGCAGCCCCCGTCTCTACTACATGTAGGCTCTTCCTGTGAAAATGAGTAGCGTGGAGAATGTCTCAGCCACGGAAGGGAACTGATTTTCTACTTCGGAGGCGAAAAACGTGTGCCTTCGGGAAAAGTTGCGTCAGGAGCCTCTCTGTACCTAAGACACCAGTGATGTCCTCGTGCCCCAAGCTGGGGTAAGGAAAGTGGGGTGTGGAGGGCCCGTGGCTGGCCCGGTGTCTCAGCTCGTGGGGACCGGGGCAGGAGCAGCAAAGCCAGGCCTCGGCAGAAACACAAGCTTGGGGTTCCGACAGGTAGAATCTCCAACTCAGCCCTGCTCCCTGCTCAGGCGGGTTAGTACCTGTGCAGATCGGGGTCGGCCAGACACCGCGCTAATCCCCCAGGAAGAGAGGGTGAGGGCATTGGCTCCCCACTTTCCTCATCTGGGAAACAGGGGCTCGCCAGGGAGTGAGGGAGGCAGGGAGGCTGGAGTGCGCGGAGAGGCCGGCACGGACGGTGCTCAGACAGGAAGCCGCTGCGGTCAGACCATGCTGTCTCCCTGCTCATGTAACACACGGGCACGGCCATGCACTCGAATTCGTTTCTTTCCATACCCTTCAGGTTTGCTCACAAGGCCGTTACAAGAAACACGGGCTGCTTACTTTCAGTAGCCGTTTGAAAACCTGGAGGCACAGTAGTTTCTAAAAAGATTTCATCGGAAAAATGTTCAGCCAAACCCGTTTTCTAAGCCTCAGCGACTACCCTGAATTTCTCTTTGTTCTGACAGATTTGTGTCTCAAGAATTCCAAAGTTACCCATTTTAATGGGACAACCCTCAAAAACTCCTCTGAACCGTCACCTGGTCATCCTGACGAATGTCGGCCAAGCGATTTCATTTTCCCTGCTAGAAACTGTGTCTCAGCTAATGAGGAAAATCCTTCACATACCTTAGGCTCAAAATCGGGATCTTAAACTCATGTTGTCATTTCTGAAAATGGGCCTTTTCCCCTGAGCAATCAATTCTAATTGTATTTAAATAGCTGGCATACTTTATGTGCTGAGAGGAAGATAAACAGAGAAGGTGTATACCGTTTCGGTCCCGAATTAAATTTAGTTGTGTTCGTAGATAAATTGCACACTCTCACAACCTAACTCATTAAAAGGAATGCGTAAGATCTAGACCCACCCGATTTTAGCCTCCATAGTTAAGGTTTTGTTGTGTGGAAAAGTTGGGGTAGCTGTGACACGAGACAGACTCTGGACAAGCAAAAGGCAGTAAGATACGAAAACAAATATGGGTTTGTATATACAGAAGTCTACATAACTGGGCGAGAAGAGGCTCTGGGACCTTTCTCTCAGGGACTCATAGGAGGTTAGCCCTGCAGGGGGTGGTGGTCTTAGAGACCATCTCAGTCCACTGCTATGATTTCTGAGAGATGAGGGGACAAGTCACTTGCCCAAGGGCCCGAGTGAGTCAGAAATGGAAGCGGAGTGGAGTCCTGGCTGGTGAGCTGCCGTCCTGGGCCACCACGGAGCAGGAGTGACTGGGCCTCGAAGGGGCCGCCAGTCCCAGCCGAGCGGCCCGTCAACACAGGGAAGGGCCGGGGAGACAAGGTTGGGCTGCACTGAGATGGAAATGACAGAGGCACGTGGGGTGACACAAACAGATCCCCGGGGCTGTGCTCCCACGGGTGTTGGCGAAACACGGACTTACTTTCCGGAGGGACCCTATCTTTGTGCGGGCATCCAGACAAACTGCGGTGATGTGGGTAAAGCCCGGTTACGTGGCCAGTTCCGTCACACCCCGGGGTGGGACACTTGCTCTCTTTCTTTTCTGCTCTCGAGGGATCTAAAAGCGACAACAGGTGTCAAGAGAATGAATTTCTTTACCCATTAAAGACAAATGTGATAAATTAACAACCTGAAGAGACCTTGACAAATAAAGAAAAAAAGCAGGTGTCAGGGGACAGGCTGTGACATAGACTTTTGCGTAGGTAGTTCTGTGGTTTTGGGTGATTTTTTTGACCTGAAACACTGCAATCATGAATCATAAAATAATTTACTTTCTATGAGATAAAAAAAAGACTAGCCCTACCGTAGCTCCTGATTAATTGCTTTCCCGTGTGTTACATGATAAGCTGTGTTGCTCAAAGAAATCAACGTAAATACTGATGAGACAGTGACCTTCTCAGAGAGCAAAACCGCCCAGCGACCCTCAACAATCGCTCTGTGAAATCCAACCGGGGGCACAATGCCGTTAAAACACTGCTCAGTGCAGTGTCTGTCTCTTCTGGTGCTCTAATCGGATACACTACTAGGTGCAAAATTTTACTGGTGGTGGAATTTTTTTATCTTTATTTTTTTTTATCTTGCAACGATGTTCCATAGCACACCAATTCAGAGACTTTTCTGAAAAGAAGCTGAACTCTTAGAAGGCACTGTAAGCAAATGACCAGAATGGTGGAAATCCCACCCGATGGGGGTGATGGGCAATAAAAAATGTTTCAGAAGCTGCTGGAGCAACCATTTCTTTTGACTTCTTCATCTGTCCTTGGAACCAGAGGAAGGATCTTACGATGCTGTGCATGCGTACACAAAATTAAGAGGGAATGGTTTTATACAGCCCTGTTGGCTCTCTGCAGGGAGGCGCAGAGCAGACCTTTGGTCAAAACTTGAACGCCAGATGCCAGAAATGCAATGCTATTGCTAATAAAATTATTTCTCTATCCAGAATTGACCACAGCTCATCAATGTGCAGAAATATTTCTAAGATAAAGCTCAGACCAAATAGTGATATAAGTGTGCAAAAAAATTATTTTTGAGTCAGTTTTTGAAAACCGGTTGCACAGATCATCAACAGAGAGTGACTACGGTGGTTCGGCCCAGGGAGTGTGTGCTTAACATTTCTTTAGGGGTGTAACACTTTTCTATCCGTGGCTGATTAACTGGGCCAATCGTGACAGCTAGAAAATACATGCTTGGTTCAAGTTTTTTGAATTCTGATGGACTTTCTTCTTAAGTCATTCATGTGAACTTGAAACGGACCCAGGAGTCACAGGAATATGTAAACGCTTTTACGCTTGTATAAAAAGCTCACCTCCCCCCCTTCCTTTTTTAAGCTAGCATTTTAACCTAGGTAATACATCTTTCAGGTCCTGGATCGCTAAACTGGGGCTGCTGTTGACGGGCCTGTATCCTGGATGCAACTGTCAGCTACTTCCTACAGGTGTCGAAGATCACAGTTTCCTGAAACACCTGAAATTATGTTGTAGCTTCAGTTTCTCAGTATCTTACTGGAGCTTCCCTTACACATATAATCAAAAAGCCTGGCGTTTTATTGCCTTTTGGGTAGTGTTGTAATAATATCAGCATCATTTAATTAATGTAAATATAAAATAGTAAGTGCACAGTAACAGTTTCAGAGCAAAATACTCATTATTTAAGATCATAAGCTGAATATAAATAGCATTTTAAAGGTAAAAACCTAAATTTTAACTGTTATTCATCATTGACGCTTTCATCAGTACACTTGCAGTTTCCTAACAGGTGCTATCATTTCATACATTTCCAAAGTGTTCTGAAGTTAAGTGCAGATCTGTGTAAAAACAAGTGGCTCAAACAATTTCAGTTTTGGAGGACACAAGGGTATACTCTCCTCTCGATGCCGCTCGCCTCCGCCATCGCCTCCCCGTGCATGCTGATTTCCGGGAATCTCAATTCATCTTGAAGGTAAACATTCAGACAAACCCAAAACAACCAAGCAAGCAAACAGGCCAGTAACTCAACCGAAAACCCGGCAAGGATGTCTAGGAAAAAAAAAAAAATTGCACGCTGGGTTTAGCTTTGCTCCCCTTCCTCCCTTTCGAGTGGATGCTTGAGGAGGAGAAAGGTAGAGGAGTTTCATGATGAACGTCTTTTGTTTTAGCTCAAGATTTTGTAAGAGTCACTCATGTATAATTCAAATCATTTTGAGAAGATCGTGTTTAAGTGAGAACTGATACAATAAAATAACAAAGAAGCTGGAAATGAAGATTGTTGACGTGCTGTACGGTTGTAGGAATTGTCCATTGGCTATGTTGGTAAAATGTCACATAATTAATCGTTTTAATAAGGAGGGCATTAATCTCCCGGCCCCACTGGGGGTCCTTGTTTGGCTTTACTGATTTGGTCCTGAACATGCCTACAGACATCTTGAGAGGGACCCGGGAACGAAGCAGGACACACATGATAGTGGACAAGCCTTGCTCGGAGGAAGAATCTAGAGAAACTGGTCCAGTCAGGAATCAATGATTTCTGACTCTTTTGGAAGGTCCCAACCCCAACCCTTCCCCCATTTCAGGGAAAAGCACATCTCGGGTTGTACTGTTCCCACCCCTGCCCCGTTTGTTGAAGGGAAGCCAGCGGTTTGAATTCCATTTCTTGCCCGAATCAAAATAAGACCAAATAGCAATAACAAAGCAAAATGAGTAAGAATCTACAGAAAGCTGCTGGGCTTAAGGGAACCACAGAAGCCAAAGGAGCCAGGGGCACACACTGCGTGCGCTGCCCCGGGAGCCCACGTGTTCCCACAGTGCTCTCCCGCGTGCCTCGCTGCCTGTTCCGCGTGAGACCCGGTCTGCAGACGTCTAACACGTAAGCCCAATGTGTATTCGCCCCACCGAGCCGCCCTGTGAGAAAGGACACTCTTCCTTCCTAAAAGCATTTAGCTCCTCTCCGCCTCTCAAATGTCCAACTAAAAGGTCCTGATAGATCGCACTACGGTTATGAACGCATGTGCTGTTTCCCAGTCTTCACAGCACCAACGCAAGCCTGATGCTGCACTGAGCTAGAGCCTTTAAGAAACAGCCCCTTCCTCATATGCCGCCCCTCCGGAGGCTCTCCCTGCGTCACCCGAGACGGCGGTCAGCGCTCAAGCACCCGCCAAAGCAGAACCCGACGGGCCTCTGGCTACGGTTCGTCCCCTGTTGGGCTGTGGTTACAGCGATGCCACAGAGTTCTGTGCACACATTGAGAGGAGAATACACACCTATGTCACAGCGGGAGAAAGAGGCTTTCTGATTGTTTGGTTTTCAAACCAGATTCCTGAACCTCACCATCAGATCCACGGTGGGGAAACTCAGTCTTTATAAGGAATACAATCGAATACAAGACAAAAGTTCTGTTTTTGGTCCTGATATGGAAGGATTTAAGGAATTACCAATTTCATTCTTGAAATTGCTTCTTATTTAGTTCTCAGAGAATCTTGTAACCGAAATAGCCACAGCGTCAAGGTTCTGCACGAGGTTAAATCATGACCCACCTCATATCACAAGTGGACACGGTTGTTACTGCAAACATGAAGTCAGTCATTCATTCAGTGTGTATTCATACTCTTAGTGGATATGGTGGCTACACATGGGAACGATTAAACATACAGATATATGCAGATATGTGTCAATGTATTTTATAAGCGAAAATCTGTTAAAACTATCATGTTGGATGGTTTTTTGAGTGTTTTGTAATAAAGTAAGCACCATAACTGTTTCCACCATGGGATGGAATCAGAGAGCGGGAATGAATATACTAAAGAAATTACTATTGATCTCAGCTTGGGATACACCATGCCTTGCATAGCAAATGGCTCCCATTACTTACTATCTTAGGATAATTAATGTGCAGTCACTGCCCTTGTCTTACGTTATCGGTCATTCTGTTACTGTTCAATTTCTATCAGGGATGTTTTTTATGGGGGGGGGTTCATCAATAACCGCCATTTGATGATAATTTTATAAATCATGATGCCACCTACCCAATCCAGTATATAAAAAATGTGCTTCCTCCCTGATTGGCTAATTGTTGTGTAAACCCTTGCCACTCCACATAGATCGTGGCTCCTTTGTAGGAACACAGGCTCATGCTAGTGGTTTCTATCATGCGATGCGTGTGTGCGCTAGCCCTGTCTTTCCGAGGCAGGCGTCTCCCGCTGAAATATCATATTACTCGTCTGCTCTGATCATAGGGCATTGAGCTGCTTTGTGTATTTCCCAGACAAATATTTTATTTGCTGTCCAGCAACATAGTCACAAAACATAATCGTGTAACCAACTCTGAGAAATCTGCATTAGCGACATGACTTAGTGCGATGCACACTTCGCTTGTGAACTATCCTCGCATCTTTCACCCTAGCTCCTGCTTGCGTGAGGCAACTTACGTTAGGTAGAAATATTACCTTTACCATAGTATGGCTTTTTGACATGGCTGTCACTGGACTTAGGCTTTCTCTCCTCCCCGGGAAGCTGTCTTGGCGACTGCTCTTCATAGGACCGCGCATTGTCCCGCCTTCCGGCCTCCATTGCCATCTTCTCCCTCATGGCCTTCGCCCTTTCTGTCTCCAGAGCGATGGCTTTCTCCAGGAGGGTCAGGTTCCCCTTGGTCATGTCAAACACCTCCTCAGACCTGTCCGAGTTCACGGAGGTGGTGTCGTCATCTCGTTCGTGATACCCGTCCTCCTTTGCACAGCTGGAGAAAGTTCTAGACCTGGGACTCAGCTGCTCCTCGAGCCGCATGAGGTTCATCATGTCGGAGTAGCTCCTGTCCGGCGTCCTCCCCGCGAAGTCGTCCTCCTGACGGGCGTGCTGGCGGATGTTCATGTTCGGGGGCTGGCTCCGGTCCTGCGGGTTCGTCTCGCTCAGTTTCCGGGCCAGATCGAAGCACTGATTCCTCAGGCACTCCAGGCTGCTCAGACACACCTCCTCGTCGCTCTCCTCCACCATCTTGTCCACGAGCCCGTTGTTCATGGGCTTGCCCAACATCACGTAGTTCATGTTCCTGCTGTCCTGCTGCGACAGAGAGTCTGCATACGCCCTGTCGCCGAGGTTGTCTGCGAGCACCACACCATGTCCCTGCGCCAGCAGCTTCAGGGAGTCCACCGTCTCTCTGACCACGTCGCTGTCCAGATCCAGGCTCAGCTCGCTCTTCCGGCCCAGCGTCTCGTTCCTGTCGCTGCCGTCGTCCAGGCTGGTGGACGTGTTGCTGTTCATCTCCGACTCAGTCCTGGCCCGGTAGGCTGCGTCCTCAGCAATCTTGCCGAGGTTCAACAAGGACTTGGCCACCAGCTCATCGTAATTATCGTACTCATCATTATTGTTATCATCCTTTTCTGCGTCTTGCATTATTCGAGTATTGTGACAGTTCATTTGATGGTCTTCTGCAAAGAAAATAAAAAAAAAAGGACAAAAAAGAAAAGAAAAGAAAAAAATGGCTAGAACTTGAAGTTTAGTTGCAACAGCATGGAAAGCAAGTCAATGGCATGTCAAACCCTGTTCACCACGCACTGGAGACTTAGGTCCCGCGTGCGGCTCGGCGGGCGGTGTGGCTCAAATCGAGCGGACTGCTCTAAAACCAGGAGGCCACAGGAAGCACTTGCTAGAAACTATCAATTTCCTTAATTCTTCTGAAAATAAACCAGTATATGCGGTAAATGTAATTTTAAAATATTAATTTTTCATTCTAAATTTTTACGAGTGACTTTCATTTTTTATCCGCTTTATTTATTTACAGCCCAAACAGATGCATGATAATTACACTCATCATATTACCAGACTTTCTAAGAGTTCATGAACTTTGCTTGTTACCAACCCTTAAACAGATGTTCGTAGCAATTGCTTTTAAATGGTTTGTTTTCGCAGTGACGCTCAGGCAGCACAGTGCAAGGCCTCGGGCTCACGCAGCGACGCCACCTATGCTGGGCGTTCAGCATCAGAAGCACATGTTTGGACTGAATTAAGCTATTTGGAATTTTCTACCTTACAGACAATTCATTATGATATGCAGCGAGGCAACAGGAAGGCACGTAGAAGTTTAGAAGCTAAATCTAATTCGCTGTGGTTCCCGCATGTGTGTCTCAGCAGGATTGAGAGAGAGGGGGAGGAGTGTGCAGTGACCAAACGCCCATGAAATGCAGGACTGAGGTCAGTTGGTGCCACCGTGGCCCGTACGATGTGTCATTTAATGTGACCAGTGCACCCCTGCGTTGGCCTGCCTCCCAGCCTCAGGAGAATTTTGGTGAGCTGCTAGAAATGACACCCGAATGAGCATTATGTTCAATCGCAAAAAAGCATTTAGGAAAATCTGCTGAAAGAAGGCCATGTTAAAAATTACATAAAAGCCCTATGTTTCACCCGAAATGTATCCTGTTTAACGCTCAAGGAATGTTTGGGACGCGCATCTGTCTCCACCGGGCTGCGTAATTGCTGCCAGGTATATTGCGAATACAGGTAACGGTATGTGTGGATTCTAAAGAGCCCCTCCCCGCCAGCCCTCAGACTGGACTTTGTTACCTCCATGCCACTTTCACACCTGCTTTTTGTTTCTTTGATTAAAAAAACAAAGAAGGATTGTTCAAGTTTATCGATGCACTGAGGAAATGAGGTGTATTGATTAGGAGAAAATACCTGTTCGCTAACAGCTGAGTCAGGGTGTCCCTGGGGGCCTCCTTTATGGATTTCATGCTGTTCCCTCAGAGAAGACTTTTGTTGGTAAAAGAGGTCTGGGCACCAACATATCAATAGCAAATCAACACATTTTTAAAAATCTAACACATCTTTCTAAACATCAGCAAGTCAGACTTGCCGTACCTTAGTCATAGAGCGTCACTAATTGTATAAAACAAATATCGTCTCTTTTCTGGATAGTTCCTACAAATACTTTTCTTTAGTACAGAGATACATGTATTCCCAAAGAGTGGCAAGAGGACAGAAACCTGACCCAGTGAGTACAGTCGGGAAGACTGTGGAAGGACTCGACTAGCACGCACCGTGCCCTTGGCCCAGGGTTCAAGGTGATACGAGTTGAAGGCGACCCTGTTCTACAGAATCCTTGCAAATATAAAAGTTATATTCACCTCTCAATTTACACACTGCGTGTTAGGTTCCCGGGCCGTGACTGGAGAAGCAGGCCTCCAGGTGGCTGCTGTGTCTCCGTGGCACCGTGACTGGCCACCTGGAGCCCAGCACTGCTGTGCCCGTGAGGGACTGACCGTGACACGAATCTATACGTACGTTTGAAAACACGGAAGCACAGGCAACATCTTGGGGCATTTTCCAAGCTGAGTCCGAGGAGAGACTGCATCAGGTGAGACTTATTATTTTTGTGATTTTCTCTGAACTTCTTGTGAAACACATCCCATCACCCTCAAGAGCTTGGGGAGGAGGAAACGATGGAGGGAGCAACCACGGAAACAGAATGCCCCTGTCACCGCCTGGCTCTTTCTACACCCACGAGAGAGGCAGCCCAGAACATGCCAGCGGTCCATGGGTATGACCTCTGCACCTTCCTATCACGCTGTAGTTGTAGGGAACTTCAGTTAATTCTTCACACTGTAAATCTTAGGATTATCTTCAATTCATTTGTCCCGAGAAGGAAATGGTTTTCGCTGCATTTCTGAGCTTGTGGCTGCCCCTCTGCCCCCCACCCGGGGAAGGAGCCCAGGCAGGTGCCTGGCTGGAAACAGGCAAGGGAACCCGCGTCAGCGCCTGGCTGCCCAGCCAACGGCAGAGCGCAGCTCTTCCTCTGGGCCACCGTGCTCGGCGTCGTCTGAGATTGCGTGACCGCCATCAGTAAAGGTGGCAATGGCTGGTGCAATGGTGCCAGTGGCCACAGATCCTTGCACGTTAATGGAATTTCTCAAGTTACTGGCATTTAACTATTTGGAAGCATATGTGCAATAAAGTCTGCTCTTCATTATGTGGACTAGTGGAGGGGGACAGTCAGTGCACCCATCAACAAGCAGGCTCTAAATATCCTCCACGCACCAGCCTCCTCCAGGATTCAAAGTCATTTACAGAATTCTATCTCTGGTTTTGTGTTTTCAGGCAATTTGCTCTACTTACGTTGTGCTGAGGCGAATAATGAAATGGGTCACAGGTGAAAGCAGGTATGAAGAAAGGGCGAGTGTTTTCGGTGCCGATCCGGGGTTAACCGCGTGGCACCAACAACAGTCCACACACTGAACGTCCCATTGCAGGGACTTCAGGAGTCCGCTGGACTAGTTCTTCACGCAACCCACGTTCTGTCAGACAGGGACAATGTGTGCTGAAGAAAAGGGTTTTACCTGAAAATCATATTAAAGTATGGGTTCACATGCTAAGTAAAAGACCATAACTATATAGATGGGGGTTTCAGGAGGAGACCCGAGGACCTCAGTTTCCTTTTTGTGGTTTTCTGCTGCGATCGTGGGCCCAGCAGAGCTGTGAAGTAACGGACACGAGTCGGAGCCACAGCAGGTGGGTGTCAGCGCTGGCGTCCTCCCCTGGGGTGGGGTCGGACTTGTCACACTGGGGCGTAGGTGAGGGAGGCCTGGCCCAGCCGCTTCCAGGGTGGAGTCCTGGCCCAGAATGCAGAGGCCGCTCTGGCTGGGCCCAAGGGCCCTTTCGGTTTCTACGTGAGTGTTCTGAAATGTTGTGGGTGTGAATTTTATCTCCTTTGAGTCAGATTGTTATAAACAATTTATACTCAATAGTTACAATTTGAAAACACAACAAAAAAAACCCACCCAGATTCTTAAACAAAACCATAGGGCATTTCTTTTCCACCTTCATGACTATAATTTGATGTGGGATTTGATGTGGGAATTTGATAACTATAATCTGGGGATTACAACTTTATAATTACAAGTGCTATTTGTTTTTTTAGTGCGTTGTTGCTAAAAAATACGATTGAGACACAATCTAGATTGAGACCCAATTCAAGATCTAGTCCTGATTGTGTTACTACTGTTGTTTCCAGACATTCAAATAAACTATGGGCAAGCAAGTACACAACTGATGAAAAAAAAAAAAAAAAAAAAGAACCCAGAAGAACAACGAGAAATGAGAGATACTACTTCAAAGCAGGAATTGCTCTAGACTTTTCCAGGTCATAGGAGATGTGGTCTGGGAGCGCCCCCCAAAGGGTCTCAGGTAATGAAGTGCATTGTTGCAGCATTAGATGGGTGTTTCTTCTTGATTACAGAAACGAATCGTCAGCTTCCTCAACCTGCCATGTCCTGGGGCCTGGCCAACGAGTTACACCCTTTCAGACAGGAAGAGGAGGCTGGGAAATTAGGGGAATCCTGGACTGATGCTCAGGAGGCCGCCGGAGTCATGAGGTCATGTTTCTACAGAGCATGAGGGGACTGGAGCAGGTGGGAAGGTAGCGGACGCCCTGGTGAGGCCATTTGGGGGGCTGGGCAGGGCCACGGGCAGACGGAGACCGCCTGGTTGCTCTGACGGTGACGACCCTCTCCTTGCCTGTGACCTCTGCAGCCCCTCCCTGAGCCCAGGTACAGTGACCTGAGTTCACATCCTTCTGCCTTCATCCTCGTCAAATACTCCGATCTGCTCTGGGACAAATGTGGCATCTTTCCCTCTGAGGTAGAGAAGTCTCCCACCTGCCTAGGAGCTGGTCCGGGCCCCCAGCACCCTCCCCAAGGCGTCACGCTCTGTCCTGACAAAGAGGGGCCCCCGGAGCCCCTTGTTCCACAGGGATGAGAGGGGAATGTCTGAGTTGAGAGCCAGGAGACCCCCGTTCGTCACCCTCTAGACTCAGCTGTTGCGTTTTCTAATCACAGTTACTCAGTGATGTTGTTTGTCTTATTTATGGGGAACTTTTAGGCTAGGTCTGCTCATATTCACAGTGACAGCAATTATTAGAGGCTAAAATTATCCAAGCGGAGATGCGCTGTCATGACCCTTGTCAGCGTGAGTATGGCGAGGGATGCCCAGTCTTCTGGAGCCCCGAGGCTGCATTCTTAGGATCGCAGAACGTTCGTGTGGGAGAGCGTTCCAGGTACAACTCCATCAAGACTCTCCTGTGTGAAGACGCGTGGGTGAGTCCAGGGAGTTGAGGTGGCCTGTTTGCAGCCACGTGTCTTTGGGCAGCAAGTCCTTCGTCCGAGGTCACCAGGGCTTCCTGCCCTGCCCATGACACTTCCTTAACTCTCCAGAACTTGCAGAGATTCTGGGGGTTAACTAATGGGCTAATCTCAAAGATCAGTTCCCAGGAGATAAGAAGATCCAAGAGAAGACTTGTCGCTGCTTCCAGTGGGAAAGGTGACTCCTGGCCTCCACGAGTCTGCGCGGGTAGGTGAGGAGGCTGGTGAAGGCACAGCGGGCCCCCCCAGCTGGACGGCACAATGACTCACAAGGAGCCCCCAGCTCCCGGGCTTGAACCAGTGGTCGGAAGGGTCACAGACTCTAGGTTGGGGGGGAGGGGGTGGGCACTGAATTCACGGCTCCTAAGGGGAGCTCTGACTCCTGAGCATCCTCCATTCTTCCCAGGGGCTGGGAGGGTGTAGGGCCATCTCAGGACAGAGCTGCACGCTGGCTCTCCAGGCCCCCCCCCCACCCCCCAGGTCGCCGAAAGAGCCCTCTATGTTTCCGTAATTAATTCGTTTCTCATTTTGCTCAGCAGATGCAGATATGGTCTGATTCTACTTTGCCTTGTTTTTCCTTTCTCTTCCAAATGACGAGACGTTTGTCTACCATAACCAGCTGTCCGCGGTCCCGAAACTTCAAGCACCAGATACGCACATGAACGTGACACGGGCATAGGACCCGTCCCCGGGCGGCTAATGCTGCTGTGGGTGGCATGAGGTGCCAGCCACAGCCATGTACCCACCAACTCTGTGGCCATGATGAGGATGAAGATGTGTTTGAATTTGTTCATAGGGACTAATGAAATACTCAAAGTCTCTTTCAATTAAACGTTTCAAGTGAGTGACTGAAATCTGATGTTCGATTTCCCAGTTGATTGTGAAAAAATATTTAGAAGTAGTTGGATTTTGCTTTTAACTAAGGAAAGTAGATACTGCATGCCCCAAATGATCTTCCTGCACTGTGTAAACGAAGCAGGGTGGCCCCAGGCCCATGTGGGAATCGGGAGTTCCCGCTGAGTTTTTGGGTTGGGTTTTGGTTGTTTCTACTGTGGGAGGCTGGTGCTGGCCAGTGCAGTCTCAGGCTCTGGTGCTCTGTGTGGCCTGTCTGGGGGACCTGCTCTCGTGCGCCCCCAGCGGGGGGCTGCTCACGGGTCCCAGAGGGCACCTGCTCTCGAGCGCCCCCAGCGGGGGGCTGCTCACGGGTCCCAGAGGGGACCTGCTCTCGTGCGCCCCCAGCGGGGGGCTGCTCACGGGTCCCAGAGGGCACCTGCTCTCGTGCGCCCCCAGCGGGGGGCTGCTCACGGGTCCCAGAGCTCAGGGGGCGGGGGGGGGCCCCCAAGATGGCCTCGTCCTCGCTGGCCTGGCGCGCTTCCTCACCTGTGAGCTGCAGGGGGAGAAGTGGACTGACGCTTCGGGGCTGGGTCACGGATGGAGCCTCCTAGGAATCTTGGGCACTTTCGAGGGGCCCCGTCCGACTGGGCTTCACTCTGGGTTCCTCCAGACAGCGGTTTCTCTGTTCCCGTTGGTGCTAATCACCGGTGAGATGATTTCGGTGAACTACCTGCCATCAACCAAAATGTGTATTTCCAGCCCCTTTTTTCCGAACTGCGTGTTATCCTTCTGGGGCTGTTTCTGGGCCATGGCCTCATCCCCATGAACGTCTGTGCATTGGCTCTGCGCCTTGGTGTTTGCCGCCGTCCGTTGCTTTTGTCTTCGCGGTCTGTCCGCTCTGAGCAGCGGGAGCAGATGCCTCCTGCACCCGGTTAGGTCGTGCCTGCCGCCTGCCGGCTGGGGTGCCACGCGCTCCTGGCTCCTCCCCTTCATGAACACGTGCAGGCTCCCCGTCAGGTTATGAGTGTCTAGGTTTACTGACCTTGGCTCCTGTCACTGCCCTCAAGCTTTCCTTGGGACTGAATGACAAGCATTTCCTGTGTCCCCACAGATGTCCGCGGCACAACCTAAGGGTGACCAGGTGGTGCCGACTCTGGTGGGGATTTGGAAGTACTGGTCCTCGGGGCCTGGGGGACACAGACCCGGTGTTGCTTAGTGACTCATTCAGCAGCTACTTATCGAGCACTTTGTAGCGTGGAACAAGGGACCAGAGCCTAGTCCTGGCGTCCTGAAAGTGACACCGCAGGTGGAGGTAAGTGTGGGCCATGGTGTCGGGTCGGGGTCTGTGGGATGAAGAGGAACGAGGCCTCCCAGGGGCAGACGGGGCCAGGGCGCGGCGTGCCTTAGGTGCACAGTCAGCAGAGCCCCTGTGAAGCTGAGTTTGCGCCAAGATTGGAGGAGAGGAGACAGGTCACGGGATGGGCCCCGAGGACGAGCGGCCAGCGCGCAGGCTGCTGAGACCCAGGAAGCACGTTTTTAACATTTTGCCATTTAATTAATTTAAATTAATTTCATACTTAGTAAATTTGACTTATGCACACATAAATAACCATGTTTGGCTATGGGCTGCCATGTTGGCAGCACAGGGTCAGAACACGGAGAGTCAGCGGGAGCTGAGCTCTGATTTCCATCTTCGCAGCATGCGCACGGGCACACCTCGTTTTCTTGGGCTTCCCTTTATCGCAGATACTGAGGGTTTTACAGATACGCGGCCAGCATGTGTCGGGTACCTCCGTCAGCACCACTGTCCCAACAGCATTCGCTCACTTCCTGTCTCTGTCACATTTGGGTAATTCTCGCAATATTCCAACCTTTTTTGGGTCATTATTATGTTTGTTATGGTGATTTGGAAGCACAGATGACGGCTAGCGAGTTTTAGCAACAAGGTATTTCTTAACTGAGGTGTGTCCTTTGTTTGTTTAGAGATGCTGCTCTTGGACACTTAGCAGACTACCGTGCAGTGTAAACACAACTTGTACCTGTACCAGGAAGCCACACGGGTCCCTGGGCTCGCTTTATTTCAGTGGTCTGGAATGGAACCCGCAATATCTTGGAGGTGTGCCTGTGTATACGTGTGTACCTAATTTATACACATACTTACATAACACAAATTTTACACGAACCATCTACTGGCCGATCACCGTGCGTGCGCGGACCAGTTCTGATGGGTCTGCAGGCTTTGCAGCGGCTCCGTGAGCCCTGGACCCTGGATCGTGATGGATACTCTGGTCCCGGGCACGAAGCCCGAGAAGCGTTCACTGCTTGTCGCCCTGACTCCCGGGGGCCAGCACTAGGCTTGTGTTTTTTTGCGAGCAAACCTCCAGTGCGTGCAACGGGGCCTGGAATATAGACGGGGCTCCAAGAACGTTTGTCACCCAGTGAATGAAGTCAGTGAGGAAAAGCAGAGCTGGTGGGCAGACACCTCTCCCGATCATCACAGGGCTGGCCCCGGAGCCCTCAACCTGTCTGCTGTGGGCTCTGCCCCTCATCCTGCCTGTCAGAGAATTTGGAAGTCCCGGGTCGCACCTGAGGTCTCGTGTTGGATCTTGCGTTAGACGGCGAAGCCGCCCCACGGGCTGGCAGGCGGGAGGGGTGGGAGCACAGGTCAAAGCACCCATTAAAAATCATTACAAATTGTCTGAGGACTACGGCTGTCTCATTAATTCTGAATGCTGTCCATTCTTTTTTTTTAAAATTTTTTTATTTGAGAGAGAGGAGAAAGCAAGTATGAGCGGTGGGGGGAGGGGTGTGGAGAGAGAGAGTTTTAAGCAGGCTGCACGCTCAGTGCAGAGCCTGATGCAGGACTCGATCCCACAACCCTGGGATCATGACCTGAGCCAAACATAAGAGTTGGACATTCAACCAACTGGTGCCCCTAAATCTTGTCTATACTGCAAGTGAAACCATGATTGGAAAATTCCCATTAAGCTAAGTGAGATAAACTGAAGGAAAAATAAGTTTTCACGAGGGACCCAACTCACATAATAACTTGTAGAAATCGTGAGGTATGTTTCTTTTTTAGAGTGGTTGTTCCTGAGGATCTGAGCGAGTGGAAAATGGAAGAAGGATGCTTTGAGGGCCTTTCTACCTGATGACATTTTGGGTATCTGGCTTATCTAAATTTCGGCTTGAAAATAAGGTAGTCCTATTGGCCCCTCCCCACCAGAGAAGCAACTATAAGAAGTCAGTATCTCCCAGACTGAGACAGACTGACACGTATTAACCACACTCTCTCCCCTCTCTCCCTCTCTGTCTCTGTCTCTCTCATGATCATAGACACACACACACACACACACAGAGCTCACAGAGTTTCTAAATTTTACAGAACGGGCTGGAAACTTAAAGGTACTGTTCCAATTGGAAGGTTTGATTGGGACGGAACCTGAGAGTCCCTGTTCTCTGTTCCTACTCAACCATGGTTAATCCCCACTGGATGGAAATAATCTGGTCTGTTGGTAAAAGCCCTTGGCAAACAGCACCACAGCTTTCCAGGGACCTAAGTTCCACAATCTTCAGCGTCTGGAAGTTTTGTTGTTTTGGGCCAAATCTTTAAGGCTCTACCTCAGCACGCGACTTCTAATTCTGCCATTTGTAAAGAATCGTAATTTGTATTTTTTCACGGACGCACTTAGGGGACCCATGCACGTCTGGATGTAGGGAAAGCACATACGATTTTTCGTAAGAGGCTGTCACCGTGCCGGGAGTCCCTCACGTTAACGCGGTCCTGATAGGCACAGTAGGCTTGCTACCCACAGCCGGGACCTGGGGCGCAGAATCACGGACGAGCCTGAGAGCATCCCTGAGGCCCAGCTGCTGCGTGTAGCTCTGAGCTGCTTGCCCTCTCGGGACCGCACCTTCTCTCTGCTTCCAGATGAAACAGCAAGGTGAATGATGGGCCAGCGTCAGCCCCCGAATCCTCGGAGGGCCCACTGACAGCCAGTGGGGGCAGTGACCTGCCTGGTGCGATAGGGCCACCAGGGCTAGAAAACATCCCTCACCCGCTGGGCTCTTTTCTACGCTTTGAAAAACTGGCGTTTGGAATAAAAATTTTGTTAATAAGACAAAACAAATATGATGGCAATTTCTTCAAGTGGACCTTAAAACAAACCGAATGAAAACCTATTAAGTCTGTTGGCTCATATCTTTTATTCCTCCTTACTATGTAAAGACAGGTTTTTCCCCAGTATGTCATGCATGTTGCTGGCATCTTAAACATACATGACGTTACAACCTCAGCAAGATTTGTGGTTGGGATTTACTTGTCTGCAAATTCATGAAATACAAGCCCTAGTTATATTTTATACTTGTGCAAAATTAGCTTGCATGAGGGAAGTTTAATTTTTGTCACCGACTTCTACCTGCAAATGTCTAACTCTGTGCTCACTCATTTCCAAGTTACAGAGCCACACCCTCCCGTATACCTGCGTGGGAAGCCTCCTAAAATAAGGCTTTCAAGGATGGAGGGAAAGATTAATTTTTAAGATGATATAAAATCATCATATTCTTTCTCCCAGCTCTGTCCACAGCCGTTCTCGAGTTGAAACCTTGCATACTAAACACATCATCTTTGTTTCTATGTTGATCTCAGAACTCATTGCTTTTTCTGCTGACTGCAGTGGAAAACTGGTTTGCTAATTCTGATTTTCACAGTCTGTCTGTATTTCAACTTGCTTCCTCATCAGGGACATTTCCCCGAGAACGATGTAAGAGGATAATTGGCTAATCAATATGAGAACAGCCTCCTGAAGGGAGTTTGGGGAACTCAGCGGCCACAATACAGACCCCTCATCACCTTCCTTCTGCCTTTGTCTTAGAGAAATTCAAGCCCGTCTATTGCAAATTGTCACAATGTTCTAACAACGTGGGGCCTAGTGCATCATCCTGTTTGAAAGAGAAAATACCTTGGAAACTTTGCAATTAAAAAACAATGTTTCTTCGAGGAGGAATTTATATAGGGTGGGTTTTGCTTTGGATTCCCTTCGAAGAAAGTGGAGTTATTGCATAGAATGCTCTGTTAACAGCTCAACTGTGTCCAGGACAGTTTCACGTGAGGGTGGTGGGAACAGTCCAGAGCCAGACGTGAAAGGCTCTGACCACCAGTGCGGCGTGGCGATCTGAGCAGAGGCCGGAGGAGAACCACGTGCAAGCACCCTGGTCAGCTGTGCACCTGACACAGTCATTCTGCATGTGGTCCGCTCACTTCCCCTTGCCTGCAGTGATCAATCGCACACCCAGGAGGTTCTCACCACCATTACTCACACTCCCTCCAAACTACCCAGTTCCTCCCTGGCTGTGAGCTCTTGGGACCGCCACGACCCATCTGTAGCCAATCCACGTGCAGAAGAGGGGCTTTGGGAGCCAGACCACCCTCATGGCAGGAAGGCACTTGCGGTCCATACCATCCGATCCAATGGCCAAGTGAATCGTCCCTCAGAGGTGACTTGTCCAAGGCAATCCCAAGATTCAACCAAGAGTAGCACAGAAAGGACTCTATTTACTTACAAATGTATTTAAGAAACAGAATGTTATGAGATGGTTGTGGTGGAGATGGCCGTGAATGTTAAAGTTCTCTCTAGTCTTGGAAGCAAATCGCTACGTTCTTCCCCATGGGCAGATCCATATGAACTCCTAAGGATACACATATGCACGCATTGACTGTACACACACATATGTGTGTGTTTATTCTTTAAAGCTGTGTTCTTTTTAGTGGGGTGACCTATGAAAAAAACCCGTTAACTTGTTGGGCATTAAATGACCATTTGATCTAAATTTCCCAAATCATAAGAGTCTGAAAAGATATTTACCCCAAGATCTGCAAAATCTGCTATGAGAAAAATCTATGACCCCTGAACAATAACTTTCTTACTTCTAGTATAACAAGGGAGCGTTCATTTAATGAATGCAGATTAGACCATTACAATGTATTGTGAAAATAAAACTCTCCATGCAAAGACCAGGCCACCTGTACAAAATATAATTTTGATTAATCAAATCTGAATTTAATGTAATCTGAAATGAATGACTCAGATATTCTTTCCTATTGTTCAAACAAGCAACAAGTGATAGAAAGAACATGAGCCCCTGGTAAGAGAACACCTCAGGAGAATCGGACTGTGTACCCACCACTTACTGGAAATCGTCGAATCTTTCTGGGCCTCACTTTCCAGGGAGCACGACAGTGAAATGGTATCTACCTGTCTCACGTAATCACTGAAGATCCAACACAACCCTGTATGTTAACACACCCGCTGGAGGTGTACCTTAGAGGCAAGATTTTGTTCATACGTAACTATAGTGCCAGAGGCTCCTTGGAATTAAAACAGATATCTAATTCCCAAGTTATAAATAATGGTCCTTTATGGACAATGGGCTCCTCTGTAATAATGTGGGGTTGATATGTGTTTATTTTAGCTAAAACAAAATCTCTCAAAGGGCACAATGCAGCTTATAATAGAGATGGGATTGCCACACTGGATGAATGCATAGTGGCATCCCACTGGGAGAGATGGAGACTTTGCACCTGCTCACGTGGCTAACATCAGCCTGTTTGGTCCATGTGGCCCCATCATGGTGCCCTGCTTTCTTCACGTTAGATGGTGGTCTGCTACTTGTGGACGTGCTCATGTGTGAGCCAGCCTCCTGGCACCGTCTGGAATGTTCTCCTCTCACTATGGCATGAGTGCTTTGCTTCTCTGTTAACTTAAGTCACTGTCTGTGCTTCTATTTGGTGAGATAAAGGCACAATCCGCCTTGGAGGGAATATGCTGACCGCTCGGGGATATAATGGTCACCGAGTAAAGCATGGGACATGAAAGGTTGACTTCAAGATGGTGACCCAGAACTCTGGTCACCAGACAAAAAAAGGTACACCCTGTTCCTAGCTTTTCACAAATGTATGATTTCTGCCAAATCCATTCAAGGAGTGGACAAAGGCATACAATGCGGGATGCCCTGTGCTCGGACTGTGTTTCTTATGGTAGAGATGTTGTTATCATGGCAGGAGCTCACGTATGTTGACAGCGATTTTGGCATTAAATTTACCAGCAAGGTAAAACAGAATGTATTTGGTAAGTGAGGACATGAAAACAGGAAGTTGACAGACATATGCCTTTCAGAGTCCTGTTTCACTGAATTAAACATAGCTCGGAGTTTGATCACGTAAAATGAGTGCTTGCTCAGCAAAGCACCTGGCTAACCGGAGTCTTGGACCATGTATTATGGGGGTGCGTCCTCCAACGGAGACTTCCTGTATAATAGAGAATCTCGGTGAAGCCGTCTCTAGATATCAGGCATCTAAAGGGATTTCTCAGGAAAGATACTCTGGCTTGGCTCGGAAATCGAGCAAAGCGTTTGGTGCTTTCCTGCAGAGAACCAGCAGTGGTCAGAACCACAGTGGAAGGTCCTTCATGTGGACCATCACGGTTTGGTCGGAGCGACTCCTCGGGACCGAGGATTTGCGGGAGAGCCCATCTGAGAGGGGGTGGGTTGTTACACTTTACTGCCGAGAACACTCAGTTCATCGGAAGTATTTGTCTTACAACGAAGCAGATAGTCTAACAATCTCGTAACGCTTCACTGTGGCCAAGCCCTTCTTTAGTGGTTCCAGGGGATTCCTTTACAGTTTACACAATAGATGATTCTAGAAGGTGCTTAGCTGGGGAGCTGGATGCTGAATATGAATTCTGAATCTATGAATCCAAAAATTGATTATTTATCCTCTTAATGGGCATTTGCTTTCCAGAAGCCAATTCCTTGTATGCTTCAGATTCGGACTTGATGTTTGCTGAACATGAGGGTGCCAGTCACCGTGCTAGGTGGGTTGTGCAGTGAACCACTCTGGGGCTGTGATATACTCATGCGGCTGTTCATTTTGTGTCTCCATCATACATTCATTTATTATGCCCACTTACTTGACTTTTTCTAGAACAATGTCACTAGTTTTGACCTACTATCTCACTTTTTAAAAAACAGTTATGTGGGGCGCCTAGGTGGCGCAGTCGGTTAAGCATCCGACTTCAGCCAGGTCGCGATCTCGCGGTCCGTGAGTTCGAGCCCCGCGTCAGGCTCTGGGCTGATGGCTCAGAGCCTGGAGTCTGCTTCCGATTCTGTGTCTCCCTCTCTCTCTGCCCCTCCCCCGTTCATGCTGTCTCTCTCTGTCCCAAAAATAAATAAACGTTGAAAAAAAATTTAAAAAAACAAAATAAAAAACAGTTATGTTCTAGGCATTCAAGTTAGAATAGTAATTAAAAAAAAACTCCATATAGTCACATTCTAAAGCTATTCCAGTAAGGCTCTACTCTTTCAGAATATGTCACTTTGTACTTTTAAAAGTAGATTATTTAAAAAATGACCCTAAGTAAGCTAGAATTGAAAGTTTCATTGTAGCAAACGAAGACAGGACCTAAAATCTGGTTCAGACCCTTGGCTAACCGCACATGTACGAACCTCTCCTGCCCGACCCTGTCAAACACAACAGCCGTACCTCGGACACTGATGCCTGGTGCCGGGCAGCGCAGCCTGGGCACGAGGAAGAGCGGGGCTGTGCACCATCTTTATAAGAAGCCACAGTCAAGTTACAAACCATTCACCAGCTTCAGCAGATAATGATTTCGCCCCAAACTGCGCACGTTCCCTACATCGTCCATAAGCAATTTGCCAAATTTGTCTATTTTCCAACGTCCCACACACTGTGTTACATGGAGCCCTGTCTGTCATCCTCCGCACGCAGCCTTGGCCGTCAGGTCAGTGACACTGGGGCGTGGGCACGGCGGGGCTGCTGCCGCCGGCATGTGTGCGTGTCCTGATGCGCCTGCTTGGACTGTCTCCACGCCTGCTCTGTGATGCCACAACAGGAGCAACAGTCTGGGAGCCCACGCTGCAGTGTGTGTGTGTGTGTGTGCACATGTATGCACGCAGGCATACATGGACATGTTCGCGTGTCTATGTACCTGGAACAATTGAGGATTACTTCCTAAAATCCAGGTTTCCCGGAACAGACTGTTCCTTCTGAAGGGGGAGCGTGAATTTCTGTCTGCCACGTGGGATTAACAACAACGGGCTCACACCCCCCGGCCTGAGACAGCTCCCCACACTGGCTGTCCAGCGGTCCACTATACCGAGAAATTTGCTCCCCCCGAATTCAGAGTTTTGAGGAGCTTTGATCCCAAGGAAGAAGCGTAAGAGAAGACACCCCCTTTACTTTTAAACACGTTTGGCATTTCTCTGAGTCAAACTCTAAGCCAATGAAGACTGTATGTATCTACATTCTTCAGAAACTTACTTTTTTCTGGAAAAGAAATGAGTTTTATAAAATGATTATCTTTGATGTCATAGTTTGAGTCTGACCCTGACAGAAAATTGGGTATAAAAGCAAAAGCACTTAAATTCATCGCCCGAAACACGTTCAGCGCCCCGTGCGCTGCGCCTTTTCAGGTACGTCTCACGGGAGCCGGACACCTCAGGTCAGAGACACGGGTCTCAGATGCGAAGCAGATGACGGATCAATCAACTATTTCAGCTCAGCGGTATCTATTCCCACCCTGGCCCGTGATGAAAGGTAAAGCCTCGGTGATCAGCAGACAAGCCTGACTCTGGCAGCTGGCGCCCTAGAGGGTCTTGCAAAGCTTCCAGCTGCTGGGAAGGCAAGCGGTGAGCCTTCCCGGCAATGGTGGGGCTACTGTCACTACGTGCTGGGAAGAGTATCCTAGAAGATGCCGGATGGAGACTGGGTGCACCGCCCTAGGTTCCCGGACGAGGGAGCCAAGACAAGTTAATCAAGCGTGTGCACCGTAAAGGCCACGGCACATGTCCGTCACGAGCTCTCTGAACCGTAGCTCGGGGGAGTCGGCAGCTACCATCTAGCAGGAAATGGAAAGGGATTCTTTAGAACCAGGGTAACAACACGGGAGTGGTTGTTTGTCTCAGCCTTGACCAGGCAGAGTCAGCAGGCGAGCAATCGGGAGTGAGTCCTGAGCACTTGCTCCCGCGCCTGTATCTGCAGCTTCACCTGTGCCTACACCTGTTCCTGGAACTGTATCTCTGTCTGTGCCTGTGCCGGGGCCTGACCCTCCACCTGCACCTGCACCAGTGCCTCCACCTGCACCTGCGCCTCCACCTGCACCTGCGCCTCCACCTGCACCTGCGCCTCCACCTGCACCTCCACCTGCACCTGTGCCTCCACCTGCACCTGTCCCTCCACCTGCGCCTCCACTTGCACCTGCACCTGTGTCTCCACCTGTACCTCCACCTGCACCTGCACCTCCACCTGTGCCTCCACCTGCACCTGCGCCTCCACCTGCACCTGCCCCACCACCTGTGCCTCCACCTGCGCCTCCACCTGCACCTGCGCCTCCACCTGCACCTGCACCTGTGCCTCCACCTCCACCTCCACCTGCACCTGTGCCTCCACCTGCACCTGTCCCTCCACCTGCGCCTCCACCTGCACCTGCACCTGTGCCTCCACCTGCGCCTGTCCCTCCACCTGCACCTGCGCCTCCACCTGCACCTGCACCTGCGCCTCCACCTGCACCTGCACCTGTGCCTCCACCTGCACCTCCACCTGCACCTGCGCCAACACCTGCACCTGCGCCTCCACCTGCACCTGCGACTCCACCTGCACCTCCACCTGCACCTGTGCCTCCACCTGCACCTGTCCCTCCACCTGCGCCTCCACTTGCACCTGCACCTGTGTCTCCACCTGTACCTCCACCTGCACCTGCACCTCCACCTGTGCCTCCACCTGCACCTGCGCCTCCACCTGCACCTGCCCCACCACCTGTGCCTCCACCTGCACCTGTCCCTCCACCTGCGCCTCCACTTGCACCTGCACCTGTGTCTCCACCTGTACCTCCACCTGCGCCTGCACCTCCACCTGTGCCTCCACCTGCACCTGCGCCTCCACCTGCACCTGCCCACCACCTGTGCCTCCACCTGCGCCTCCACCTGCACCTGCGCCTCCACCTGCACCTGCACCTGTGCCTCCACCTCCACCTGCGCCTGCGCCTCCACCTGCACCTGCACCTGCGCCTCCACCTGCACCTGCACCTGTGCCTCCACCTGCACCTCCACCTGCACCTGCGCCAACACCTGCACCTGCGACTCCACCTGCACCTCCACCTGCACCTGTGCCTCCACCTGCACCTGTCCCTCCACCTGCGCCTCCACTTGCACCTGCACCTGTGTCTCCACCTGTACCTCCACCTGCACCTGCGCCTCCACCTGCACCTGCCCCACCACCTGCGCCTCCACCTGCACCTGCGCCTCCACCTCCACCTGCACCTGTGCCTCCACCTGCACCTGTCCCTCCACCTGTGCCTCCACCTGCACCTGCACCTGTGCCTCCACCTGCACCTGCGCCTCCACCTGCGCCTCCACCTCCACCTGCGCCTGCGCCTCCACCTGCACCTGCACCTGCGCCTCCACCTGCACCTGCACCTGTGCCTCCACCTGCACCTGCGCCAACACCTGCACCTCCACCTGCACCTGCACCTCCACCTGCGCCTCCACCTGCACCTGCAACTCCACCTGTGCCTCCACCTGCACCTGTCCCTCCACCTGTGCCAACACCTGCACCTCCACTGCACCTGCCCCTCCACCTGCACCTGTGCCTCCACCAGCACCTGCGCCTCCACCTGTGCCTCCATCTGCGCCTCCACCTGCGCCTCCACCAGCACCTGCGCCTCCACCTGCACCTCCACCTGCGCCTCCACCTGCGCCTCCACCTGCACCTCCACCTGCACCTGCGCCTCCACCAGCACCTGCGCCTCCACCTGCGCCTCCACCTGCGCCTCCACCTGCGCCTCCACCTGCACCTGCGCCTGCACCTCCACCTGCGCCTCCGCCTGCACCTCCGCCTGCAGCTGCACCTGTGCCTCCACCTGCACCTGTCCCTCCACCTGCACCTCCACCTGCACCTGCGCCTTCACCTGTGCCAACACCTGCACCTCCACCTGCACCTGCGCCTCCACCTGCGCCTGTCCCTCCACCTGCGCCTGCGCCTCCACCTGCACCTGCGCCTCCACCAGCACCTGCGCCTCCACCTGTGCCTCCATCTGCGCCTCCACCTGCGCCTCCACCTGCACCTGCGCCTGCACCTCCACCTGCGCCTCCACCTGCACCTCCGCCTGCACCTGCACCTGTGCCTCCACCTGCACCTGTCCCTCCACCTGCACCTCCACCTGCACCCGCGCCTTCACCTGTGCCTCCACCTGCGCCAACACCTGCACCTCCACATGCACCTGCGCCTCCACCTGCACCTGCGCCTCCACCAGCACCTGCGCCTCCACCTGCACCTCCACCTGCGCCTCCACCTGCACCTCCGCCTGCACTTGCACCTGCGCCTCCACCTGTGCCTCCACCTGCACCTGCGCCTCCACCTGCACCTGTCCCTCCACCTGTGCCAACACCTGCACCTCCACCTGCACCTGCGCCTCCACCTGCACCTCCACCTGCGCCTCCACCTGCGCCTGTCCCTCCACCTGCGCCTGCGCCTCCACCTGCACCTGCACCTGCGCCTCCACCTGCGCCTCCACCTGCACCTGCACCTGTGCCTCCACCTGCGCCTCCACCTGCACCTGAACCTGTGCCTCCACCTGCACCTGTGCCTCCACCTGCACCTGCACCTGCACCTGCGCCTCCCCAATGACACGCTGGCCCCCATCACCACCGGACGCGTCACTACTATTTTAAAGATTACCATTCTCGTCCTCCTCCTCGTCGTCCTCCTCCTCCTCCTCGTCATCCTCCTCCTCGTCCTCCACGTCCTCCCCATCCTCGTCGTCATCGTCCTCCTCCTCCTCTAGCTCCTCCTCCTCCTCTCGGTCGCCTTCCTCATCCTCCTCGTCCTCCTCCCTGCGCTCGTCCTCGTCCTCCGAGTACTCCTCCTCGTCCTCCTCCTTGTCATCCACGTCCTCCGAGCCCTCGCTCTCATAACACTCGTCCACCGAGGAGCTGTCGGCTTTCACGGCGAATGGTTTCCGCTTGGGAGCAGGCTCTTGGGGCTGCTTATCCTGCGTTTTTCTTTTTTTAGCCAAGGGGCAGCCATACACGCTGTGTAGAGACAGAGAGAGAAGACCTGTGTCACTATCTTTGGAGGTTAGAGCATGGGCGCCCTGCGAGAGAGCTAGGGCTTAGTGTGAGTGCCACCCACACAGGCACGGGCAGGGTCTTGCACACGCTCCTGCGTGTGCACAGCCTCGGTGCCAATGCTGCGACGGCGACAGAGCTCCAGGCACCTAGTCACCACACACACATGCCACCTCCCAGCCCCTTGTCCTGGCCATCATGTAGGGACACACACCCCATGGCGCTCAGGAGGGCGGTTTGTGACACCCTCACAATCGACAGGTGACCACACAAATTCTCTTTCTTAAACATCTTGCCAGATACACATTACGTATGATGCGTTTCACGAGAAGAATTAGTTCATGCACAGTATATTCACATATCCCCTCTTCTGTGAAATATGACAATATATGTGTTGTGAGAAAGCTTTGGATGTGTTTGTATCTGTAGATGTTGCCGACAAAATGGTATCTGTAAACTAACGAGCTACTCATAGAAGATGAGCCATAAATGCCTGCTGGTCAGAACAGCCACACAGTTTAAATTGATGAAGAACATTGTCAGTCCCAACGTTATGGAAAAAAGTCGGTGTTGTAGGCAGCCATCCCCAAACCCTGCTGAAATCAGTCCAAACTTGGGCAAGACCCCCGGACCAGGACCTGTGTTCCATAGAGGGCAACTTTCCAAAGTGACTTTGCTATTACGGTTCTTGTCTTCCTGGAAACCGCACGATACACCACAGGAATAAGGGGGAGAGACACAGAGCACGGATGCTGTGGGCACCTGTTCCATTTGTCGAAAATAAGACGTGTGGTCTCTGGTGCTGACTGAATGCTTTGGGAGCACTATGATAGGCTTACGTTTAGACCTGAGATGAGAAGTATCCAGTCTCACATGGACCATCCAGTACATGCTTATTTGGGGAGGAACCTTGGGGCTGGGTGCTGGGCCCTGGTGGATTCAGAGGGGAGAGGCATAGACATGGACCGGTGAGGAAGACTGTGTTGGAGCCACTCAGCACAGGTGACACGTGTGCCAAACACGTGGCTGTTGAATGGATAGGTGATGTGTGATAAATGCTATGATAAATGCATGTTGAGGGCGTCCCGTCGAGAGGGTCAGGGGGTCAAGGGAGCTCAGCCATACTGCAGACAAATGAGGCTGGGGCTGGGCTTGAAGAGGTTGCATGAAGCTATGGAAACAGATTTCAGGCAAAACAGAGACTTTGTGGGGCACTTGGGGGGCTCAGTCAGTTGGGCGTCCGACTCCAGCTCAGGTCATGATCTCACCGTCCGTGGGTTCGAGCCCCGCGTTGGGCTCTGGGCTGACAGCTCGGAGCCCGGATCCTGCTTCACATTCTGTGTCTCCCTCTCTCTCTGCCCCTCTCCCACTCATTCTATGTCTCTCTCTCTCTCTCAAAAATAAACAAACATTAAAAAAACCCAGAGACTTTGCAAAGATGTGAACACAACGAAGAGCAGGATCCGTGCAGAAGATGGAAACAAAAACCAAACACAGAGTTCAGAGTGTGCAATGGTGGGGCCACTAGGATTGTGTCTGGCAAGGGTTAGGAAGGGGCAGACCGGCCTGGGGACCCGTCCAGGAGGGGCCTGGAAGGAAGGGGAAGGCGAGGCAGTCACTGTGCTGACCTGATGTCCCATGAGGGTCCCCAGAGCCTCTGCTGGACACACAAGTCCCTGATAGGCACCGTCCCTCCCTGCAGCGAGACTTAGGTCCATGGTTGAGGGGTGGGACGGGCAGACAGGATGCACTGTGTCTGGAAGATTATGTGTGTGAACGGCTTGTGGGAGGTGTCACAGAGCGAGGGGCTGGGGAGACATTTGACGTTGTACTCCAGGGTCCCCAGCTGTAAGTGCACATCTCACACACTTGCTTCGGGGCTGGAAGGGTCACTTCTGTAGAGAGGTCAGTGCTGGGCACACACGCAGTACTCATAGTTGGTGCCTGCTGTTGATTATCATGGCGATTTTTATTCTTACTCAGGAATTGGGTGCTCAGCAGGCATGTCCCTCTGTGTTTTGGACACTTACTGTTGTGCTGTTTGTCACTACCGTCAACAGTCCCCAGACCATCTGGATGAACGGCATGAGCGAAGGGGTGGCCCTGACACTGTTTCCTGCAGAATTATTTCTTCTGGTTGCTTGGGTGCATCTCATACTCTAGTAAAGACAACGCCATTCATCGGGGGCCCTGGAGGTCGCTGGCATGCACTGGCTCCCAGAACGGAAGGACTTCATTCCTATCCAAGTGTGTGACTGCGGTCAGTCCCCTTTCCAGCGTGGATGTCCCTTTCTTTCTTCGTCTGTAAAACGAGGGCCACTGGGTGATCGCCAAGGCTCCACCAACCCCAGAATCCCAGCATGATTGGTCATCTGCCTTTTGAAACTAAGCATCTCTTAGAACATAATAATCAAAGCAAGAATAATACTTATAACCCCCCAAAAAACCTGAAGAGAACATATATTGGTCTCTGTAGCATTTCTAAGATGAAACAGAGTTCTGAGCTTTCTTTCGTGCGACTCTTTCCACGGACCGGGAGACCGGGTCAGTGGCCTCAGACACACAGGCCCAGCCGCCCCCACCTTGCTGTCCACCCCCTCGTGCCCAACGACCACCTGACAGTGCGTCTAGCCCGAGCTCCACACGAGCCAGGCTTCTCGGAGATGGCGGTCGGGGGACTCATTCATGGGTCCGGTCTGTTTGTCCAGATAAAGGATCAGCGGTAGGTGCTCGTGCCAGGTTGGCCCACGATGTTCCGGAGCGTAACGACTGTTGTCACCTGCCCATGAGGGAGCTCTGTTCTGCACCAGTGTTACCCGCACAGGGCACCAGGCCTCTCTCTGACCGTCTCTGACCGTCTCAGGTTCATCCAAATTGCTAGGAAGTGACGTAAAACCGGCCGTCTGTGCTGTTCAGCGATGCCACCCACAATGTTCCGCTCCAGCTGGCGGTGGGGACTCCTTCAGGTGGGGTGAGCCAGCACTGCAGCCGGGCTTCGTGCCCTGTCCCCCGCCCGTCCACACACACCTACCTGCCTCAGATCTCCTGGGGGCCTGCCTGCTGCTCAGACCTTAAATGGTAGGGCAGCAACGTTCAGAGTGGGCAAGTGGATGTTATCCTTAAAACGGATGCTGCAGTTAGAAGCGGACACAACTGGCCTTGGCTCTGCCCAGACGGGCCCCTGGGGTTGTGGGAGGTGGCGAGTTTGGCCAAGAGGACACCTGAAAGTGTGGGGTCTGAGCTGGAGGTCGGGGGCTCCACCCCGAGGGGGGCATCTGGCCTTCAGGACAGCTCCTCCTCACACATCTGCCCCATTACCCCTGCAGGTGCAGTGGTGACAATGGAACCACGGCCAGGCACCCATCTGCCAGTGCCCACCGTGGCCCCCTCTCCTTTAGAGCCCTGTGGGGTGGCCAGCGGGGCAGTGGAGGAGAGAAAAGGAGGAAGAGTAGAAAAATCGCAGAGTATAGACAGTGGGAAGTGTGGGGGTGGGGGCGTCAGGACAGAATGAGAAGGAGGAGGGAGTCGGCCACATTTGTGCCCCATCACACCTGTGCCTCACGCAGCGGGCTCTGGTGTCAGCGTGTGACACGTTGCGCAGACAGCCTCGGTGCCGTCAGGGAGGCGACGTGGAGAGAACAGCACGTCCGGAGCCCCGTGTTCCTGTCTCGGCTTTGTTAACACCTGGATGGGCTCCTGGACTCTGGCTGGGCCTCCGTTTACCTATCTGTGCAATGAGGGGGTTGCCCGTCCCTTTGCTGTTCTATAGTTTTTATTGCTCAAACTTCCTGAAGGATTTCCTTCCCATTGCGGTCTGCTCATCTACCATTTAGTTCCTTGTGATACATTTTTGAAACCGTTTCAACTAAATTCCTGACTGTTGGAATTAGCTGGCCTCAAATGTCCGGTGCCTTCTGCTAATTCACACGGCTCGATGCTCAAAGCCTTTTCCTCCGTCCATTAGCGTGAACCGTAGGTCAAAATCACGCTTACCGCAAACACATTCCATTGCCCCGTTCCCTAAGTTGCCCACTTTCAAGGTGAGAGCAAAGTCCCAGCCCATAAGACAGATTTCACTCACGCATCAGGCAGCAGGTGGCCCAGATGCCCGGTCTACGGGACCCAGTGGCTTGGAATATCCCTCCACCGAAAGAGAGAGTCTGCACGCACAGGAAGGGCGGGTGCCGCCCTCCTCTACCCGGCCGGTGCTGTGGAAGTGAGCGTGTTCCACAGCCGCGTTGTGCTCCATTCACCCGGGCTCATGCCTATCAGCCACGCGAGTCTTTCTAAGAAGACAGCAGAAACCCACAGTCCTGGAATGTCTCCAGATTGTGGACACCAAACGGGATCAACGGTGGAGTCCTGGGGGTAACTGAGAAGCTGGCGCCGAGGTGAAGCGCCAGTTACGTGAACGCAGCAGGTGCACGGCCGGCCCTCCTCCACATCCCCGCATGCGGGAGGGCCCGAGCTCAGCCGTCTGTGTGGGGTTCACGTTGTTGCTTTGGTCCCCGATTCTGTTCCTCAATAGGACAGGTGGGCCTCCACCAGCTGTGTATTTCCCATGCTGGCCAGCGGAGGCTTGCTGCTGACGGCGGTCACGGAATATTGGTTGAATGAACAAACCATGGTCTCCTCCATTTATTAAAAATGAAAGCACTTACTGGGGCCCCTGGTTGGCTCAGCTGATTAAATGTCTGACTCTTGATTTTAGCTCAGGTCATGATCTCATGGTTGGTGAGATCGAACCCAAGTCGGGCTCTGCGCTGGGTGTGGAACCTGCTTGGGCTTCTCTGTCTCTCTCTGTCTGCCCCTCCCCTGCTTGTGCTCTCTTCCTCTCTCTCTCTCTCTTCCTCTCTCTGCCTTTCTCTCTCTCTCTCTCTCTCTCTCTCTCTCTTCCTCTCTCTCTCTCTTCCTCTCTCTCTCTGCCTCTCTCTCTCTCTCTGCCTTTCTCTCTCTCTCTCTGCCTTTCTCTCTCTCTCTCTGCCTTTCGCTCTCTCTCTCTGCCTTTCGCTCTCTCTCTCTGACTTTCTCTCTCTCTCTCTCTTCCTCTCTCTCTCTGCCTTTCTCTCTCTCTCTCTGCCTTTCTCTCTCTCTCTCTGCCTCTCTCTCTCTCTCTGCCTTTCTCTCTCTCTTCCTCTCTTCCTCTCTCTCAAAAGAAAAAATGAAAGAACTTATCACGTACTGGTGTGATTATGGGTTCTCCTTCACGACACTGAGAAAATGGCCTGTGTTGAATTGATTGGCTGCAGTATCCAATATAGTAGCCCATAGTCATCTGCAGCTATTTAATTAGCATTAAAGAAAATAAAAAAAATGGACTCCCTGGCCACACTGCTCACATTTTAAGGGTCCAGTAGCCACAGGTGGGTAGTGGCTGCCATATTGGTGGTTTCCATCACCACAAAAAAAATTCAGTGGACAGATCCGTGACGGCCATCTGGGACACAGTAGGTGTTCATCAGGTATTTGTTGAGTGAATAGTGGCCACTGGCTACTGCAGGGAAGCAGAGCGGGACGGGGCAGGAAGGGCTGAGCTTTGGGAGGTAGCTCAAGATCCCAGAACTCCGACGTCAAGAAAGCTCATTCTTCTCCAGTCGCTCAAGGGAATGTGTTCTGTGTCACTGTAGCAAAATCAGATGGATCCGTCTATGAGGGGCAAGGCCGATCCCGGGTGGAGATCCCAGTGATGCCTGCAGACGCCTCAAAGCAGAGCTCCCTGCACGCTCTGGCAGGCGCAGCTAACGGCGACCCTGGACGCCAGATCCCTGTCTGCGGGGTGTTGACAGGCTCTTTATCTCCTGCGTCCGCTCCTACTTTACAGAATCACAACCTTTGGAGATGGCGACGGATGCTCTTCTGGTTTTCTCCCCACAGTCGAACCCTCAAAGCACTAGTAATGTGGTGACTCAGGGTGACAGTAGCTCATGTGTTTGAGCCCCGCCGAAGGCCTTGAAGTTGCAGAGGGAAGAACTGTGTGCCGTTAGCGGTGAGTTTCCCGGGGGCCCCACGTCCTGCGAGCCTCGCTGTGCCGCTCACGTATGCCCGGAGCGTCTCCGCCAGTGCAGCTCTTACGATCCTTTGCTGTTAGCTTGACTTAAGCCATCTTGAGTCTTTCCTGTCACGTTATTCTAGCAAATTGGTTACCTGGCCGCAGTGAACACTTACATTTAAAATGTTGTGTATTACAAGCTCTCAGGGCTGGTTTCTGTGGGGTTTTCAGTGGCCTCTTGCTTGGTGTTTTCATTTATCTGATTTTAATATAAACAGAAGGTCAGGTCTCAGTAACTGGAAAATGGGCTTGGCGGCGTGTTCCTGCTCCGGCCCTGTCGCATGGCCTCTGATGAGAGAGGAAGGACTCGGGCAGGCAGATCACATCTCCCAACATCGAGGGGAGGCTCGCGAAGCCACAGCCACTTCACAGACGCACGGTCGCTGTGTATGATCGCTCTTTCACGGGTGACACCTTTCTTGTATTGCCTGAATGGCCTCGGTTGTGTCAGGGCTAAAATACTTATTTTGGAATCATGTAAGTAATATTTGCACATGATTCTGGAGCCCTGAGTTCAAATCCCAGCTTGGCGAATACGGCACGACTCACAGAGCCCTTACCTGCTGTTTTTTAACATCTTCACAAAAATGAGCCCACTAAGCCCTCACGGCGACGGTACACGACGACGGGATAGAAATGATTATAATTCCCTTTTTGTGGGACGGAGATCGTGAGGGATCTTCTGAAGGTCACACGGCTGAATAACATTGAACAAAGTACTTGAGAGTCCCTTGTCCCCACATCTTGCCTTTCTGGTCTCTAAGGACCAAGAAACCCTGTCCCACTTTCTTATGGGGCTGTGGTCAGGATCCATTAAAACAATCACACACCTGTTCCTCTAATGTCTATCACACGGTGAGCAAAAAATACGTTTTGCTGAATGAATTAGACAGAGTGGCTCCTTTGTGCATTTGTTCAGAAAATGTTTCACTGAGCAGCACGGACACAGTCCCCAACTTCACAGGACATGAGCAGAGAGTTGCCTGATGGACCGGACGGGCTGTGGGGCAGGAGACAGACAGACAGGCACCTGGGAAGGATGGGCCACACCCACACGGATGGAAGAGTTCAGGCCACGTACATGGAGAGGCGTGTGGACAGCCGCAGATGCGCAAAAACGCAGACAGTACTGGTCACACGTGTCCCTACTTCTCACTCTTGATGCCCAAACTCTCCTTCGGGGGGTCAACTCTGCACACATTGCACTCTGTTAGGAACCCCCCACCTCACCCTGGAGGAACTGTCCTGGACTTGTCTAGCCTGCTCTAAGTGTCTGTCCCTAGACCTTTGTCCCCCTGGGAGCCCCAGCAGCCTCCTCCTGAGGACGCCCTTCCCTCCACCGGTGCTGGGGACGCCCTTCCCTCACCTGTGCTGGGTCCCCTGCTTCTGGACCCAACATCTCTGTCCTCCACTGTCTCGCGTCGGTGCAGCACATGGTCCAGGAGCTCACGGAGGAGGCATGAGAAAGGGACACGTGTGAGACCCTGGCATGTGTGCAGGTGTCTCTGTGCTGCCCGCAGCCGATGGTCCGCCCGGGAATGCAATTCTAGGTCATATGGCATTTTCCTCGGTACGTCTGCCGTTTTCTTGCTTGCGACCTAGTTCCTTGAGAGCCGGTCAAGAAGTCCAGTTCTGTTATGAGTTTTGATCCTCTGTATGAAGCTGGGCTTCTGAGAGTCTTTGCCAGTTTCTCTGGCGGGGGATACATTCCCACGTTCCGGGCCACGCGCTGCTCTGGAGTCAGTTCAGGGAAGTTTTTTACTTACTTCCAGCGCTATTTTATCCTTACTGTTTCCTCTGGTTCTGGATTGCTATTGTTTGGCTGTTGTGCTTCCGGAGCCATCTGTCGTGTTGTCTTATCTTTTCTCTGTTTTCCCCCAGGGTTTTGTCCTACCTGGACAGTTCCTTCAACTTTGCCTCCAGTCCTTCTCTTGAGTTCTATTTCTTGCTATCTTTCGTTTTTCTGAATTTCTTTGAGGTCCTAATTGTTTTCTCATCTTCCCGTTTGAGAATATTACACCTTTGCAGGGAAGATTTTCTCTGTTTTCTGCGGGTTGTTTTTTCTGTTGCGCTGTTTCATTTTAGAGGCCTTCCCCCGTGCCTGGTCCTTGGACGTCCCCCACACGTGGGGCAGGACTGCGCTGACTGCGGGTCTCGGGTGCTGCCGGACCAGGCTGCTTCCTCAGGTGGTCCGGCAGGAAGCGGCCGTTCCTCCCCGGCAGGCGACATGCTGGGAATCCAGTGTGGAGACTCCAGGGTCTCGGCACTCTGTGCACAGATGCCGTGCCTGGTGCCATCGATTCTGGAGTTCTAGAGGTTTCCAGGGTTCAGGTTTCGTCAGGGCCACCTGAGGTTCACCTGTTGTTAGGGGCCGGGCGTCTGCCAGATCTCACAGTACTCAACTCTCTGCTCCTTTGCCTCCAAAATTCTGGTGCTGTTTCTCCTTTCCCATTATTTTTCCCAGTGTCCTTTTGCCTTTAAGAACCAGACTCTTGGCCACTGTTTTAGTGAGGTCTGCAAGGCGGCCCGAGCTAACAAGTGTGTTCAACTCTTTCTGGAACTTGGACATTGTCTACTCAATTTTCTTTAAGTTTATTTATTTTGAGAGAGAGAGAGACAGAGACAGAGAGTGAGTGAATGGGGGAGAGGTAGAGAGAGACAGAGAGAATCACAAGCAGGCTCCACACTGTCAGCACAGAGCCCGACAAAGTGCCTGTTCCCACAAACCACGAGATCATGACCTGAGCTGAAATCAAGAGTCAGACGCTTAATCAACTGAGCCATCCTGGCTCCCCTACTTAATTTTAAAGAACTTAAAAAATACGGCTCTGTCCTACCTATGTAATTTTATTTTGTTTTTATTTTTTATAATTGGCTGCTTTTTCTTTCCTTTTCTTTGTTAAAGTTTACTCATTTGTTTTTGAGAGGGAGAAGGTGTGCACGTGCACACGAGCGGGGGAGGGACAGAGAGAAACGGAAGAGAGGGTCCCAAGCAGGGTCTATGCTGTCAAGCGGGGTCCGTGAACCATGAGCTGAAACCAAGAGACAGACGCTCAGCGGGCTGAGCCACCCAGGTGCCCTTCCCATGTATTTTAGATCCCACCACATGGCCCTGGAGCTCTGGTGGTGGCTGCCCGTTTCCCCCCACTCTCCTCCTGCAATCCCATGCCCACCCATGACCGTTCCCTCTTGCCGACCCTTCGAAATCTGTCTTGGGGTCCACCCTCCCCGTAAAGTCGCTCTTGACCAGTCCAGAATTCAGGACCCTCTACTTTTAGGAAGCATCTGATACCTCGCACCAATCTTGTAAACCACCTTACTGTGGTCTTGACTTTTTGAGATGCATTTCCCTTATCATCTCGATTCAACTGTTTTCTCCTTGGCTGAGGGACTGTGCCGTATAGTTAATTGTTCTCAATCCTCGCTGTGCCAAATGAAGGAGTGGGTCTTTGATACGTCTGTTTCTATCGATCAATATTATCGGCGCTTTCGGAACGGGCCCGCCAGTCTTAGACTTGATTTTACCAGCATCTGGCTTTCAACGAAATGTGTGCTCTCTCCTCTCCCTGTACAAAAACAACATTTACTATCTTTGTCATTGACGAGACTAGAATGTTGAGAAGGTTAGGATAAAATTACCCCAAGAACCAGGCTACCTCTTGGCAGTGAGATTAGAAAATTAAACCACTTTGTGAATACACATAGACTTTTTCTATTTTAGTTAAAAATGTCAAGCGGTTGATAAGGTTTCCAGAAGGGGCTGGTCCATCATGAGCTAGTGAACTGTGTGCGAGGAGATGCTGCTGACTACGGCAACACCCTCAGAGCGGTAGGGTCTGGAGGAGGTAGAAGCCTTAGAAATTGCCAAATCCATCTTTCAACCTAGAAAATGAAGAAACCGAGGCCACAGGGATTAAGTGGTGTGCAGGGGCCGACGCGTGGGGTGGCATCAGACCAGACTTTGTCTGCGAGCAGCTCTTCTGTCGGGCACCACGCGGTAGAGGCTGACGTCAGCCAGAAGCAGCACCTCCGTGGGGGGCTCTTCCGCAGCCCGCAGGCATCCCGCCTGCACCGGCCAGAGGAGGGCGTCCCCGGAGAGACCCGCGCACACAGATACCAGCGTCGGCTTCTCTCGACAACGCGGAAACTTCAACTTTGTCTTTCTGAACATTTACAGGCTGACGCCGGCCCTCTTGGTCTGAAGGGCGCCAGGTCACACGGAACATTAGCCACGGAGGCCACCCGGTCCGCATTTAGTCCAGATGAGGAATTTAACGCTTGAGGCGGCAAGTGTGACAACTCTGTTAGTGAGTGGCTGTTCCGCGTGGTATCGCCACGGGCACTCAGTGCCGTGGTAACGCTTAATGCGGCAGGAAGACTTGGCGCCTGGCGCCACCCACACCGGAGACGTGAAATACGTCACACTGACGCGGCCGTCCCAGCTTCCGTGAGCCGTGGTCAGTAGGATACGCAGGAAGAACTGAGAAGCATGCCACTTGCATGATGGCACCGGGGACAAGCGCGTAAGAAAAGGCATAAAACAAAGAGCTAAAGATGTCCTTCCGTCTCTTCCCCAAATACATGCTAGATTATTCTCCTTCAGGCGCGGTAGGACACGATACTTTGTCCTCACGTGGTTGGTAGGAAATTGCTCAGTTGCGAAGTATTTAAAATTCTGGTAGTTGAGGGATTGAGTTGTTTACAGATTTAGTGTGGGAATGCAGGTGATGCATATGAACGTCCGTGGCTCGTGTCTATCACAGATGTACATTTTATGTACACACACGTGCACACACATGTGCTCGCACACGCATACATATGCACACACACGTGCGCTCACACACATGGATACACATGCACACATACAAACATGCACGCACACACGTGCTCACACACATGCACACATACCCACACACACCCACGTGCACACACATGTACAATGCTTGCCTGAGATGCACATATGCATACATGCACACACACACATGAACACATAATGCACACACATGCACAGACATGTGCACACACATGCAACACACAATGCCTGCCTGCACACACACACACACAAGCATGCACACACATGCACGCACACATACACATGAATGCACACATGCACACACATGCACACATGTGCACAGTGCACATATGCACGCACACGCACATGTAACCAAGCCTGCATGAGATGCACGCATGCACACAGACGAACACATAATATGCACACGCGTGCACACATGCACGTGTACACACGTGCACACACATGTACAATGAGCACACACGAACACATAATGTGTACGTGCACACACGTGTGCACAAGTGTACACACGAGCACACACATGTGCACACACACACGCACACACATGCACACTCCAGGCAAGATACGCCTTTGGTAGAAATTTGAAGCTTCTTAAATATGCATTTTCTAATAAGCAAAATATATAAGCTTTTACTCCACATAGGTTTTCAAAAGCTGCTCTACAGTTTCATCGACAGCAGGCTACAAATAATGAGCCTGAAAATCTGGTCGTTACAAAGATTTGAGAATGTTTTCTTCATAACGTAGCCTCGATTGTAGTGTCTGTGGCAACGGCTAGTTACAAGCTGTCGCCGCTGCACATTTTTGCCGAAGAGCAACCTTATCCCCAAATCCATCTGCGTTTGGGGCTCCGCCCCCGGAGCCGGATGATATCTCAGCTGAACGCAGCTATGTTTATTCCCGTTATTTCCGTCTCCAAGTCCAGGAGGCGTGCTGGGCCTGAGGAAGCACACGGCAGCTTCTTTATTGCGTGACTGCCCTGCTCACGACCCGGCCCAGGGTGTGTATGTGGCGCAGCCACGTCCCCGTGCGGGTGACTCTTCGTCACGGAACACCACACGCGCGGCCGTGGGTCCGCCACTCCTCCTACTGCCTGCTCTCCTCCCTGAACTCAGACGACGAGACGTGACGTTCTCTGTGGCAGGCTGCTCTCTGCTTGGACGGGCAGCCTGCTTGCACACGGTAGCCGAGTGAGAAGCGCTGGGGGGCACCCTGTTGGTTTCACACGAGCCGGAGTGAGATCTCACGGGAAAGGTGCTCTGAGGGCAAATTCGGGGCCTCCGCCGTGCCCCTCCTCTCAGGATCTCTCCTTGATCCTCTGAATGTGGCTTCTCTGTCCCGTCTACCTCCAGCTTGCTTGTCTCTGTGGGCAGGGAGGGGCCCTCAGGGGACACGGGGGTGCCCTGTGTGGCTGCGCTGGTGGCTGTGGTCTTTCAGAGTCCCCAGCCAGAAAGGATGTGCAGAAGTGGCTGGCGGGGGAGGCGTGCTGCACGGTGCAGTCACACTGCTTTATTTAGGTGTGGTGTCCCTGGGAGTCTTGCTTGGGTGTGAGGTCCTGGGGTGTGTGTGTATGTGTGTGTGTGCGCACATGTGTGTGTGTGAGGCAGTTCTGTCTCTGACTTCCTACACGGCGGTCCTCACTTCTCTCCTCTTGCTTTGAAGCTGCTCATGTGTTTAGGCAACAAGGAGGAGGACTATCTTCCTGGGCACACCTGGCTGGGTAAGTCCTCGGTGTGGTTTATGTACTTATGTTTGTTTTATTGAGCACTTGGCTCACTTGCAGAAAGACACGGGATGTTTTGGTAGCAAGGCTCTAACCCTCCCCGCGGGTCCCCCACGAGCGCTAACAAGGGTAGGAGGCTTCCTCATCGCCCCCAGCACTTTGCCCCTCCAAAGGGGACAGGCTTCCGAAGCCACCTTCAGATGCAGCTGGGCCCGCCGAGTTCACTGCATTCAGGGTCTCATCCGGGTTGTAGAACTTCTTTCTTTTTTAAAGAAACTCAGCACCGCTGCTTTTGCATGGTGCAGACACCCTGCTGGGGCCTGGGGAGGAGGGAGCCGCGCGTGGGGAACGCAGGAGAGGCACGCACACTGGCCTCCGACTCCGTACTGGGTTAATGGAAACGGTTCTGCCGCGAGGCACTTAAATCTGTCTCCATTTTTAACAGTAAGAAGACAGGAAGTTTTTCCAAACTGCCGACCTCTCCTCCCTGTGAGCAGAAAAGTAAATCTTAGTCGTACAAATGCAAGGCTTCTGAGACTGTTGGCTCCAGAAATGGATGCCGGTCTGGGACCAGAAAGCTCTTTACTGACGAGTGGGTCTGTCCTTAACTAGGGTCTGCGGAAAGAAGGCACCCATCAGATCCTCAGCACTTTCAAAGGCGTCGTCTGGAGCCGGGGGCCACAGACCAGGTGTGTCCGGGGGTCTGGAAGCACCGAGGGGGCTCTGTCGGGGACGCCCTTGTTCCCTGTGAGACTCTCGCCGGGCCAGGGGGTCGGGAGGTTGCTGAGGCCCCTTCCTTGTAGGATCCCGTGTGTTTCCTTGAACAGTTCCCACGTCAACGCGGTTCCTCACATGTTTTATTGAAATAGCAGTCTCAAAAATGTAAAAACCCCCAGCGCTGAAAAGAAACGAGTAAGGGCCGGTGTGTATAGCACGGGTCTGCTTGGGGATGAGTTTCCCAGAAGCTGAGACACGGCAAGAGAGGTCAATAGCGTGACATCAACTTATTGCAAGAAAAACAAACAGCAGAAAAACCAGAACCCAAAGCAAAAAGGCCGGATCCCACAGGCCGTTCAGAGGTGCGGCTCCAATGTGATGTGCCCGTGGGCTTCCTGGGCCGCACACAGCACGACGTGGCCCTCATCCAGTGGCAGCCCCGAGGGAGAAGCCTGAAGCCAGACGACCCCGCCTCTGCCCGTATCCGGCCCTTCCCGGGTCAGGGGCTTTGCCGTCTGAAGGCTGGCTTGGAGAGGGCAGAGGGGGCTGGCTGACAGTCCTGGCCGTCCACTGCACGGTCTCAGAACGGTCCCTGCAGAGGCCGGGCCCAGGACTCCCCGAGCGGGGACGTCAGATTCCAGGACCACAGCAGGCCGGTCAGCCTTTGGCTGGAGACGGAGAACCCAGAGTAATTCCGTTTCTCTGGAAATGACTCTCGTATAAGAACAATTTCTCGCCGCTGGCCGAGAACAATGCACGGGCTTCGCTACTTCTGGTCCTTCCGCCGCCTCGTGATAAGAAAACGTAGGCCGCCAGCAGATGAGCCGGTGAGCTCTGTGCTGGGCAGGCCGGCGGGGTGCGCACGCGATTACCCGGCGGTGCGGCCCCGCTGGCTTCCTGCCCCCGGCGAGGGCAGTGGCCCTGCTGCACGTGGGAGTGCCGAGGGGCCGAGCAGGGCCGTCCACCTGGATGTGCTCGCTTACCTTCTGAAAGATGCCCGCGTGCCCCAGACGCGAGTCAGTGTCAGACGCGGGACAGGCCCGCCATTACAAGGGGCGTCTGCCCTCAGGTACCTCCACACAGGCCGGAATCGCTAAAGTGGGAAGGGCATTTGGGCTAGTGAGTGGCCGCCTGCGAGTCCCCGTGCTCTGAGCATCACCGGGTCTGTTCCCTGCGCCTTTGCGGCGAGCGGAAGGACCCTCATACATAGCTCCACTTCCTGGGCCGCGTGGGTTCTGTGAGCCACCCCTGAGCCCCAGAACCTCAGTGCCATCAGATTTCCGTTGAGCTGGAAACAGAAGGCACCAGAGAAGGGCACGGGGCGCAGGTGGGAAGGACTGAGCCCGCAGCTGGCGCACGACTCTGGTCCCCGGGCCCCGAGCTCAGTGTCTCCAGCTCCCTGGGGGCGAGAGAGCCTTCTGGCCAGCATGTGAGGACGCCAGGCCGCAGGTGCGTCCAGAGTCCCCTCGCTCCACAAGGCTTTGACGTCACGGCAGTAATGCTCCCAGCGGTGTGGACACTTGCACTGACCCTGGCGCCTCCTCCGGTCCCCCGGCCGGTCCTGGGCCGCGCACCTGGGAACCGCTGCCCCGAGGCCACGCTGGGCCCTTCCCCGCCTCCCCCCCTCTGCCCGGTCCGCAGGCTGTCCTCACTCTCCACCCTGCTCCTGACCGCAGTCTCGGCTCACGATGTCTGCTCCTGTCCCGCACGCCATCCTGAAGCTGGGGCTCCGACCTCTCCCTGTCGGCACACGGGAGGCCCCTCCCCTGCTGTCCTCCGCACCCCTGCCCTGGGGGACGGCCTCGGTCCCCGCGGGGAACTTGCTTTTCTGTCCTCACTGGGCTCCTGGCCCCCTGCCCCACCTGCCCCTTTGAGGGCTGACTCTCCCTTGCGCTGCCTCATCCTGGGCCTCGGCTACCTGGTGGGCGGCCGCCCCTGCGTTCCGAGTCCGCACCCGGGCACTGGAAGAGCCGCCCACCCTGGTGGCCGGGGGCCTCGGCGCTCAGCACGTGGCTACCTCGTCGCAGGGGCGCAAACGCTAGCTTCGCCGCCCGGCCGACGGGCTGAACGAGTGAACGAAAATGTGGAGTTTCCCCACGGGCCAGGCCTCATCCCGCATTGCCTCCCTCTGCCCGAGCACCGCAGTCCCCCTCGCTCGCGGTGGGAGGCTCTCCCCTCGGGAGCACCCACCAGCCCAGGAGGGTGCGTCCACGTTCCTCTGTCCCACTGTCCCTCGACATGACTCCATTATGGCACCGGGGACACTGTGCCCTACGTGTGTTTCCACAGGGAGGTGCAGGTGCTGTGGGGAGAGGTGCTTTCCTCCCCGGGATGTGCTCCAACATGCACAGCGAGTTCCTGACGCTTGGTGCAGAGGCAGTCAGCATCCGGGTGGCGCCCCGGGCCTTCCTCCGGGAAAGGGCACAGTGTCTTACTATGGACGGTAAACCGAGGCAGTGTCATCTGCTCACATGTAGGAGTCGCTCTGGTTTTCGACTGTTTCCCTTACTCAGGGTCTTGCATTTCGCTGGTAGCTTCCCTTCTTCAGGCGTGTGGTGAGGGCCCACGGGGAGCCGGCGCTGTAAGGGGGCCCGCGGCGAGGCGGACGGAGAGGCTCTGTCCCAGGGATGGAGGGCCATCCGTCTGGGAAGCAAAGTTTCCCCACGGGCAGACGCGGCAATAATGGAGGGGCGTGTGCCAGCATGTGCTTGGCGAGGTTGGCATTGGTGACGCGTGTTTGACGTGTAGAAGGGAACCTGGTCTTCAGAGGGTCGTGACCACTCCTTGCACAAAGTGAGAGCTGTCGGGCAGTGGCCGAGGCGGAATGTGGGCTGAACCGGAGGTTTGGTGTCCATCTGTGTCCCCCACCTGCCGGGAGGTGAAGTGAATTGTTCCAGACCTTTCTGGTAGCTGGAGCCAGAGCTGGGACAAAAAAAAAAAAAAAAAAAAAAAAAAAAAAGTCTTCCAACTTCCAATTCCAAAACGTCACATTTGGAGATCTGGGTCCAAGTCATTTCTTAGGTGCAGGTCACCAGGAACAGCTCCCGGTGCGTTTATAAGTGCACGAAAGAGATTGAAAGTGACGTGGCCTCCTGTTCAGGCATTTTGGGGTGCACGGCAGAGCTCGTGTGGAAAGCCAGGCCCGCGGCTGGAGACGGGTCTCCGTGGGCACGCCTGTGTCGTCCCAGCCTCCTCCTCCGGCAGCCCCGGGCCACGGCCCCGCGATCCGCACCTCTGGATGCGTGCCTCCCTGTCAGTGCCGCACAACACAGGTCACGGCTGCTCGCAGGGCGGGAGGCGTCCCCCCCACTCCCCTCCAGGTATCCTTTCTGCTGGACAGCGAGCCCTCGGCCGTCAGCATCGCGGGGCATCCCTCCAGCAGTCCGTGACGTCACATGGTCTCGCCACCTGCCTCTAGGCCGCTCCCTACGAGTCCTGTGATTTCTGGAGGAAGCGACTGGCAGAGTCCCCGCGTCGGGCTGGAAATGCAGCCCATCCATCTGCTGGGTCCCTGCTCCCGGGGTGACATTCGCGGCGCTGTGCTTGTGCTGACGTCTCTCTGTCCACCCGGTTCCTCGGTGCGTGTGTCCCGGGGCTGCGGCCAAGGGCAGCTGCCCCAGAAAAGGCTCGCCGGACCCCCAGCAGCTCGCCCCAGCCACACCGTCGGGGTGGGTTCCCAGCAGCGGCACGAAGACGCGCAACGTGCGGGAGCCTCTCACAACCTGCAGAGGCCCCGGGGTGGCGGCAGGAGCAGGAGCAGGACTCACCTGGGTGGAATCTCTACGCCTGTCGCCCGCCTGAATTCTGCGCGTTTTAAAATCTAAAGACATGTTTGTGCAGTGTTCACTCCCGGAACGGCAACAGTGGAAAAAGGTAATCTACGAAAATGCTCTCCGAGTGCTCCACAGTGTTTCTTGTTTTCAGGAGAACACAGATGACAGTTTATAATTTAAGTGGGTCTGTTCTGTAGACTTATGCATTTACAAGCGATATAAAGATGAAACCAGCCCGCGCAGGGGGATTAAAACTGCTGGTGGTTTCAGGGCGTCAGGGCTGAAGGCCGAGCGCCAGCCTGCGGGGCGCATGGCATCCAGGGAGCGGGTGCCGTGCGTGCGAAAGGCTTACGTGAGGCTGGTTGCGTGTGTCCGAGGCAAGAACCCTGTTGTCAAGGAGGCTGGGGCCCAAGGCCACGGGGGGCGGGGGCAGGCCTGGGCGTGCTAACTCGCCATCAGTCCCTGTGCCGGGAACACTGCCGGCTTACACGATTTACTCCAGTAACTCGATGGAGACAACTGTGGGATCTCACGTACCGTCAGTTTCCAGAAGACTAAGTTAACCAGCCTTCTGGTCCCTGGTTAGCCCTGTCTGTGCAAAGGGACGGAGGCCATCCCGGAGCTTGCAGCGACCGGCCGGAAGCAGGAGCAGTCCAGGGTCGGCCTCCCACGCCCCAGATCAGCTCTCACCATCAGGAAGGGACACGTTTGGCCAGAGTTTATCCAAGTGCATGGAATGATGGAATGACAGGGTCACGGTGAATGAGGCTGTCCCCAAGCTCCGAGTGTTTGGCGGGTATAGATCGCTATCAGTCCCGAGCATGGAGATGCAGCGCACGGAGGGGACCAAGCTCACACCCTGTCCTCCCTTCCCTGTACAAATGAAGCCAGGACAATTTAAGTGGTTGCCTTGCTGTCCTTTGGCATTGCAACTGGTGACAAGAAGAAGATTCTCTAATCTTCCTGAAGTTAAATCATGAAGACACGCGACAGATGGAAAGGAACGTGTCTGGGCACGCTCACCAGCTCAAAGTTAAAATGCAGCGGCATTGGTGGGGGGGTCCTGCTCACTCGTCGGCTGATGGGAGCACAGAGACGCCCGGGGCCTGGTGCTGTGTCCAAGGTAGCAGGAAAAGGACTCGGGGGGAAGGTGCCCCCAAGAAAGCCAGGCGACGACAGGTGCGCCCGTGGATGCGCCTTGAGGAGGTCAAGGTGACTTTCCACTTTCTCGTGTGCCCTGTCCCTGCACAGACACACTTGTGCTTCAGGCTTTGTTGTCTGGTCACCTGCCTCCTCTTCTGAATCCCGTGCTTGCCGTTCAAGGCTGGGCTGGTGGCAGGGAGCGGTGAGCCAGGTGACCATGACAGAGAGGAGAAGGTGAGTGTCCTTTTCTGCCTGGCGCAAAGCATCGGCCCCTCTGCTTTTGTCTGGCCGTGGAAAACACTGTCCTAGGCTGTGGGAGGGAGGAGCGGTCTGGGGGGCCAGCTCGCCCAAACACTAAGGGGGATCATTCTCAGGCAAGAAGAAAGCGTGGCTTTCATGGCTAAGCATGCCATTGTCCGGAATTGTCCGGAAAAGGCACTGTTGAAAATAATGATCAATCTTTTAAAAATGGATCCTTTCACAAATACTATAACTCTTTTTCCAAGAAGAAGGAAGTATTTTAGAAACAATTACATCCCCTATTGTGTGCAATGGGGTAACATCGCACCCTTCTGCTGGTGGGAACGTACGAAGATTCCTTTTGCTGGAAAGAAACTTAAAAGAACAGTTCCTGTTTTCCTGCTCTCCAGCCCCACCTTCTCCTTATGACAACATGCACCAAAGAGTCAAAGTCGTAAAAAGCTATCTGTAAAGATACTTATCACACATTTTTCATAACACGAGAAAGTTTCGAAAAACTAAACTATTTCTAACAATAAGAGTGGAGTTGGAAGTCAGCCATGGAAGTCAAAATAAAAGTCTTTACTGCTACAGGAAAAGGCTCATGTTATAATGTTCGGTGAAAGTAAAAACAGAAGTACAAATTTAAATCCTGAGACTGATTTGAATAAACAGCAAACACGCATTAAAATCGAAGGAAAAACCCAGCAGCAGTGGTGGCTGACGTCCGGGGCAGATGTCACGCAGTGACCATCACGCAATCCATACTCAGAGAAGGCTGTCCCCGTTTCCGTCCTTTACTCTAAGTCACTCTGACTCCCTTCAGCCTCTCTGGTGAACAGAGGCCCCTGGAGAGTCAGTTAAGAGCATCTGAAAAGCTAACCCCTTTTTATCTTTCCAAGTTCGGAAGCGTTTCAAAGACTGCGGAGCCCTGCGTGTGCATGGTCCCTCCCCGCAGACCTGGTGCCAGGCGCCGTGCCGCGTGCCCCGTGTCCCCCCGGTGCCCCGATGGCCCCGGGTGGGGACGAGAGCCACCGGACGCGCATCCTGGCTGGGGAAGGGCTGTGAAAGCCCCCCCCCCAAATTCTCCTCTTCTCAGCCTGCACCACACCCCCTTCTTTTCGTGTATTAGAAGTCGATCTAGGATAATTTAAGAAGTGTCCCCGATAAAGGCCATGCCCGCCTCGCAGGAGGGGCTGGTGCTGGAGGGGACAGAAGTCCACCCGGGTGTGGACAGCAGCCCAGGACCACGGAGCTGCGCTGGTGGCCAGTGCCACCACCCACGGGCCCAGGACTTGTAAACTATAAAGTGCTTCTCGCATAGTCCTGCTGCTGTCGTTACTGTTACAGGCATTACAGGGGCTTCCCGTAGGGAAGGGGGGAGGGGCTACAGCGGCGTTCCCGATGTCTGCTGGCCAGGACCCTTCCTGGCGGCCACCGTCCCACCATGCTGCGTCCCACCTGTGAGGCCTGTGGCTCCTTTAGCCACCTGTCCTTGGAGAGAACTCTGTCGGCACCCACCCCGCCTGTCCCCACCCCTGGGCCCCCGCCGGGAGGGGGTGAATCGAGAAGACACGAGGAGGGGCCTGTGCCCATATGTGGCCCCACCAGGACGGAGTCTCTGTTCCTGACCCCATGCCGAGTAGCTGCTCTCCACGTGACGGGCCAGGTCTGTGTGAGCAGGGACCGGAAGCATCCACGAGACCGAGAGCGCACGACCCGCGGTTGAGGCCTCTACTCCAGGACTGCCGTCTGGCGGACCCTTCCCCGGATGGCGCCTCTGCCTCCCGCCCTCTTAGCTCAGCTGCTCTCTGGAGAAGCACACGGCACCGCTGGGCCCGCTCCCCTCCAGCCTGTCCTGCCCACCTGCTCTCGGGGGAGCACAGACTCTCCACTCACAAGCCATTGCGCTGGCCAAGGGGCTCACAGAGCGGTTCGGGCGCATCCCTGAATCGTTATGCATTATTTACGAGTGGAATTTCTTCCAAGATGCTCATTTCCCTGCTCTCGCTCCCTGGAGTTTTAGGAAATGCATCCACTTGTACGTGAAGCGTATCCCTGGCGATGTTAAATATAGCATTCGGTAATATTCACAGCCCGGAGAGTGGCTACTAAATTACAATGAGTGGATCTTTCAAAGTCTGTTGAATCATACAAATGGAGAGCAGCACTGTCCCTTAGCGGGAAAGGGAAGGTGCGTTTATCTTGAGGATCCATTCTAAGCCCACAGGGCTCGACGGAGACTGCCGGGGCCCAGGCACGCCTGTCCGAGTCAGGCTCCACACAGTCTCCAGGGCGCGTCCGGCTCTCCCCAAAGCCCGCCCGCCCGGGCCCTGCATCCCTGCGTGCTCCTGGCTGCCGCGCTCTTTTCAGGCCAAGGCCGTGGGGCAGAAACGGCCAGGCGGCCGCAGCGCCTGGCTCTCAGACGGCACGCTGGCCCAGGGCCTGGAGGGGGCTCCGAGCAGCCCTGAGCCCCTGGACCCTACCCGTGAGTGCAACACGATGCCCGGAGATGGCTCTGGGGGGGTCCCAATCCGGGACGGGGCTGAGCCTGGCGAGGCCGCCTGGTCTGCCCTGACCCCTTCCCAACCAGGCCCGCTTCCTTGATTCCACCGTGGGAGGAGAGCCGGATGCAGGACGGCACTGTCCCCAGTTGGGAGTCGTCCTCCACGGCCACAGGGAGGCCTGGGGAGCGAAGGTCATGGCGGCACCACGGGGGCATGGCTGGGGCTGCTGGGGGGACAGCCCTCCTCCCCAGCTCCTGGAAAATGCTGGGGCCACATCACGGTCACAGGCAGGGCTGAAGTCTGTGAGGTGGGACGCCAGGCTGTGGCCTCACGTCCGCCCAAGTCTGTCCGGCCGGGACCGAGACGTTCCCGGGCCGCCCCCCACCCGGGAGAGGGGAGGAGGACAGATTTGTGAGGCAGCTTCTGGCACTTGGGATCTTCGGGGCACGGCTTTTGTCACCACCCAAGATTTTTCAGATTCGTACCCGCTCCTGCTAGATGCTTCTACCCAGAAGAAGTCTCCTTCCTCTGTTACCTGCAGACTCCCTCTGACCAGGTGCCTGCCTTCTGTATACACAGACCTGTTCCTTGGGCAGCGGTTGTCCAACTCAGGGAGCATCAGAATCCCAGACCGCGGGGCCCCCTCCGCAGCGCCTCATCCAGCGGGTCTGGAGTGGGGCCCAAGCACGTGCTGGCTTCCCAGAAGGTTTCCAGGTGGCACTGATGTTCCAGGTCACGGAACCCTGCTTTGAGAACCCTTGCCTTAGGGGCACTGACCCCGCCTCCAGCTCCAGGGGTGGGCCCAACAGTCAGGAGGGCGATCAGGGAGGGCTCACAGGTGGCTGGAGACCCAGCTGGAGCACTGGAACAGAGGGTGGTGTTGGCAGCTTCTCGGAAAGTTCCCCCTTGTGTTTCCGTGAGGTCCTAGAAGTGACGCGTCCAGTGTCTTCTGTCCCGTGACTCGGGAGAGCTTTGCAGCAGAGGGGCCGGTGATGGGGCACAAGCCCCTGAGGGAGGGGGGCTCTTTGTTTCCAGTTTACGTGAGACGGTTAATTCTGCATTTTGTACGCCCGTCGGACGAGGGTTTTCCATTCACTGCAGCTGGCGACATACTTAGTCACACAGAAACTTTTCACACAAAAGCACTAAAATCTCACTGAACGAAAGCAGCGTTACCGCTAAGTGAGCACTTCCTCCCTCCGTCTCTTGCTAATTCAGTCAGGAAGAGGGTACGGTTTCAATCGGGTCTTGGGGTCTGATGTTTGACACACCGTTTTCTCTTAGGGACACAAGATCAGAGAACGAGGAGAAGGGAGTCCTCACGAGGGTCCTCAAGGTGTGGGTACAGGTGAGCGCAGCGTGACCGCTCTCCAACACGGATTTAAGGAACGGGCTCACAGTGGGGCTCACCAGGCGGTTCCCCCAAAACCGTTCGTTGTGAAACAGATTCCGGGCGCTGGGAGCCCTTCCTGGAATCCTCACCTGTGTGCACGCTGAAATCTGGTGGGGGGTTCCCCACCCGGAGATCCCCTCTCCCCCCGCCTGCAAGCTCTCATGTGGGGATGTGCACCTCGCAGCGGGAGGACCCTGGCCCCTCCTGTCCCAGGGGGAAGAGTTGTCAGCACTGTGGGTCCCACAGTGGCTCAGCACCCCCGACCTCAGGAACCCTCCTGTCCGCGCATCCCACGGAGAAAGTGGCTGCCGTAATCCTGGTGCACGTGGTGGCGGTCAGAACTGAACTTGGGGAGAACCCGAGATGATGCCTGTTGTTCCCACCAATTTCTGAGGAGTAAACACTCTGTTGACGTTTCAAAGCCATGTTCACATAGTCTCATCATTAGTCAAGAAATGAGAGCCAGGTTATAAATGCTACGTCTAGACTTGACCAATGCAGACTGCAAATGCCACCGAGTGTCCGCGGGTATGCTTACGGACGTTCGTAACTGCCCGAAAATGCCCAAGTTCCTTCTCTGTGAATGTGGAATTATTTGAAACATATATAGAATTTCGTCAACATCAAAAGCGTGCCCCAAATGCGTTACGTGTTTTGTTTTCCAGATTTAAATGCACCGAATCAGTCACGCTGAGCTCTAAGATACGTGATGAAACAGGCAACGGCCAGAGACCTGGCCATCTGGGCAGACGTACTACAGGCAGCAAGCAGACTGCGTTTCCAGGATAACGGCCAGGGAGCTTTGTATTTATTTATTTATTTTTCCAAATAAAGGATGTATTGTGACAAGAAAGGTTAAGTGTCGTCTCGGTCTGAAAGGACTGTGCCTGCATTTCGTCTGTCTGCACACATGTGACTAATGATAAGCTGTGAGCGGCGAGTCCGGGAACCCTCCTGCTTTGATTCTACTCCATACAAATAAGTCCCCAGATCTCCAAATTTCTGCCCCCTGTACCGTCGTGCAAGCTACCAAATTGATATTAAAACATATATGCCCTGACTTCTGGTTTATAATGCCAGTGACGAACAGTAAAAAGGAGAGGCGTGCCATAGGGTTCACGGATGGGGTGATGGCGTGCACAATGACGGCTCGTAAAGAACGAGGGGGGAGTTCTTGACTCTTGCGGGTTCGTGAAGTAAAACACCGATAGCCTGGCTGAGTGGCTTCGTGCACAGAATTTTTCATGAGCGTCCCACGGCGTGCCCTGCTGTATGGCATCCATACATTAATTAGAGCATTCAGCAAGCACTGCAGTGTGCCCCATGCACCCGAGTGAATCTTCATTTTTCACATGCAGGCCCTTACTAATTAAAATCAGCTTTGCAATTAAACGTGGAAAATTGTGTTAAACTTTCAAGCGTAGTTAGAAAAAAATGCAATTATGCTGGGGTGTTTTATTTTAATGCAAATGAAATTTCTATCAGTGTGAAATGGGTAAAAGCGAAACGCAGGGATCCCTGTTTCTGCTTCCTCCCTGTTTCTTCCTCCTCTTCTCTTTCTTTCTTTCTTTCTTCTTCTTCTTCTTCTTCTTCTTTTTTTTTTTGGATTATAGATGCTCTTCTCTGTTGCACATTGCAATGCTCCACTCCACTATCTCTCGCCAGTACCTGGCTCTGTTCCAAGGCTTTTAGTGAGTGCTCTCTGCCAAGGCATGAATAATACAGCCCCCAGGCTGTTGGCAGAATCCAAATGAGGCATGCGTACATCAGGAAGCAAGCCCTCGACTTCAGCTCCAGAACAAGCTCCAGTGAAGACAGGCAATTATTCACCCGCGGCTGCCGCCATGGCAATCACACTGGCGGGTGCAGAGGTATACGAGATGGGAAAAAAAATCTGAATACGGAATGTGCACAACAAGCCAGAGAGAATCCAATAATTTTCTAATGAAAAAGGAAAGCTACCATTTGGCGCTTTTAATTTTAAAGTTTCAAGATCAATTGACTTGACTCAGAATTTTCTAAATTGGGGAGGATTGAAATATGATACTGATACCCATCACCTAGCTTTTGGGTGCTTGTTGAGTGGGCAAGACTCTGAAGGTAGATTTCAGGTCAAATATTCCATCAGAACCTTATGCCCAACAAACACATACTTTTAGAAACTGAAGTGAGGGGTAAATATAAATGAAATCCACTAAATTTCAGAAAGAAATCTGGAGAGGTCACACAACAGATGAGTGAGGAATGAATCTAAGTTAGGGGTTTCCTCTGTCTCTCTGTCTTTCTCACTAGAGGCTCATACAACAATCGCTATTCAGAAAGAATCCAACAATTCCAAATGTTCCAGGGTGTACATAACTATTACAGAAAAGGCTACGATTCAAATTTCTCTACACTGGTTAGTATTAATCTGTAATAGATATTGATATATTTTTTATCATTCCTATTTCTAATTGGCATTGGTGAAATTTCTAAAAACTTTAAGAATAGTAAATTGACCATAATTTTGGCAATAAATTTAGCTTACAGAGATATACCCCTTTCTAAACATTATTTTGCTTTAACACAAACAATATTTCATATCAACAGGGGGAGAAAAACATGCATTGTGAATATAAGGCAGTAGAGTTTTCAATCTTCGTTAAACGTTCGTAAGTAGATTTTTTGCAGAAATGCTTTGACATTTGGCATTTTGCTCCTATCTTAGTATCCCTTCTTGCAAAGCTCTGGATTAATAACCACATCTCTCCGTCGTGTGGCTGAGCGGCCACAATGATTTTACAGAAGAAGTCATATGTGAGGCTTCTTGTCACCATGTCCCCACCCTTCCTTGAGATGTCCATCTTTGGCCGGGGGGACGTGCAGCCTGAGGTGCCCCCGCCAGCTCCAGGGTCAGGCTCAGCAGACACGGACACCCTGCGCGGTGGTGTTGCTCCCTCCGCGGGCCTTGGCGACGTCTGCACACTTCCCACCTGGCCTGGCCCCTTCTCCGCCAACACATTCACGGGCCGGCAACTCCCTGAATTCCAAGGGTGTAGCTTCCACACATTCCATTTTCTCTGCCACCTTCCCACCGCAGAGATAGCTGTGGACATGTGGGAAACCAGTGGTTTTTCACCCATGGGCGTCTGACATGCTTACACTCTGGGAAAGGAGGTGATGCGGAGGAGAGCAGAGGGGGCTCAGGAAACTCCTGTCCCTGAACTTGGGCATCGAAGACTTTGGAAAACCCACTTAAGATAGGTAGTTTTGGGGCACTTGGGTGGCTCAGTCGGCTGAGAGTCCGACTTCGGCTCAGGTCATGATCTCACACTCCATGAGTTCGAGCCCCGCGTCGGGCTCTGTGCTGACAGCTCGGAGCCTGGAGCCTGCTTCGGATTCTGTGTCTCCCCCTCTCTCTGCCCTTCCCCTGCTTGTGTTCTGTCTTTCTCAAAGATGAATAAACATTGAAAAAGAAGTGAGTTTTCCCATCTACAGAGAAGCCCCGTAGTTGGACCCATGTTTGAGATACACAAGGGTCTCTAGCTACCTGTAAGTATCGCTAAGAAAGGTCGTATGCACTCAGGGAGGCAGAATTCACTGAGCCACATGTGAGGCTGTGTGACAGTGAGTCCAAAGGAAGAGGTCACTCACTGCATACAGAAGAGGCTATGTTAGTGTCCTGGTTCATAACAGGAGACTTATTTCTGCCCTGATCGCCAAGTCCGTAGTGTTTTTGTCACACTTGTATGGTGGTAACACGAAACCTCAGGTGGGAAAAACAGAAGTCAGACTCATGTGTCCAGATACCAACGATGCTTCTGAAGAGAAACGTTTCTGATGTTGATTAGCTTCATGAGGGGCCTGGTCCTTATTCTGTCTTCCAGGGCACAGAGTGTTGACTGAGCCTGGATCCCTGCTGGTCACTGGATGGCAATTCAGATGTGTTTACCTCCGGCACTAAGGGACTGATGTACCACTTGCACCAGGTAGTGGAACTCTGTCTCTCTTTTTTCCCATTTTTGCTTCAGCTGCCCAAAGACTCAGAACAAAACGCAATGCTCTGCTCAAACCCCTGACACATCCTGGGTTTCTGGTAAAAGTATGTTCCTGTTTCCCTCACGTGCTTCCTAATTTACATCTTTGATCCAACTTTTAATTGTGCAGAGTTGCACACGTGTTTACCAGCTACTTCAGACTGTTTATGACCCGTGAACATAAACAGATGCCCGTGGGGGCACCTGGGGGCTCAGGTGGTTGAGCGTCTGACTGAAGCTCAGGTCAAGATCTCACAGTTCATGAGATCAAGCCCCATGTCAGGCTGTGTAGTGACAGCACAGAGCCGGCTGGGGACTCTCTCCTTCCCTCTCTCTCGCTCTTTGCCCTCCCCTTCCCCTCAAAATAAAGAAATACACTTAAAAGAAAATAAAAACATACCCATGAACAGGCTGTCTTTTGTTCAAGCACAGTATAGATTTCCCACACCTGCCTCGAATTACTTTCCGCGTGTTCAAATAAATAGATGTGTCCACATACTAAAGTACCTTTTTACTTGACTACGAACTGACATGATTTATGAATAAAATGAAATTATATCCTTAATAAAATGAAAATACATTCCCTGAATATCATGTTGCTAAAATACCAAAAGTGTGGGTAATTTCATCAAAACCAAGACCCAGGCTGCCACTCTTGTCACACTGGAAGAGGCTGGGTCTCGTTGGGGATGGAACAGCAGAGAAGTCAAGGCCACACCTGTGCTGTGGGTACGAGGTCAGGGCCACACCCGTGCTGTGGGTACGGAGGTCAGGGCCACACCTGGGCTGTGGGGTGCGTGCAGACACTTATGTACATAAATAGCTGTCAGAGGGGAGAGACTTCGGTAGCAGGGAATCTTTTAAAGCCAGAAATAATTGAAATGTTACAGATTTGAAATAACACCAGTCACAAGATGTTAATGTATACATGAGTCTCATCTGCTACGAGAAGCACCTTTTCGGTTTAAGTAGTTCAAATGTCATCCCTTAGTTAAAAATTACCGGTAATATATAATCACTAGGGAAATGAAAATCAAAAACTACAATGAGATATCACCTCACACCTGTCAGAAATGGCTAAAATCAACCACGCAAGAAACAAGTGCTGGCGAGGAGGTGGGGAAAGAACCCTCGTGCGCTGTTGGCGGGAATGCAAACTGGTGCAGCAGCACCGGAGACCAGGGTGGAGGCTCCTCAGAAAACTGAAAACAGAGCTACTCTATGATCCAGTGGTTTCACTACTAGGCATTTGCCCAGATGGAACGAAACACTAATTTGAGAAGCTCTATGTACCCCTATGTTTATTGCAACATTAGCTATAATCACCAAGATATGGAAGCAGCCCGAGTGTCTCTTGGTAGGTGAGTGGAGAAAAACCACGTCGTATGTGTATATATATGTAGGAATATTATTCAGCCATAAAAAGAAGGTATTATGCTAAGTAAAATAAGTCGGAGAAAGGCAAATACATATGGGGAATCTAAAAAAAAGCCAAAGAAACACACAAAAAGCAGAATCGGACCTCTACGTACAGAGGACGAACTGGTGGCTGCCAGAGGGATGGGGGTGGGGAAGGAGGAAGACGGGTGAAGGGAAGGAGGAGACACAGCTTCTGGTCACGGAATGAGTGAGTCACGGGGATGAGAGGCAGAGCACAGGGGACACGGTCGGCGATACTGTAACGGTGTCGTACGGGGACAGATGATGACTACACTTGTGATGGTCACAGCCCAACGTATAGAGCTGTCAGATTATTGTGCTGCACGCCTGATGCTAATGTAACATTGTGTGTCTACCGTCGTAGAGAATTATTGACAACATATAGACATCAAAAATAAAATGGACAGCCCTGACAGTCTTGTCGAGAAGCGGCTTATGTGGTCACATGAGTTCTCAATGGTGATTAGTTCTACATAACAAAGTCTGTAAGTATCTCATTCAAAAACTGAGGAAATCGAAGTCCTAAATGTTCAGTAATCTGTCCAATGCCCCTCGCTGACTCGTGGCGCCGTGGTGCTGGAGGAAAGTCCTTCGTCCGCCGCCACCACATTAACTATTTCTACCAAAATGTTAGAAATTTTAACAATTACGTAGAATATGACTTGTGATAAAAATTATGACATTATTTTAAATTCAATTAGAAATGGGTTGAAAAATTGTCTAAAATTGGATGTTTCCGTGACCCTTCTCTAAAGTGCCGGCCCCATCACTCCTGGAAGATTCGCACGCTCTGTGCTCACACCCGCATCGTGTCCCAGAAGAAAATGCAGGCTGGCGGTCTTGAGGCCACCCCCAAGCTAAGCGCCAAAGTTCTGTGCACGCGGGGAAAGAGACCTCACAGGCAGGTGTGCACGCCCATGTCACGTGGGGACACGGACACACCGCTTGATGCGCCTTGGGTAAGAATGTGTTTCAGAGGATTCTTTGGAAACGTCATGGGTTTTCCTGAAAAACCGTGGTGATGAATTGTCTAGCTAACATCTAATTCAAACTTTCTAGCCAAATGTAATCACTCCTTCCGGTAACAGTATGATAAATTTTAACTATTGACTAATCAAGAGAGGAATAATGGAAAACCTTGATTTCATTCATGGCTTGCTAACTTGTTTTTCATTGAAAACATAAGCAATGTGGTTTTAAAAACCTTTAGATTAAGAATTTACAAAATAAATTCTTATAAAATAAAATAACATACTTTAAGTAAACTAATTATTTAACTTACATACTCAGTAATTTACTATAATATACAATAACAATAATAATATGATAAATTGAATTTAGGTTTTAAATTGCCAGATTCCCTTAGAAACGACCTGTCGTTCCTTTGGTATGTAGAGAAGTCTGATAACCATTTCATCATGGATGCTTGTTAAAAATTCCCTGTCTCCTTAGATGCTAGCATGGGGGTTTGGGGAGTAATTTGTAATTTTCCCCTTGATTTTACTGAAGGACAATCAAAATAATTGCTTGATTTCACCCATAAATTAATGTTCAGCTGAAGAGGAAATGAAACGTAGGGCAGCGCAGGCAGGGTCACCCTGAGGTGTTTCAGGCACACCTGGTCGAGGGTCTGAGCTTTCATTACGTGGGCTTCCTTCTTGATGGTTTGTTAGGATGAACGACCTTAGTCCTCGCAACCTAATTTGTGAAAAATTAGCTAAAAATTTATTCTAGCTTGTAAACATCTCCAACTCCTCACGACCGAAACCTTCCCTTGAAAGGTAAAGCTACATTAATAGCACAGGGAAGAAATTCCTTATGCAAAAGTAAATCTAAAGATTGATCTCTTCATGACTCTCAGCCCTAGATGTGCAATACAATTCTGCTGTGATGCGTTTTTAGCAATAATTATCTAGCCACCTGATCTCCTGGATGTTCACACCCAGTGCCGTTATGGACCTAAACTCCAGTGTTTGCAAGAATAATATAATCGTTTAAGCCCCAAAGTCTCATTAGTGTGATCTGTCCTGGACGTTAATCTCCTGCCGGGACCTCCCCCAGCAGCTGCCCAGGTGCCCACCTGGGCTTCCTTTCCCAGGACAGATAAATTATGGAAGCTGAGCTCCTCCAGAAGGATCAGGAAGGTCACACTTTAATTTACCATCCGTGACTTGCCACCCTGCAGCTACCAGAATGAGCACGTGGGCACGGACAAATAAGCCGTCCCAGTGAGGCAGAGGGAGGCTCTTAGCAGGTGCCCTGTGTGTGTGGGAAAATGAGTTTAAGGCTGGTCTTAATTTGTGTCATCTTATGTATTATCGTGAATTCTGCCCACCCTCTGAGACCCTGCCCGGGAAACCAAAGGCTGAATTCACAGCAGAGGAGTGGAGGAAAAGACAGCACTCACTCTTTTCCAGGAATACCCCCCACTCATTTTCGTCCTTGGGTCTGGGTCCCTCAACAAGCCACTGTAGACCGTATATAGTGAAAAAGGCGGCCGTTACCTTCTGTGTCTTGCGTATTTGCCACTGACGTGACCGCTGCCATCACAGCCCGGCGTGGGACAGCTGCAACGGGAAAGAGGTAATTACATGGGGGCTTCGCTGCAGGCGGGTGGGACTGAGCGCTTGGTGGCATCGGGGGAGGGGCACACAGAGGGACGGAGAGGAGGCAAATCTGGAAGGAGGGAACAATTAGGGCTGCTTTTTCTTAGCAGGTCTCAGGGAGTTGCCTCCATCAGTGCAGCAGGGTAGGAGCAAGCTGCCGACAGACCGGGGGCGGGAGGGGAGCGGTGTGCCCATTAAGAGGCATGGGTTCTCTACACGGCTTCTGGGGATACATCGTGCCCACGGAGTACTAACCTGAAGGGCTCCTGTATGGCTGGTTCCACGGGAACTGCAGAGAGATGGGAAACAGAGATTTATCATCGATCACACGCGCCCTCTCCCACAGAAAGCTATGGAGAGGGTGGTGTCAGAGCAGGTCCGAGTGACCCTCACACCCAGCTCCGCAGGACAAAGGGGACCCTGAACGGGGCCTCCGGGGGCTTGGAGAAGCGCGGACCTACCTCGAACCCCTTTGGACCGTGTCCGATGGCGCTTTTCCTCGGCGTCCACCTCCATCTGCGGATAGACGAGCAGGTGGTCAGTTCGGTCAGCAGCGCATGTGGCCAAACACGGGCGTCTTAGTGGCTACGGGGCAACCCTCTGGGAGAGCGACATGGGGGGAAAGCAGCAGGCAATCTAACTGTGTCACTTAACAAAGCAAAGCGGACCTTGACCTTGCAGGGGACGCAAGGTCAGCGGGAGGCCCCACCCTCTGTAACGGGGGCGGGGGGGGGGGGCGCTTTGATGAAGCTTAAGCACAGCCTCTTTGCCCTTTTCAAAGACCGATTGGGAGACCTCGGCGTGAGTTCCGAGTCGCACTTTGTAGCCAGCACCTGAGAGGTAGCCCTTATGTTTGCAGGAAGGTTCATACGTGTAGGCTGGAATCTCCTCGGAACCCAAAGTTGAATCCGATCACACAGTTAAGGGGGGCGGGCAGGTGTGGCAGGACATGTCTAAGCCGGGGGCTGATGCCATGTCATCTAGTTCCGGGTATAATCACCATCCACACTGCTCCAAATCATTAGGATGCTTTCCAGGGACGAGGCCCTTTGCTCATGGTAACCAGCCCGTTTCACAGGTCACAGACTACCGAGCATTTTTGCGTGTTATTGTGTCTGAGCCTCACAATTTTCTAAGAAAGGTATCTTTACAACTGTTTTGCAGATGGGACTTGCCCAAGACCGTCTAACTAGGAGTTTTGTTCAGGGCCCTGAAACCAAGCCACTTGTCTCTACACAACATTTTTTTTTTTAATGTTTACTCATTTATTTTTGAGAGGGAGGGAGAGAAAGAGAGAAAGAGAGAGAGAGAACATGAGCCAGGGAGGAGCAGAGAGAGAGGAAGACACAGACTCCGAAGCAGCTCTAGGCTCTGAGCTGTCAGCACAGAGCCCGACACGGGGCTTGAACCCACAGACCACGAGATCATGACCCGAGCTGAAGTCAGACGCTTAACCGACTGAGCCACCCAGGTGCCCCTACACATCATTTTTAAGACCAGTGCTGGAGGGACGGACATGTGCCAGTGTATTGGTACACCCAGTATTTCCACATGTCTGGATAATTTATACACGCAAAGTCGCATAGTAGGAGAATTTCACTCAACAGAACAAGGGGGCTGATGGGAGGAGAGCGGTAAGAACGGTCCGTCTGATCATGAGGACAGGAAATTTCAGCCCCATCTGTGATGTCCTTGCCCACCCAAGCTACCAGGAGGCAGAAGACAGGCGCACGAAGTGTCCTCTCCTCCATGCATGGTTCGCCTGCCCCGCAATTTAGGACGAGAAGGTCGCAGCGGGGCACAGAAGGGTCGTAAGGGCATGTGGTCGGTCAGACTCCCACGAGGGAGAGAGCAGGGCAGGTCTGCTGTCACAAGCAGCTGCCGGCGAGGGGTGGCTCTTCGCGGACGCAACGCTCAGGCAGTGCGACACCAGGCTCCTGAGTTAGTGTTCCCTCCAACTGACCGCCAGACCCTCATTCATTAATACTGTGTGCTGAGTATGGCGGCAAATGAAACACACATACAATAAAAAACATAGCTCATTTAATGAGTGTCGTGTCTTTTAACGGAAGACATGTGTGTGCAGATGTAGGGCTGTAGATTCAATCAGATTCGGATCTGAGAAGGCGAGCAGCCAGAGTGAGGCGGGTCACGGAGAAAGGGCTTCACAGGGGAATCTGTGAAGTGCTGAAGCACTATCTGAACGAAACAAGAAACAGGTCGTGTTTTAAGCCTGTATGGAGACACGAGAGACCCAGTCATGGGCGAGAGAGAGGGAGTGGGAGTGGGTGGGTGTGTTTCCTGGGAAGCTGGCCGTCACGGAGCTGGTGCCAGCAAGGTCGGTCCTGACGAGCGGGTGGGGGCTGGGAGCCACGGCCTCGGGAAGAGTGGGGGGCACGTCGAGGGCCTGGCACACCCAGAGGGGGCCCTGCTGCCCCGGTGGGTGTACAGCTGCAGCCGACCCTTGGGCACGGGGCGGGATGTCTCAAGTGTATTGTGGAAACAAATTCAGCAGGGGTTGAGAGCCTGTGGTGGGAGCAAGGGGGTGTCCGCAGAGACGGACGGCGCTGGGAGAAGGAGCCCCGTCGGGGTGGTGGCTCCCTCCTGGAGTGCGGTTGTCCGGAACAGAGACGCAAGAAGACAAAGATGGCCGTGAGGGATGTTTCAAGAACAGTCAGCGTGATGCAGGCTCCGCTGTGCGCCCGCCTTCCTGCCCTTGCTCTGGCATCGCAGCCGGGGCACAGGGTGCGAGATCCCCGAGGGCAGGCACGCTGTGTGGGTTCGCGGTGTGAGTCAACAGCACCTCGGGGTAACGCATCGATGCTCCAAAATTGCTTCCCTACCTGGCAACATTTTCCAAACACTGTGGAATGCTGGCAAGGCAGGTGGGGCCCGTGTGACCCAGAGCAAGAGTGAATTAACCCTCAGGAGGTGATGGAGAACGTACCAGGCCACGTTCCGTGGAAATGCTGTGTTTCCTGCCACGTGGCCCGCCAGGCTGTAGGACTGCGGATGCAGCGATTGTGGGGTGAAATCCTACTCTTTAAGGAGTTCAAGGCCGAGCACTAGCTTTCTGCTAGGGTAGATGACCTGAAAGCCGTTCTCACTGGGGCACGAGGACGTTGGGACACGCTGCAGCCAACCCATTCTGGGAGGGCCAGGGGGGCTCTCTGGGGAGGGGTGGAATCTGATCTGAGTTTTAAAGGTTAATTGCTGGGTTTAGATTAAAAGTGGGTGGGGTGCTCATGTTCCAGGCAGAGGGAATGGGATGTGCAAAGAGGTCTGCGGGCTTGGGGGTGTGCTCAGGGCACCCGAGGAGGGGAGGGCGGGCTCAGCCCGCTCCCTCCCCCCCTAGGAGCACGTGGGCCACTCACCCTCCGTTCCTGGCACTCAGCCTCTGCAGTCTCTGATGGGAAACCCGCCTGTTGCTTAGGACAGACCTTGCGGCCAAAGGGTGCGAGGCTGGCATCCCTCTGTGGGTATTAAATGGAAAAACTCAGCCTCATTTGCTAACTGCTCATATAGTTGTGTGAGGATTATTTTATTTTTTTTACGTTTAAATTTTTAATCCATACTTTACATATAGAAGGACGATCTTATTTCCTTCCAGGAGAAGTGAGCTCTGCCGCTAATCCCTCGTTACACGAACCTCGCTTTCCCGCTACGCCACAGTACCCCTCTCGCTGATGTTACCCCTCACCCAACCTGGGGTCTACCTTGGGGCCATCGCACACCACTCTTGTACGTGTTTGTCGCAGCGCTGATCCCGCTTGAAGTTCAGGGCTCCGTGACACGTTCCGCTCGCTGTCAGGGTGACTCGGGGTAATTTGGCAAACATACGGGAGGCACCAAGCACACGGGGGCTCCCTTTTCTTTCTCCTTCAGCCAACGACCCCGAACGAAGAGCTCGAAATGGTTTTGCATTTCACTTGCGCTCAGATGTGTCAGTGCACAAAGCGCCGGTGAAGTTCAGGTTAAGCAGAAAGCGTGCGATCTGTCACCCAGAGTTTGAGGAGCGTGTTCGTGTCCTGACGTTTACGCCTACAAGCGTGTGGTCGAAGGTGAGCTGACAGCACGAGCTCATTCACACACCGGCTCCTGTGGGACCCTGGTCTCGCCCGCCTTCTCACCTCCTCGTCTCCTCCTGTGGCTCCCCTGTGGCTGGCGGCTGCCCTGTGCGCCTGGTGGACCGTGGTGCCCACGTAGTTCCTCCAGTGCCTCTGAGGCGTCAGTGGGTGATGCCACGTCGGAGTCATCTCAGGTCTGCTCCTCCCCGGAGCCCGCGAGGGGCAACCCTGCCGTCATCGCCTCACTGCGTTCCCATCCCTCTCCAGCAAAGCACATCTGGAAAGCGGAGCCTCAAAGCCGCACTTAGCGGGAACGCTTTTGTTTCTAAGTCGGGCGCTCAGTTTTAAAATAAGGAGAGGTTTTTCTTAGGAATTTTAAACGGTTTTATTCTTAAAGGAAAGGCTCAAACGTAGGACATTTACTTTGGAGCCAACGAAAGCCATCACACTGATTTGCTGAAGAGAGAGTGAACTGGTTTGTAATACGGGACGTCACCCTTGGAGTCAGGACGCTTTTATGATTTTCCCTCTGTCATCGCCCCCACCCCACAAAGTGCACACTTCCTTCAGGTTGAGGCTCCGTGAAGATCGTAGAACATTAACGATATCGGAGCCTCACACGCTGCTCTGGTCCCTCCAGTCCTTAGAGGCTGCTTTCTGTGGGAAGGTGCTCATCGGGCCACAGCAGCGAACCCCAGGGAGGGGCGCGGGGTCCCCACTGCCGGCCACCCCACGCTCCGGCGACCTGCGCCTTCCGGCGGGACCAGGCCAGGAAGGACGGGGTCACAGCCTCCCTGGTGCACAGCTCGGACACAAGCTGAGCCCGAGCTCCCTCCCCCAGAGACGCCCCTCAATTATTCAGGAAGCAATTACCTATGCTGTCAATTAGCCAGACCCTGTCTTTCACCTCCCGCTGCTCAGCACCGGGTCCTTTCACTGCTCATTAGCACCGGCAGGAGGAGTGGGCTACACGCGCCCAGAGGCGGGTTCATTTAGCGAGCGGTGTGGCAGGTGGGAAGGTCTGCAGACGCTACTAACGGAGAGAAACCAGAGCGGCCGGCAACCTCAAGTGTGCGGATCAAACTGCGCGCCCACGTTTCCTGTGCACTTTTGTTCCCGTGAACCCTTGCCCCCCCAGGCAACCTTGGCTCCCGTGGCCTCCGTGTCCCCCCCTCGGACGCATGGAAGTCTTGGCTCATAAAAACCCATCGGTACAGATCAGCAAGGGTCAGAAATTATATGTTGTTGGCATCCTTGAATTGTGTTTAGAATAAATACGATTGCAGTTAAAAGTCGTTTCCCGGGAGGGCTGGGGGGCTCAGTCAGTTAAGCGTCCGACTTCGGCTCAGGTCATGATCTCGCGGTTCACTGGTTCGTGAGTTCGAGGCCTGTGTCGTGTTCCGTGCTGACAGCTCGGAGCCTGGAGCCTGTTTCAGATTCTGTGTCTCCCCCTCTCTCTCTGCCCCTCCCCTGCTCGCACTCTGTCTCTCTGTGTCTCTCTCAAAAATAAATAAACATTAAAAAAAGTTGTTTTCCACACGATGACAAAATGTTCTGCTTTTTAGTGAATTTAATGTGGTGCAGATACATTACATTTTGGGAGTTCTGTTCGATGTTTACGTTAAGTGACAGGACGGCATGCTGTTAAGACGTTGCCAAGTTAGGAGAGACAGAAGTGTCTCCAGCTCAGGCCTCATGGTTTGCAATGGTTTCAGTTTTAGGTCTCCAACCTCACAGGCTGGAAATGAGGAAAAATCAGGCAAATACAACAGGTGTAAGAGCCTTGTTTTGTCTGCTCCTACTTTCCTCTCCCTTCCCAACCTTTCTCAGCAAGGACTGGTGGCCACTGAAACCAACCTCCAGGGAAGGCGGCCCATATCCTGGGGATTCTTCACCTTGACTGATCCCGTGACGTGTGCTTGGGGCCAACAGGGGCAAAGAGAGAGGAAAAGAAAAGTAGGAATTATCTGAGCAGAGAAGAAAGTGAGGGTGCAGCCATGCCTCCCCCCCTGCCACCTGGGACCACAGTGCACGGTGTGGTACGGTGACCCAGGGGAGCCACGTCACACACTTATCAGTGACGGAGCGTAGGACAATATAGGAATGAGCATGTTTTTATTAAATGTTTATTTGTTTTTGAGAGAGAGAGAGAGAGAGTGACCAGGGGAGGGGCAGAGAGAGCCGGACACAGAATCTGAAGCAGGCTCCAGGCTCCGAGCTGTCAGCACAGAGCCCAACGTGGGGCACGAACCCATGGACCGTGAGATCATGATGACCTGAGCCGAAGTCGGATGCCCAACCGACTGAGCCCCCAGGTGCTTCAGAAATGAGCGTATTTGAGGATCATTTAAACGAGGAGATTTGGAGGCTAATTATGTTGCAAACTTGTGAACAAGTTCAAGCAGGTGGCATACACAAAAATTTAGAAATTCGTTACAAAAGCGTGGCGTGCCAGGGCCTGACCATGATGGGAATGGAGGAGGGAGGCTGCACCCTTGCTTTGCTTGTGGATTCCTTGTCATCAGGCCCTAAGGAGGCAGAAGCGTTTACGCGTCCGGTTAAATGTTGACCTTGAAGTGTCATACTCTTCTCGGACTCTTGTCACCGACGATGGCTTTCTGCTAGTTTTTCCCCAGACGGAAGCCCTGAACGGTGGGCACAGACACCCAGCTGTGCGGCAGGAAAACGCGGAACACAGAGAGCAAGCAGGAGAGTCTGTGACCCCCTGGGTTTCTCGTGGTCTTGAGAGAACTCTGGAAACTCCTCGCCGCTGCAATGTTCCGGGTGCGCCCCGTCCACGGTGGTGGTGGTGGTGGTGGGAGTGGTTTGAGTGCCGTGGGGGGAGTGGCCACGTTTTCAAAAGAAGCCATGTGGACTGGTGGTCTGACCAACATTTATGCTGTGTCCTGGGGCAAAAGCAGGCTCCAAAGCCAAGTTACTGGAACTCGGGGACAGGGAGGGAATCTCTGGCACGCCTAGATAGGACAGCTGAAATCACCCGGGAAGCATGCTTGCCCTCAGGGCTCGGGACTGTCACGTGGGCTGATGCGCCAGTATCATCAGGGAACCCCGGGAGGTCACCCTTCCAGGCAACACCGGGGAACCCTTAGTAAACCAATGCATGTGGTTTGGGACTTAAGGCTTTAAGAATAACGCGACGAATCCTAAGAAGAACCCTCAGGAAACAGCAGTCAATGGAACAGCGGTCGGCCATGCAAATGCCCTGTAACAGGGGCCCTCGAAAGGAAATCGGTCCTCTCGACGCAGTCACTTGGAGAGCCAGGTGCTGGGGATGCTGCTAGTTCAGGCGCCTGCACAAGGGGGCCCCACGCTGACCCCCGATCCCCGTGCACGGACCTTGTCTCTTTACCCCAAGGCCTGTGTGTGTTGGGGGGGCAGGGCTCGGTCCAGCAGAGGCAAGAGCACGGCCACGAGGAAGTCCACTCCACTCCAGCCTCTGAACGTAGGAAAAGGAAATTGTGAGGAAAGAGAAAATGATCTTATTCTTGAGGCACGCGGACAGGCGACCGCGGGCGTTGTGGGTTCGTGAGCGAAGGAATGAATGAAGAGAAGAGTTACAGGCGCTGATGCTTCACTTGCTCAGCTCCACTGTTCAATGACTACTGATTAGTAACTTTATTAGCGCTTTAGAACTTTTGTGATCAAACGTAAGGCTGCAAGGGAAGTGCGCCCCCTTCCCCCAGGCCGGCAGGCGCTGCCTCTGCTTCTCTGCAAGCACGCGGGAGGCCACGTCCACGGAGGTCTGCACGCGCCCACTGACTTCACGTTGGGGGTGGGGGCTGCGAGCTCTGAGGAGCCTTTCACAGCCCGGAGGATGGGGGTCGGCCCGTCAGGAGCCCCAGATGGCTTCCTCACAGGCACGTGGGGGCCGGGGACCTAGTGGAGCGTTGGGGACCAAACCCAAGTTTCGAAGGTGACTCCAGGGTGATGAAGGCAGTGGCTTTTAACAAAATGACTCCCATTTGGTTTCGCTCCTATTTGGGTGACCTGGCGATCTTACATCCGTAAACAACCCTCTTCCCAATTTATATCGTCCATCACGGCTGTGGTGACACCGACATCCCAGAGGTGGTTCTGGGGGGCAGCGGGTGGGCAGAGTCCATATTTCACTGCTGTTTATGGTCACGGTGGGGTCTTTACTTTCAAGTGTGGGACAGCCGAGCAGGGACGGGACGGGCGCCTGCTTCCAGAGCTTTGGGTGAAATGCCAAGTCAGGAGCCTTAGTTTTTGTAAGATCGCTAGTGCTCTTTTGGCCCCGAGTGAAAGCGTAGAAAAGACGCCCGCGCCTGCACTGATCGGGTTCTCTGACTTCAGGTGTGCCCCTATCACTGCACCCCTTTATCCCGCCAGCAAGTTCTGGCAGAAAATGCCGAGAGTCAGAATGCAGGACCGGGACCCAGAATGGTTCTGCTGGGCTCTCAGTGCTTGCCCTGTGGAGCTAACACCCACAAATCCGGGGGCTTTATATGCGATTCTGCACTTCTGATTTTTCTGGAAAAACAGGAGGATCTGGAAACACCGCACTCGGTTTCTGTCAGCCACAGCCGGCGGGACAGGCAGGTTTCCCCGTGGCCGCCGTCACCTGAGTCCTTGTCCATCCCGTGCCTGGTGGTGACAGCAGCCCACTGCGGGGCATGGGACGATTCTCTCTGTCGACTGCAGCAGCTTCTCCTGTCCCTGCCCTGGGGGATACCCGAGTCCGAGGAAACATCTAAGTTCCGGGGCCCGGAGAGTCACACACGTGGTAGGATCTCAGGGAGTTTCATAGCGTGTGCTGTTCCCATCCTGGCTCTCAAGACCCGGGTTGTCGGCCGAGGCCTCCGTGGGCAGCGCAGCCAGCCGGGGCGTGCCGGGAGGGCACGCGTGGCCGCGAGGGCCTGCTGGACAACTCTGGGTTTGCCTTGCAGGCCGCAGCCAGGGAGCGCGGTCCCCCGCCAGCCGGCCGCCCAGATGGAAGGGCTGGCCACGTCCGGGCCTTCTGTGTCAGCAGCGCCCCTGGCTCGTCTCCATGGACGCAGTCTGGCCCGCGGTGTGACGGCAGGCTCCATGTTCGCTAACTGCGCGAGGCCAGGCAGGGTCCGGTCTGTGGATCACGGTTCTCTCGTCTGTGAAATTCCTGCTTATCTCCCTGGGCGGCCGAGAGGCTCGAACAGAACGACTCCATGGGAGAATCCAGCATGGCGCCTGGTGCACCAGAAACACTTCCCTCCTTCCTCCATTTTCCAGGTGTGGTGCGTGTCCCCAGGGGTGCTGGCAGCAGAGAAGCTCACGGCGTCCGAGTTATGGGCACATGTGTCACTTGTGATGCACGTAGGATGCTGTGCTCTCTGTATTTTTAATCACCTTTGCTAACACCAGCATTTTATTGGCCTCTGAGTATGTGAACCAGTTCAATGGTGCACAGCTTGGGAGGACAGTCTCCATAATGACCCCGGGCTAGAAGTTCAGTGTGTGTGTGTGTGTGTGTGTGTGTGAGAGAGAGAGAGAGAGAGAGAGAGAGAGACTCTTGGTCACCTCCCTCAGTCCAGCTAACATTTCAACGGGGCTGGAGACTCATCGCTCCCAAAGCCAGGCAGCAGGCACATCTTCCGAGAAGCTGCCGTCCTGGGAGCCTGGAAACAGGGCATCGCACCCAGGGTGGCTCTCCGTGGCTCCCAGGGCTGTGGGAGAAGCTGGCAGGGGCAGCCCCGGTTGGTGCCTGGCCCAGAACGGTTGCTTGATAAACACTGGCCGAGTTGTGCTAAAAATAAAAATATCACAATCCCCTTAAAGGTCACGCGGATGTTGGGCAAACTTTCTTGGAAATATGGAAAGAAGTTCTACAGAGTAGAGAGGAGGACAACAAAAGTGAACTACTTTCTAGAAAGGAACATTCCTACCTAGGAAGGGGCCGTTCACAAGTATTAAGAAGGAATATTCAAAACAGGATCAGTGTGGTGGCTGGTCGTTGGTGTTTCCTAGACAAGTATGGTCTGAAGTAAAAACCATCAATCTCAGCCCGCGGGGCTCCAATGACGCCAGTGTCCTGCCGGGTCGTGGCGTGGTCGGGGGGAACCGGCAGGGCCCCTCCTGTCCAGTCCACTCGGGGCGCGGAGAAGGGGAGCCCGTGCTGCAGGGGCTCCGGGGACACACTGTGGCAGCAGCCCCCGCACCTTCTCCTGAGCGGTGCAGGTTACAATTTGCAAACTACTTATGACCAGCCAGTCGCTTTCGAGAGCAGGACCTTTATTCTCTCAGAGGGTCTTCTGTGTTCGTACCATTTCTTGTAAATAAAAGACCCTTAAATAGCTGCCAGATCAAGCAAGGACAGACACGCAAACAAAACACTGTAAGACAAGGTCAAGTGCCGACATACGAGACCGCCGTGTGGCGTCACTGGAGGCAGTGCAGAGCGGGGGGCAGCTGCTGGGGTCCTGGAGCTGAACCCCCGGGCCCGTTTCTTCGTCCCCCGCAGCTGCACGAGCTTGGACAAGGAGCTAGCCCGGTGCGTCCCCGGTCTCTGCTCCCACGAGGAGCCCGGGGTGTTGGGAGATCAGAGGAGGACACAGCTTTGTGAGCTCTCGGGGAAGAACTAGTCCCAAGTAACCCAAGGGCGCTGGGGTGACGGGCTAGGTGTCGCCCGGTCTGCTGAGCGGCAGCGCGTGGTATGGACCCAAGTCCCGGGCTCAGGCCACATCATGCACAGCAGTGCAGTCGGCACAGGCCTTCCACGGGCCGTACAGGTGGAGGCCGGCTGGCGAGGGGGAGCGGCACGTCCGGCACCCCTGGTCTTCCCGTCAGGAGGGCCACCTGGCTGCCACCGTCCTGAGGAGCATCCCCGCTCGTCCCTCACAGCAAGCCGGGTCACCCACGCACACCTGCCCGGTGTCTGCTTTGACCCCCACCCAGCCCGCCCCGCATAGAGAAGTCTGCCTTCCGGACGCTTCTGGCCGCCCCCACGTCCTGACTGCGGGCGAGTGCTGTACCACGTGCTCCCTGCATCCCTACATCTCTGTGTCCTCTGTGTCCCTGCGTTCCCTGTGTCCCCGTGTCCCCTGCGTCCCTGCGTCCCGTGGGTCCCCTCTGGTAGCAGCCCTTGAAGGTGGCAGGTGGCAGCACCAGGACTGATGGAGGCTGGGAGCACTGGGCCCACGCTAGCCATGCAGGACACACAGCAGGGCTGGAGCTCACGTCCGATTCCTGCCCCAGGCCCCACCAGGGATCGCCATCTTGGAGATCACTTTCCTGTGAGGTGGGGAATCCCTTCTTTCTAGAATGTTCCATCTGCTCCTCTCACCTGGCCCTCGTGCTTTCCGTTGGGCTCAGGTCCCCTCCGCCCTTTGACTTTGTTGACCTTTAGCAGGTGCCACGCCCCTCCTTCCTCTGTGGCCAGGCTGCTCCCACAGAGGCCTCCAGGCGGTTTGCACCTGTCGGGTGTCACTTCAGGGGTCACCAGCGGCCACGTCCTACAGCCGCAAAGTCTCACCGAAGCTCATGCCTCAGGAAAGCATGTGGCGCCCGACTCCCCTGCTCCCTCGGGGCTCTGTCCCCAGGCCACACCCACTGGGGACACGGCTGCGCCACCCTGGCCTCACATGGGGCCCCTGAACTTGGGTCAGCCTCGACCCCACGCCTAGCGGCCCCCAGAGCACGCCGGTCACTGTGAATCCACCCCGGAGCCACGTTCAGTGTTCCCTTGCCGCCTGGGGTCTCCTGAGCCGCGTCCCTGCTTCCTGTCCCCACGTCCATCGCTGTCGCCGCTCTCCTCCCTGCCACGCGTGGACTCTCAGTCGTGGGCTTTTCTGCCTGACAGTGGAAGGTTTTCCTCCCTGTGTCGCTGGGTCTCCGGAGGAGGGACCTTGTCACAGCCCAGGGTTGGCCTTCCTGTGGTTGACTGAATAAAGGAAGTGCTCCGAAACCTTATCACATTTGACTTCTGTCCGCCATCCGTCCGTCCCCTCCCTCCGTGCCTGGTGGCTGTCACAGCCACCCCTCCCACCGCTGGAGGAGGCGCTACCTCACGCCCTGACTGTTCCGACGCCGGACCCTCCGAGGGGCTGTGGGCTGAGACACCGCCGGCCCGTGTCCCTCGCCGAGTCCCCAGAGCCCTCCGTGCTGCCCTGCTGCCCCCCTCCCTCACGTCTAAGCAGCGACGCCCCCTCTCTTTCCCGGGGCAGAAACGGTCACGACCAGGAGCGTAGGAGCCTGCCCGCTGGGCAGCGGGGCATGGCCGTCTCCTCCCTCCAGCACCTTCCGCCTGCAGAGTAGCGCTCTCTCCTCCTAGAGCATCATTGGGAACACACACTGCACTGTCCCTCGGTGTGTGGACTATTGACAACAGCAGACTCTGTGCTACGCGGACTTTTCTGTGAGTTGCTATTTTCACTTACTAGGAGTCACAGCTGCCTCTCCAGGCCAATGCCGTGGACTCGACTCCTTTGAACGGGTGCATAGTATTCCCCAGAACGTGTGTCCTGTGGTTTATCCAAGCATCCCTGTAAGCTCCCCAACTAATGGACATTTAGGTTGTTTAACTTCAGTTATTTGTCTCATTCCGCTATAAAAAGAAGTGCAATAAATATCACACACATCTTTGTGCGTATCTCCATAATCTAGTCCTCTAGGGCGATATTTTCGATACTTCTGGAACACGTACAAAGCTGCGTGCTTTTTGGTGACGTGTGATGGTTCTTCTAAGAGCTTTCCCACAGTGCACCACACAAGTGTCACTTTTCCAGAGGGAAATAGATTCGCTCACTAGAGCTCCCACCTCTCTTCCCCTGTCCAGGGGTGAGCGTCCGTGCCTTCTCACGTGCTGGCCTCTTGCATTCTGGCCACTGAGAAGCCCTTATTCTCACTCTCGGCCTGTTTTTGAAATGTTCACAGCGATTTGCAATAGCTCTTTGTACATTTAAGGCATTAATCCATTTACCCATCTTATCCGTTGGGAGTATGTTCTTGTGGCCTTTTCCCCCTTGGCTGGTGGTGTTTCCCCCAGGATATGTGAAAGGTGGCGGCGACCCAGCCAGGACCTTGGGAAGAGCCGCAGGCTCTCCGGCTCGGCTGCAGTTTCTGAGTGGCTCCCCGCCCTCCTGCCAGTGCCCTGTCTCCCGGGGCCGGGCGTGTGTGGCCTCACATGGGTCTGCTCCACACCCCCGAGACGTGTCCACGAGCCCACCCAGCCCCTCCTCTAATGAACACCTGCTCCGCTACATGTACCCTCAGGTGGCAAGGCCACGGAGGCCACACCTCTCCTTCTGAAGCTACAAAAACCCACAAATGTGACCCAAGAACAGCTTTTAATAAGTAGTAGATAATGTGCTATATTCATAAGCCCAGCTGTGTGCTCTCCGAGACTATGTTCGGTCTGTATTCAGCATTTTCTACCTTCACTTCTCCCAACCCAAATTTTGATAAAGTGGCACCAAAAATAAAATTCAAAGATTCAAGGGGCGCCTGGCGGGCTCAGTTGGAACAGCATGTGACTCTTGATCTTGGGGTTGTGAGTTCAAGCCCCATGTTGGGTGTAGAGATTACTTACAAGTAAAATGTGTAAAAAAATTTCAAAGATTCAAATGTGTTTTGACCCGGAAAAGCACTGATAGAGTTGTCTATTTACTTAAGTATTTCAAATTACCCAACTGATTTTCTAGTTTGGAATTTTTGAATTCACCTTTTCATTTTAAATTAAACTATCCTCACCACACTCCATATCAGCTTTGGTGCACGACACAGTGATTCAACATTTGTATATGTTATGAAAGGCTCGCCACGGTCACCATACAATTGTTGTAACACTTTTGACTATATTCCCTTTCCTGTACTTTTTATCCCTGTGAGTTATTTACTTTATAATTGGAACTTTGTACTTTTAAAATCCAGTTAAAAAAATGTTTTGCTTGTTTTTTAAGGGGAGAACAAAGTTAAAAGAAAAAACAGAAGAATTAGAAAAGCTTATGTCTACATGTAAAGCATGTTTGTGTTCAGGGGAGAGGAACACCATTCCCAAGAAGACGTTCAGAAATTATGGTATTTCAGAGATCAGTAAATGGGAGATATTCATGAGTTTTGGCGAGAAGGGGCTGGGCTTGGAGTCTTAAACGTGAAGTTGAGTTTTTTCTACTTACTGTGTCTTTGCCCCTTGAGCCCCGTACAAATGGTACAGAGAGGACGATGTCCCCAGGCACTTCATGGGGTGGCCAGGCGGGTATGCAAGCACATAGTAGGTCCAGAGGAAATCTGTAAACTGTGTGGCACCCGCTCTGCCCGTGTGGCAGGTGGCACTATCCCCGGGTGTCCCTGCTCTGGTGGCTGTGTGGCTGCTGTCACAGTGCTGCTTGCCCTCACCAGGCTGTCACTGTGGGACACCCGTTTGTGAGTCAGCATTCCTTCTCAAGGGGAGACTCACCGCCCCCCACCTCAAGGGGCTCTCAAAGGGCAAGCAGTGGGGTATGGCACATTGACAGAAGATGACGGGACTATTCAAGTGATGGGAAAGACACCTAAAGAAACAGCACTGAACAGAAAGCAAGAGAGGAGAAAGTTCTAGAAGGGGTGTGGGGGAGGGGAGGAAGGTGCGTTCAGTTGTGACCACAGGATTTTGAGGGGGGAATGTTGTGTGCAGTTCATTGGTCCCACCTTGACCCCCACTGGGAAGTGGTCCAGTGTGGGTGGCATTGCCTCACTGGGGTCCGTCCTGGATTCACCCACTGGATTTTGGCATGTGGGTCTGCCTGGTGCTTAAAACCCCTTCTACCCTGACATTGTTTGGAACAGGTGCTCATGAGATCCAGGTGGGATTTGAGAGAGCGGTTTCAGTGGGAGGGGGACGGTTTCCATGAACCTCACAGCGGACGGGCAGCGAGGGAGGCCAGGTGGAAGGTCAAGAGACTGCCCCGGAAGGACCAAGATAAGACAAGAGCTTATGGGGGCTGAAGAAAATGTCTCTCGAACTCTTTTGAACTCCCAGCATGGAGTGTGTCTGCCCTTGGAGGGGGAGAGGTGGTGGACAGAACGAGAGATGGGGTGGATAGAGAAGGCAGGGACACTCTGATGCGGGAGGAGGGGAGGGTGGGGCAAGGGCCCAGGAGGGGTGAGAGCTGCTCTCACAGAGGGAGGATGTGTTCCTGACACTGGTGGTCCAGGCGACGTCCCCCCAGGGCGGGCCGCACACACCCTGGGGCGCAGGGGCCCACTGTACCTTGCGGGGCGTCTTCTCTTCTAGGAAGGGAGGCAGCGTGGCTCCGTGGGCAGGACGCGGGCCCAGAGTCAGGGTCCCTCTACGTTCTCTTCCTGGTCCTCCCCAGCTTGGGACTGTGGCAAAGTCACTTAATTTCCCTGTGCCTCCATTTCTCCATCTGCAAAATACGAATCACCATGTGAAGTGCCTCTGATTTCGTTAGCACGTGAGAAGGGGACATACATACATGGAGAACACCCTGTGGCAGCAGCAGACGTGGACCCTGTGTCATCTGTCCTGCCTGTGGACGAGGGTTCCCCTGGGAAGCACTCTTCCGGACCTGGGACTCTGGGAAAGGGTCTCCCCAGACACTTGCAAAGTTGGCTGTGCAGTCTGAGACCTTGTGCTGGACCCGAGAAGCTTCTAGAACTCCCGTCCCTGTGGTCCAGGATCCCTCCAGGCACCCTCGCAGAGATTACGAGATAACACTGACAATTCAGTTAACCAGCTTCACATAGATGCCACATAACCCTTCCAGCAATAAACTATCATATCAAATTGCTTTGTTTGAACAACAGGCAACTAGGTTCTGGGGTTAAATAAAAAACAAAGGTCATTAGGCCATTTTCCTCAGAACTCAGCAATTCCTTCCTGTCGTCTGGGACCCGGCATCCCTGTCTGCTGCTGTTGACCCTTGGGGATGGAGCTGTAAATCCTTTCCGGGAATACTTCTTCTCAAGGAGTGACTTCACCCACACAGGCAGTGAATAAGTGTTTGAGCACGCTGTCTTGCCAAAAACACAAGGATGTAGACCACAGGAGATTTAAATCATAAATTCCCAGAAAGAGAAAGCATTTGTCTTTTTATTTTCAACGTTGCCACTTAAAACAAGACAACTTCTGCCCACTTCCTCCTGAGGGTTTGATAATCTCCGTGAAACCTTACTATGAGCTCGCCATCTGTCTTGCGTGCCAAGCCCTTGGACGGTGCATCACTCGGGGCAGGGACAATTCTACCTGTTTCTGTATCTTGGCTGCCTATACCCCGTGGTGGGCAGTGTGGGTTTGTTGATCCAAATGACAAGAGGAAAGAAGGAAGGGAGGGAGGGAAAGAAAAGGAGAAGGAAAAACAGAAAAAAGAAAAAGACAGCACTCCCACTGACAGGGGCAGGATGAATTCTAAGCGATTGGATTAGGATATACAAGTAAAATGTGTTGTTTTATTTTAATTTTTAATGTTAATTTATTTTTGAGGGAGAGAGAGAGACAGAGGGAGACACAGAATCCAAAGCAGGTTCCAGGCTCACGAGCTGTAGATCATGATCTGAGCTGAAATCAAGAGTCAGACACTCAACCGACTGAGCCCCCCAGGCTCCCCATGAAATGTTCAATGGTTAAAGGATCTAAAATCAGGCTGACTTGGGTTGCTAAATCATTACCAGTTATCACCTCATGACCTGAGCTTGCTGTTTTATAAGCATTACATTTTCCAGAATTTTTCAGTCTCTAGGGAAGACTGGATACAGAAGGGATCTAGCATTCTGTGCGTAAAGGCTCAGGATGGCGTGGTATGTTTACATATGACCATCGCTACATTTATCATCACCGGTTTACTTATACACCTGCATAACGTCTCTGAGTTTCAGTGTCTCACGTATGATCACGATATTGTGAACAGCAACAAAGCCAGATGCAAAGAATTCTGGCCAAGAACGAACGCCTTCAATGAATTCAGCCATATTTACCTAGGGCTCGCTCTTCGGAGCTCTGCTGGACTGTGACTCGTTATAAAGCAAGGTGAATAAGATATTCCTACACACATAGGGGGAGGAGTGAAAGAAATGATACAGGGAAGTTGGGATCGATCTAGTGGGAATCTTAAACATGTGAAAAAATAATTTGTTTGGGGTATGAGGAAAAATAGAGAACGTGAAGGAACAGAAGGAAAAAACAAAGAAAAACCAGTCTGTTTGAGTAAAATAGAAACCCCATGGCCATAATTAAACGTACTAAAAGAAGTAAAAAGAGGAACCCCGATAATTGAGAAAAATACAACATCATCTACCGGAGCAAAAGGTGAAACGATACATTGCCAACGTGTTCGGTGCTAATGCTGTGACAGAGGCAGGTGTTTGACTTTTGAAACAGATTCTTTTCTCCATTCATCAGTCGATGGACGTGTGGACTGTCTCCACACTGTGGCTGTTGTCAACAGCGCTGCTACAAACATCGGGTGCCTGTGCCCCTTCGTATCAGCATTTTTGTTTTGCTTGGATAAGTACCTAGTAGTGCAGTTGCTGGGTTGTGGGTGGTTCTATTTTTAATTTTTTGAGAGCACTTGTTGGGAGGAGCACCGGGCGTCAGACATAAGAGGCGAATCACTGGGTTCTACTTCTGAAGCCGAGACTCCACACTGTGTTAACTAACTTGATTTTAAATAAATAAACTAAAAAAAATAAATTCTTTTATAAAACCATAGCGGTGAAAGAAGCATTTTGCCAATGGCTAATGTTCAACTGAACGTTGGTAATATTATCAAGAAATACATGTATAAATAGCTCATAATGTTTAAAAATTCAACAGTTAGATTCCATATTGACGAATGACAGGCAAACTATTAATTATGGTTCCACTCATGTTCTTAGCATAATTCAACTGAATTCGAGATTCCGGTTTCTGCCGGTTGTTACACACACCTGAAGCGCCTTCGTCTGTGGGTTTGTGTTTCGTTACCAACAAAGGCACAGAAGACGATGCCCTTTACAAGAACGAATGGACAAGCAGGACCGATGGTGGGTTCATCCCACGCTTCCATCAGAAGGCGGCTCTCGTGCTCAGGAGAGTGTTCATGGGAGGAACAGGGACGGGTGGGCCCCACCACCCCAGGGGCCCCTCCTCTGACAACCAGCTCTTTTTTCAAAAATTTAAAATTTTTTACTTAAAAAAATTTAATGTTTATCTATTTTTGAGAGAGAGAGAGACAGAACGCGAGCAGAGGAGGGGCAGAGAGAGAGGGAGACAGAATCCGAAGCAGGCTCCAGGCTCTGAGCTGTCAGCACAGAGCCCGACGTGGGGCTCAAACTCACGAACCACGAGATCATGACCTGAGCCGAAGTCAGACACTTAACTGGCTGAGCCCCCCAGGTCCCTCTAGGTCTTTTTATTATTATTATTATTATTATTTTTTAACATTTATTTATTTTTGAGACAGAGAAAGAGAGAGCATGAACAGGGGAGGGTCAGAGAGAGGGAGACACAGAATCTGAAACAGGCGCCAGGCTCTGAGCCATCAGCACAGAGCCCGACGCGGGGCTCGAACCCACAGACCAGGAGATCATGACCCGAGCCGAAGTCGGACGCTCAACCGACTGAGCCACCCAGGCGCCCCAATATTTTTTTTAACATTCAAAGTCAGTGGCAGAAACCCCTCTGGGAAAATTATTTCCAGGAAATCAAGGTCTCAGACCTAACGTATTTCTGTTTATTTGCTTTAGAAAAATGTGCATTCACAGTGTCTGAACGGATAGCCTGACAGGAAAGAGGCAGACTGACTGGGGGGTGCAGCGGTCACGCCTGGGCCCATGGTGGCACCTGCCTGCTGTTCCAGCTTCTTCAGCCCTGTGCCTGACCCCTGAGGGCAGGGCACAGTCCCGGCCCGGATTGCGCCCCTGGTGTATTGACCTTCCTCCCAGGACGAGTTCCTGCTGAGGCTCCCCTGGGGAACGTCCCTCGCTGTTGGGCATGTGGCCGTGGGGTACAACATGTCCTGAGACCACGGAGTCACGGCTAACGACACAGCGCCCAGCACTGAGGCCGGTCCTGTCACAGGCGCTCGCGGTCCCCACCTCGGTGGCTCGTGGGGCCTTCTTCACACAGGCCGACCCAGCCAGAACTTCCTTCTCTCTTTGATGATTTCTCCCTCTTTATGTTTTTTCCCTTTTTACTGTTTTGGGGGTGGGGAGGGGAGGATTCCCCCTAAACGGATTTGCATTGTCCACATTTACCCTCCAGAGATCTTTGTTTTTGTATTTTTTAAATCTCTTTTTCTGTTTCCTCTACCTTCTGGGAGATTTCCTCAAATTTATCTTTTAGTTCTTCAGCTGCTTTTTAAAATTTCAAGAATACTATTTTATTTGCCACAGTTATACATTTGCATTTACTTTGGTGATTATTCATCTTTTTGAGAAGTTGGGGGCTATGTGTCACTAATATCTCACACACCATGGCATATAAGGAGCATTGGGTTAATATTTGATGGTGAACTGGAAGTAGGAAGGAGGAGGGAGGAAGGGAGGAGGTGGGAAGAGGAGAGAGGAAGGGGGGGAGGGAGGGAGGAAGGGTGGAGAGAGGAGGTGGGAAGAGGATAGGGGGGAGGAGGAGGGGGAGGAGGGAGGAAGGGTGGAGGGAGGAGGTGGGAAGAGGAGGGAGGGGGGAGGAGGAGGGGGAGGCAGAAGGTGGAAGAGGAGGGAGGGGGGAGGAGGAGGGGGAGGGAGGAGTTGGGAGGAGGAGGAGGTGGGAAGAGGAGGGGGGAGGAGGAGGGGAGGAGGTGGGAGGTGGGAGGGAGGAAGGGAGGAGGGAGGAGGTGGGAAGAGGAGAGAGGGGGGAGGAGGAGGAGGTGGGAGGAGGGAGGGAGGGAGGAAGGGAGGAGGGAAAGGGTGGAGGAGGTGAGAGGAGAGGGGAGGAGGGAGGAAGGGAGGAGGTGGGAAGAGGAGAGGGGGAGGAGGGAGGAGGGAGGAGGGGGAGGAGGTGGAAAGAGGAGAGAGGGGGGAGGAAAGAGGAAGAGGGAGAGGACGGAGGAGGGAGGAGGAGGAGGTGGGAGGAGGGAGGAGGAAGGGAGGAGGGAGGAGGTGGAGAGAGGAGAGAGGGGAGGAGGGAGGAAGGGAGGAGGTGGGAGAGGAGAGAGGGGGAGGAGGGAGGAGGTGGGAGGAGGGAGGGAGGAAGGGAGGAGGGAGGAGGAGGTGGAGGAGGGATGAGGAGGGAGGGAGGAAGGGAGGAGGTAGGAGGTGGGAAGAGGGGAAGGGGGAGGAGGAGGGGGAGGAGGTGGGAGGAGGTCTCTGCGGGAGAGGAGGCCCCCCCCCCCCGCCCTGTCACGGGCAGCAGCGGGGCAGGGACTCCCACGCCCAGCTGCCCAGGAAGGCATCTCTGGTGTCCCTGCTCGTAGCTTGGGTGCTGACACAGCCTGGATCCCAGGGGAGTTCAGGACCTTACTGGGTAGGACGCACAGAGTGTACTGGGGCCACGGGGCACCCGCAGGGCAGGATGGGTGGCAGGGAAGCTGCCTGGACGCCGGTGGGGGAAGTGACTGTCCTGCCCCTGCCAGCCCCACGCAGGCCCGCGGGGGATGTGGGGTGAGGCACACTCAGATTCTGAGTCTGGAGTTCTCACAGGTGCCAGCACACTGCTCGCTCCCCTAGGTGTCCAGGGGGGCAATTCCTCGGCCACACAGTACCGTCTAGAAGGAAACGGGAAGCAGCACCCGCAGTACCGCTCCCTGCAGCCGCCGGTGGGTGAGGCCGCTCGCAGGGAGACACAGGCGCAGGCAGAATTTAAGACGATCAAAGGGGAAGTAACGTCTATGAGGCAGGAAAGAAGCTGGCCTGCGGGATAAGAAAGGCTAACAGTACGTAGAACACACACACGTGTGTGCACCTGTCTCCACCTATACACACACACCCATACACATGCACGTGCGCGTGTACTCGTCCGCGACATGGAGACACGAAACTCCACAGGACCGACGGCCACGTGCGTCCCTGCGACTCCTGTCCTACCCATCGCAGCCATAGTTCGGGCGCATATCCGCCAGGTTACATCTAATTAAAGCAGACCTAATCTCCAGGGATGGAGTTGGCGACACAGATAGCAATTAAAAAGCATCTCTCTGCTTAAATTACAATTTAAAGGAGGTGATACTAAATCCCTGCTAATAATCGAGTCCAAAGGCCCAGCGACAGCTGTGCCTCCTTCACTTCAAGCAGCAGGGAGCAGAGGCTGGGTCACCTGGGGCTTGGAGGCAGCCAGCATCACAGGGGCTGGAAGGCAGAGGGTCGGGTCCTGGGCTCCCACGACCCCAGGGTGCCTGAGCGTCCTTACGGGGCCTCGCTCCAACCTGCCCCTGCGCAGGGAGAGTCGGCTGCCTCCGGGGCTCCTGGCTGTCTCTCCTCCCCTCACCTGTCACCTCCTGAGCCTGGCACAAGTTACTCGGGAGAGCGGAAACCAGAAAACCGTGTAAATAGCCCACGCCACAGGGAGGCTGGGGGATGTACCAAATGTCCAGTTCCTGGTGTGAAAGCAAAGACCACTGATCTCTGGTGAGCGGAGCCGAGTTCTGGCCTGACCAGCTGCCAGCCAGTCCTGGGTCCGATGACCCGGCAGCTCGGAGTCCCGGGCTCTACGCAGCAGGGGAGTGCGAACTCCTGCCTGATGGGCCGCTGGGCAGACCAGAGGGGAGAGAACGGAACTAACCCAGCACACGACCAGGGCCCGGCCATCGGGAGCCCTTCTTCCCCAGGTAACACAAGTGGTTATGTACACCTGGAGGCAGTGTCTTAAGTGCTAATGATGTACTTTTGAAATGAATACTGGTTGCACAGTTATAAGCATAATATGCCAATAACCACAAACACCCCCACAATGAACACGAACAAATATAGGTAAGAAATAAATCCAAGTGTGGATAGGGCCTGTGATGGTGGGGGTGGGATTTTGGAATACGTGCTCTTTAGCCCACACTTTCTCCACCGTTGTGCTCTGAGCTGCTATTTGTGAGGACAATGCTCATACCCTTGACGCGGCCCCGAGACGTTAAGTACATATCCCAGCCGCTACTAAATTCTTAGGACAAAGGGACACTTGTCATTGGCCAGGCTGACGGTCTTTAAAAATACTCATTTAATGGTGATTTTGGCGATCTTTGTTTTGTTCTAGTTACTTCCCCAGCGAAGAGGAATGAATCGTGGCAGGAGACGGGAGTTAGACCCAACCGAGTCCCCAGTCAGGTAGCCAGGGCGGGGCCGGGACAGGGGAAAGTCACACTGTAAGGGGGGGAGGGCTCCGCGGCAGAAAGAGTCGGGCCGCGTTGTGGACTCTGTGTTAGTGTTGAGAACAAGAAGGGCCCAAGCACGGTGGTCACAGGAGGTCCCCCGAGCAGCTCATCTGACCCACACTCTTCTGCCTTTTATTGTAATGTGCATGCTGTAAAACAATGCAAAGTCAACGAGCAATTATTTGCCCTTCAAACCCTGGATTAGTGGGAGTGAGGCCAGAGCAGGGAATGTTCCAGAGTCAGGATGGCCTCTCCTGCTCACGTGCCATTTCGCTCGGAGACCATGCACCGTCCCCGATGCGAGCCTGAGGTTTGTACACAGGCTGGAGGAAGGCGCGGTTTCTACACTGGTTTGTGGTCTACACTGGCTCGGGGGTGGTGGCCAGCACTGGGCCGGGCAGCTGATTTGCGGCTTAGTCAGGTACAGAGCCTGGGTTTTGACCTAGGTCAGAAACAGCAGCTGGCTTCAATTCCATATTTAGTGCTGACTTCACAATCTCCACTTCTTACACAAAGGAATTAATTTTGGGAACTTAGACGAGGTCAAGGGGCATGCCCCAGGTCACTCAGACAACAGAACAGGTTTTCTCTCCAAGCCCAGGGGTCCTGGCCCCCTAGCCACTGCTGCGAAGTGGGACACAGATACATTCCCCATGTAAAGAATTCGGAAGTCACAGGTCACACCCAAGCACCTTGGACTGGACCTCCCGCCTCGTTCCCTTCTCCGGAGCCAAGTGCGTTTAGCAGCTTGGTTTGTCTGTGCCGTTGCCGTGACGCTCATCGGGGCACGCGCACACGCCAGCTCGCACGCCATCCGCCTGGGCATCACCAGCTGTGCCACATGGAACAGGGCAGAAGGACCCCGTTTTAAGCATAAATGCTATTATATTTTACACATCCTTCTCCAACTTCTTTTTTCAGTTGAGGCTGGAAGCATTTCTACGTGAACGTGATAAGCTATACTGCAGACTTCGTAACTGATGGTTATGACGTCGTCGCCAGGCGGCACGGGCCTTCCGAAACTCTCCGATACCTCAACACAGCTTCAGATTGTTTCCTGTTTTCACTGAGCCAACGTGCTCTGATAAACGTCCTTCTGTGTCTCTCCTCCTCACACACGTGCTTAGATTTTTCAACATTTACAACGTTAGCACACAGCAGCAAGCCGCCCTTCGAGGGGCCGAGTCCGTTCACAATCAGCACGCGTGTGGACGTGCATGTCCCCCAACACTTGTGCCAGGACTTGGTTGCAACAAACTTCCTCTGACAGGACGTTTGTTTTATAGACTCTCTGTGTCTGAACTTCCTGCTTCCCGTAGCCTCTTCTGTCTCCTCCTCTATGATTTGCTGATTGCATCATTTACCTTTTTTTTTAATGTTTATTTATTTACTTAGAGACAGAGAGTAAGGAGGAGGTGCAGAGGGAGAGAGAGAATCCCAAGCAGGCTACGCACCTTCAGCGCAGAGCCCGACGTGGGGCTCGAACCCACGAACCGTGAGATCATGACCTGAGCCCAAATCAAGAGTCTGACACTTAACCGACGGAGCCACCCCGGCGCCCCTGTTTCCTTCCCCTTCTTGATTGCGTGGTCTGCATACACGTGGGCTATTTGTTGTTTTCTGCTGCTCAGGCAGCAACCCCCCAGCCCCAGTTTGTCACGGGATCTCTCAGCTTCCTGTACAAAGTGTGGGATGGGAGGCGGCCATCCTCCTCAGTCTTGTCCTGCAAAACCTCTACTTTCTATGCTGCATCTAGGAGGGACTTCCTCCAGGATTTGCTCCCACATCCCCCTAAATCACAGTCGCTCAGTCCGTCTGCGGGTGTGCAGTGGGGGCCTGGCCCGGGGTTGCGATTCCCGGGACCACAGCTGCCCAGAGCAGCAGCCCTTCCTCAGCGGGGTCCTCCCCCAGACAGCCCTGCATGCAGCCCTGCCTCCGATGGACTCAGGCCCAGGACAGACAGAGGTCCGGGACAGAGGGATGGACAAAAGCAAGAGGTGAGCAGCCTCTGAGAAAGGAAGGGGCCGGCCGGACCTGGGCGGTGCGGGGGGCTTCTGGAGGCCACCGGTACTCTGGCTCTTCCAACATGGGGTGTCGGGTTTGATGGGAAGGAGGAGACGGGTGGCCGAGTGAGAAGCAGTGAGGATGTTTCCAGACCAAGGACAGGCCCAGGGGGAGACACCGACAGGCAGGCAGGCAGGCAGGCAGGAAGTGCCTCAGGGGATCCTGCTGCCACAGAAGGGCTCTCGGTTTTATTCTGATTATTCTGACCGTGGCAGGGACTTTTCAATGGGCTTGAAGTGCTGGGGGCAAATCGTCCAGAAAATTTTTCATTGGGCCGGCCCCTGAGCCTGGCCTTCTGTGTTCTCTGGAAACCAGAGAGTGGGGAGCGAGGGCACACGCGCGCTGTCTTGGGAAACGGGCCCCGTCCCTGCCTGAGACCCGCAGAGATGGCGGCACTTGGAGGGGACACGGGACATGTGCTGAAGCGTAGGTATGTGGAGCCCCCACCAGGACCAGGACTCCGTGTCGGTGCAGAGCGGGGACCGCGACAGTGAGTCCCAGCTCCAGAGATGCTCCAGGTCTGTTCGGCACAGACTAGGCCCCCCTCAGGGCTGAGCGTGTGCACCCCAGACCTTCCGCAGACGCCTCTGGCCCAGGGTACTGCGCGTACGGGGAACACAACCTCACGATACTGGTGACCGAGGGTCTCGCTTTGCCGTGGCCCCCAGCACACGTCTGCTGACGACGTGTCGGGTTCCTTCCAAGTCTACGGAGGCGTTTCGCGGGGACAGGCTGGGGTCCTTCTGTTGCGCAGTCGCGTAAGTGCACCTGTCCCGCCCCGCGAGCACACCTACCTCCAGGTGCTCTGACAAACTAGTTTAAGCTCTCAGTTGCTTAACAGCTTCTCATATAAATTTAAATGCCCTTTATCTTATAGGGTGGTAGCTTTTCTTTGTCAGATGCAGAGTTCCGTAGCAGTAATTTTGAATGGTTTTTAAATAAAAAGAATCACAGGTTCGGCCAGGCACAAGATGAGGGAACGCGAGAGATTTCAATTTTTCTTTTCCTCTTGTGAATGTGTTGGAACGTCTCTGGGGTCAAGATTATGTACAAGATGTTGATGTATAAGGTTAACCTTCATCCTGATTTATCCATCCAAAAATATCATTTTTCAGCTGCAGGCTCGACATGGCCAAATTGGTTAAATGTGATAGGAGATGATCATCCACCCACGTGTGACCAAAATGACAGGGACATTTCATCTTAAAGGATTGCTCCTGCTGAGAATTGATTCAAGTACTCGGGGGTTAACTGCCTCCAAAGTCAGTCGCATCCGGGGTTCACTGATGTGGCTCAGGACTGGGTAATTTTCTCCACCGTTTAGAAAAGAGACAGCGTCCACGGTCATTGTTGGAATAGCCTCCTGTACGACCAAAGGAGCATTATCAACATTCCTGCGAATGTTGTGTTTCACTAGTCTAACTGTTAAGGGCTGAATTGCATCTCTCAAAAATTCACATGTGGAGGTGCTAACCCCAGGACTTCAGCATGTGACCTTATCCGGAAATAGAGTCATTGCACACAAAATAAGTGAAGATGGGGTCGTATATAACAGGGTGGGCCTCGACCCGCCGTCACTGGTGTTCTTACAGAAGGGGGACACTTGGACACGTGCACAGGCGGGGGGGTGCTTTGTGGCCCTTCGGCGGAGATCAGTGACGCCTCCGCAGGCCGGCAGACCCCAGAAGCTGGGGACGGGCTGGAGCAGAGCATCCCTCATGGCCTCTGGACCTGCCCCACCAACGGCTTGCCCTGGGACGTGGGCTTTCACCCACAGACTGTGGGACTGTGAGCCCCTGTCCCCTCTCAGGGACACCCCAGCCCGTGGAGTGAACACCACCTACTGGGCCAAGGCCTGGCGTCCTCCTCACTGCACCGCTGGATCTCATTTCACGGCCCCCGACGGCCTCTTTTGGGCAATTCACTTGGATGGCATTGAAGGCCAAAGGTCATGGCCACACGTGCAAGGTGAGGCCAGTCACTCTGGTTCAGCCTTCCAGGCCGAGGGGCCTTTTAGGCAAATGTCAACCTGCCCTATTCTCTTCACACGGGGAGATAAACTAACTGTCCAGTTGTCTGTGGGAAATGGGATGTGATGCATGAATGGAGACTGGTTGGGGTATCACTGCTCAGGCTTCCTTGTCACCAGCCCCTCATGACCCGAACGGGAACTGACGTGGCTGCGGTTGGAACCCAGAATTAAGATAAATGAGGCGATTTAGTGTTCTGGCCTCCGTAATAAGTCCGGAGTATCTGAAGGAGGACACGGGAGGCAGGCACGGGATTCCAGTCATGGTCAAGGGCTAGAAGGAGACTAGAATGCGAGCCGGCCTCTCACACCTCGCCCGAGGTGGGGGGACGGGGTGTTTGCCCCTGGCTGGGAGAGGAAAGAGGGGGAGAAGGGAGGAGGCAGCAGGGCCAAGGTGGCCCGGGCTTGTGCTCTGGGGGCTCCAGGCTGCCGGACGTCAGCGGCCTCATCCCAACATGGGCGGCCGACTTCACCACGGTTGTGCACACGACTGCCATTAAGACGCAGGGAGCCTCGCCAAGGGCCGCCTGCATATTGCCTGTGGGTGGGTTGTCCAAGGTGCGGCTGGACTCCATGCCAGACCTGCGTGGGCGATCCGTGCCTGGCTTCCCCGATTCCGGCCCTGATGCGAAACCCTCCCCAGCAAGGGTGTGGAAGGGAGGGTCCCAGCAGAGGAGACACCCGCCCTTGCCGCCTTCATGATCTGCAGACCCGGTGCGCCGTCTCCTGTGCTGACTGCGCGGGGATCTGTTCCATGTGTCAAGCCACGGCGAGGACCAGGGAGTTGGAGGGGAAGGAACATACACGGGCCACCCGAGCGGGGCGGGGCCCCTTCAGGCGTTCCCGTCTTGGATGATCTCATCTGGGATCTAGAGAAGCATCCAGACTCTCGGTAGCACACTCCTTCGGCGCAAGTGTTAAAATCAACATGGGATGCGTTTCCTGGGGTGAGATTTTCCTTTGAAGAAAAATATAAATCTGTGATGAGATCGGATATGATTCATGGCGTTAGGTACTTTTGGAATCACCTGATTTTATTTTATTATTATTATTTTAATGTTTATTTATTTTTGACGGCGGTGGGGGAGGCAGAGAGAGAGGGAGACACAGAATCTGAAACAGGCTCCAGGCTCCGAGCCGTCAGCACAGAGCCCGACGTGGGGCTTGAACTCACGAATTGCGAAATCATGACCTGAGCCGGAGTCGGACGATTAACCGACTGAGCCACCCGCGCAGCCCTGGAATTGCCTGATTTTAAAGTTCCTCAATGAAAAAAAAGATTCAGGGTAAAAACGATCTTGCCAGCCTGCTTTCTTTATATCTGGAAAACTTGGACTCTCTTCTGAGAAGATATTTTACATTGATTTTGAAATACTTCCCTCAAAGCAAATGCCAATTTCAAGTAATTCTGAAGGTTTTCGTCCTGACTACAGTCTTCTTCTGTCTTCTTTCTCCCTTCCGCCTCTGCTCCAACGACAACATCTTCCGAATCCAGGAGGGCTTCCCGGTGCAGCGTCTGACGTGCCTGGGCCTTTCATCGCTCTGGAAGCCTCTTCCCGATTTTCACGTGGCCCCGTCCCCCAAACCAGGGTGCAACCAGGGTTCCGAGCGGGCCGTGGTGGTCTTCGAGCCCCGCACACGCTTCGCTTTTATCTGTAGTTCAACCAGTCGTGGAGCGTTACCGCCAAGACCGTTGCTCCCTCACACCTCCTGAACGTCAGGCGTCGTTTCTCCAGCCAGACGCCAGTGGTGCCCCGGCCCGTGCTCCTGCCGCCAGCCGCCCGTTGGGGACCCTGCCTCGGACCTGTGACGCCCGCCCGGCCACGCTGTCAGCACCGTGCCCGCCTCGTCCCCCCTCTCCCCGCTCTTTCCGGCAGGTTCTCAGTCGGTACAAGGCTCAGAAACCCTTCCACGGCGGCTCCAACACGACCCGCGCCTTCCTGTCCCCACCGCCCCTGCCCGCATCGGGGCCGCGTGTCAGAGCCTCTGCGGCCTCCCTACGGGCTGAGCCGTCCTGAGCCGTCCTGAGCACCCGCGGTTTTTCCGCCTGGAAATCTTTCATTTTTAGAGTCTTATCTGGAAACCGAACACGTAAGATGGATGGGAACTGGGACACCTGGGGTGACATGGGGGGACGGGCTCCCGACTCGGCCGCTGTGGCCCTGGAAGCCCTGGGCTCAGCAGAGTGCAGCTGGGCACAGGTCACAAACGCTCCAGATCCTGGGTGGTCCCCCCAGGCTGACACATAGCGCTCCCCACCCGGGGTCCACCCGCACGCGGCCAGCTTCCCGGCTGCAGGGTCCCCCCCGCACCAGCGGCTGCCTTGTGTTCACCCAGCACAGTGTCTCACAGAAACGTGCAGAATGGTGGTTACCGAACTGAAGTCGCTTAAAACCCAGCACATGTAAGAAACATCTAGGCTGGTTCTTGTGTAAAAAAGACACAGATAACTTGAAAGATCACCAGTGTGATTTTCCTCATCAACTCGAAAAGTCTGGGGGAGTTTTGGGCTCTTCTGAGAAAAGCTGCCAGGTTGTTTGCGACAGAGCAATAAATATGCTCCGGCCGTCCTGAGCGCGGGGGAGCGCGGGCTCCCCCGTGCACTAACCCTCACCTGGGGGCTGCAGTGGGATATTAGCATACATTTACATACATTTACATGTACCATTCCTGGCACCCTCAGCTCCCAAACCTGCACTCTGGATAAATTTTTTAAAAAGGCAGTGTGACCTATGGCAATTATATTCCAGCCCAACCTTCAGAACAAGATGCACGAAGCGAAACAAAGGCCTAAGACAACCAGTTACGTGCCTGATTAGGATAAAGATGGGCGGAGCCTCAGCGAGAAATGGAAACCCAGACAGAGAGCCGAAGTCTGAACGGGCTTTCCAGAAGCAGCCGGCACACGCCTGCGCCCTCACCGTCCTCGCTGGTTTCAGAGACGCTTCTGGCTCCGTGTTGAGCGGGGCTCCGCGTTACGAGTTCCCTGTTTGGTCTCCAGCTTCATCACTGCACCGAAACCGTGGGCTGGGTCCCACTGCCCCACTGGACCCGTCCCCTGCCTGTTTGAATAAACATCTGTTGAGGCTCCTCTGGGTGTGACGTGACATTACGTCTGTTTCTACTGTTGTCCCCACGAGGGTCTGGAGACGGTCTGCTGGTCTTGGGTCCACGCCTGCCTGCACCAGAGGGGTGTGGAGAGGCTCGGAGAGCACGGCACGAGGCCGCCGACCAGGCAGCAGACGGAGGGCATGGGCTGCAAGGCCCTTAGGTAGGCCGAGGGGTCCTGACCAGGACACCCCCCGCAGCCACTGGAAGCCCAGTGCGCATGGCCTCCCAGGGCTGGTTCTGGAGACCAGTTTTTCTCCCTGAGCCAGGGCTCCGGTGGGGGGGGGGGCCCTCTGCCGACTACCGACGCTCGCCGTCACCTGGCTCCTGAGGCCGGGACGTGCAGAGGACCCCTGTGTCCTTGCTGGTGGCACTCAGCTAGAATGTTCTTGAGTGCCGCCCTAGCCCTGCTGCTGGCCGGCCCCTCAAGGCCAGCAGTGGTGGGTTTTTGGGAACCAGCTCCACTGACACCTTGCGGGAGACAGAGTCAGCCTGTCCATGAAGCGGTTTTCACTGAGGGTGAGTGGTCAAGTCGTGGCCGGCACGGCAGAGAGAACAATGAGCCGGAGGCAGACAGAGAACAGGGCACATCCGTGTCGTCACGTGCCCGACGACGCTCGCCGTCTCCAGGGAAGGGGCTGAAGCTGCAGGGGTGGGGGGCAGCAGAAGGGAGATTACATGGGGGTTGAATCTCCAGACCTGTCTGAGACCTTTCAGGGGTGTGCACCCCAGCACTGCTCAAGGCGCCTCCGTGGGGCAGGCGGGCATCTACCCGATTCAGGGGACTCGGCAGCTGGACAGGCAGAGCAGGGCCACGCGGGGCCAGCCCCCAGCTGGGGTCAACGGGTGCAGCGTCACTCAGTTCAGCTTGGCAGCACCGGACAGTCACAACACAGTGTCCCTGGTATAGCCTAGAAGAGGTCTACGCTTGCCCTGGACTCCGGCATCTGTTGGGGTGCTTCTGCATCGTTGGGAGTAAATTACCAAAAGGGTAATTAAATAATGGGAAGTTTGGCCGGTGAAAAGTTAGGAAAGCGCATGACAAGTAACAAAACGTCTCCAAGAGCAGGGGGCAGCCCGGAGAGGGCAGATTTCGTGTCCGCTCTACACGTGAGAGGATTGTTTAATTGAAGAGATACCTGGTTATAGCGAGAAAACGAGCGCATCATGGCTCCAAATATTGCTCTTGTAACATCAAGATTAGACTTTGTAGGGGCGCCTGGGGGGCTCAGTCGGTTGAATGCCCGACTTCAGCTCAGGTCATGATCTCACGGTCTGTGGGTTTGAGTTCCACGTTGGGCTCTGTGCTGACAGCTCAGAGCCCGGAGCCTGCTTCTGATTCTGTCTCCCTCTCTCTCTCTACCCCTACCGGCTTGTACCCTGTCTCTGTCTCTCTCTCAAAAATAAATACACATAAAAAAAAATGATTAGACTTTGTTGGGAGACACGGTTACTAACCTTGACTTTGTTAAGGGAAACTTCCTTCTTTGGCTCCCCACCTTTCACTGGGAATCGTCTGTGAGTGGTGGGCCAAGGCCGGCTACGAGGACACAGGATGGAGCCCTCAAACCTTCAAGGATCCTGCAGTCTAATGGAATAGACCAAAACCAAACTGCCAGCCAACCATGTTTAAGGGGCAGAGAAGAGGCCCTTTTCTGGCACTCGAGCCAGAAAAAATGGGGCTTACATGTCAGGGAAGCACTGGAAAAGGAGGGTGATTAATTTTTTTTTTAAATGAGACTCTTGGAGCTGCAGTTTTCTTATCTATAAAATGAAATACGAGAATAGACGCTCCTCAAAATTCTTTCCAACTAATGTTCTAGAGTTAAAAAGAAACCTTCTAGATGTTCAACAAATCAGAGCAATGGACTCTTCTAAATATGCCAGAAAGAGAAAGGTAACTTGTATTGACATGTAATGACACGGGCAATCACTCCTACTTTAGGCTCAAGTGACCGGTAGATTGCATTGCTGACTGACCTATACATGCCTGTGTCCGTGCACACACACATGTTATTGCTTGGCTGAAACAGCTCTCCATGCATGGTATGATTTGGAATTGGAAATATGTTTGTGCACATAAAATAACCCAGGTCCCGTTTCATTAAAAATAAATCTAACGTTATCTTCAAAATTCCTAACTGAAGAATTTGCACACAGTTGAGAACATTGTTGGCATAAGTCAATTGTTCGTGTGTCCATGTGTGTTGACCAGATATGTATTTTTATGTCTAAGATGATACGAACATAAACACACGCACGGCCACCATGATTGAATTGTTTTAAGCTAATGTTTCACCGATGTTCATTTGCATATTTCATAATTTAAGTTCGTCACTCCTTTTCCTGTAAGACAACAGTTTGCAAGAACCAATTATAATTTGGTAGAGTGCCCGTTACAGCAATGATTGGCTAATGTACCATTTAGCATGTTTTCAAGTATACAGATTTGTATTTTGTGTCTGAAGCATTGATTCTTACCTACCATTCATTTGCTCACTCATCCATGCGTTCTTTTGTTCTATAAATACAAATTGAACGCCTCCTACTTGCGGGCTGTTGTCCTAGATGCTAAAGATTCACAGAATGAGGGGCGCCTGAGTGGCTCAGTCGGTTGAGCATCCGACTTCGGCTCAGGTCATGATTTCACAGTCCGTGAGTTCGAGCCCCACGTTGGGCTCTGTGCTGACAGCTTGGAGCCTGGAACCTGCGGTGGATTCTGTGTCTCCCTCTCTCTCTGCTCCTCCCCCACTCGAGCTCTCTCTCTCAAAAATAAACAAAAATGAAAAAAAAAAAAGATTCACAAAATGAATAGGAGAAAGCAAATGACTTAACTATAACTTAAAAAAATGTAAGTCTTTAAGATATTTTACTTTTAGCTTCATTAGGCATGTATTTGTAAGCTGAATGTATATCCTTAGAAATTATGCAGGGCTCACAAATGTAGATTGCTTCTGGAGTATACTGAGGTAACATTTCATTAATTTGGAAAAATCTCCTCAAAAGTATAGTGTGATTTATATATCATTTTAGGTATATATTTGATAAGCTTTAAGATATGCCTGTTTTGACTTCCGAATTTTTTTTAATATTTATTTTATATTTGAGAGAGAGAGAGAGAGCATGAGAAGGAGAGGGGCAGAGAGAGAGGGTGACACAGAATCCAAAGCAGGCTCCAGGCCCTGAGCTGTCAGCACAGAGCCCAACGCACGGCTCGAACCCGCAAACTGTGAGATCACGACCTGAGCCAAGTCGGACACTTAACCGACTGAGCCACCCAGGTGCCCCTGTTCTGACTTCTAATCAGAATGACTGTTCAATATGGTGCTTATGTGTGCTTGGTTTAATCGTTTTTCACTTACATCAGATTAAGTCCATCTTACATGCTGATAAAAGCATTAGTTTTTAACATCTCGCATCATGAGGACATAGTTACTTCTTAAATATCTCGTACATGTACTAAGTACTTGTGTGACTTAGTTTTTAAATTGTGTATGTTTCATCACCAACTCGAATAAAAGCATGTCTACTAATTTCCAACAAAACAACCCTTTCACTTTAGAAATTAAAATTTATTTTTCCATAAATTTGAGAGACCTGGCCTGTCAATATCACTGAACTCTGGGACACCTCGGACCTCTAGGACTGTCCGATGTCCTGATGACATCATGTCTGATGCCCTGATGATGTCACGGTAGCTATGACACCAACACGGAACAACAGGCAAACGTCACAAAGCGTGGCATCAGGGAGACGCGTTCAAGACTGAGGGTCACGCTGCACCCAGTTAGTTGCTTCTTTCAGAGCTCCTGGGAGAGACGGCGCACTCGAGAGACTGAGTGCATCACCCATGGCCCCATGTCATGACAGCCACGGAGGCACTGGCAGGAAGGCCGGCCACCAGGTACCCTGCAGCGGCCCAGCCTTGGCCCAAGGACGCGGAGCTGTGGACACGGCTCTGCTCACGGTGCTCCTGCCCGACAGGCATTTGGACATCGAGGGGAAAAAAAGCTCGTGTTTCAATATTCACAGAGAGCATCAGAGATTAGCGTTAAAAAAAAATCCAGGTTTGCACCTTGCCAAAGAAACTGCTTTTCATCATATTCTGATAGGGATGGTCCATAGTAGGGAGACTACTACACAAACCATCCAAGGAGGCGGTTCACCGCCCTGCTGGTTTGTCCCCCATTCCAAACGGCTTCAAGGACACGGTGATTTGATCGTTCCCAGGTGGCGTGACTTTGTGCCCTGGACGTTCTGTTTCATACCACACGGTGTCCTATCGTGTTTCAGTCCACCGTCTCATGGCGGTGACAGGAGGGTGTTTGCCACGGACAGGTGCACACGCTGGCATTCCCAGAACCTAAGCGGTGGACACACGCAGGGTGAGGGTCTGGGTCTGCTCTGGGCTCTCATGGAAGTGCCTTCATGACTGGAGAGAAGTCATTAAATTTCTTGTATTTCAAGGGCGCCTGGGTGGCTCCATTGGTTAGACGTCCGACTCTTCGTTTAGGCTTAGGTCACGATCTCCTGGTTCGTGAGTTCAAGCCCCACATCCGGCACTGGAGCCTGCCTGGGACTCTCTCTCTCTTTGCCCCTCCCATGCTCGCTCTCTCTGTCTCTCTCGAAGTAAATAAGTAAACTTAAAAAAACAAATCTCTCGTATTTTAAAACTGCAACAGAAGGATTCAATGATTCTGAAGTTCTTGAACTGTGGTTTCCAACTCAAAGAAGCCCCGAGGGGCATTGGTATCAGCACAACTCAGATGTTCAGATCGACGCTGAACGTTACGTCCAGCCTCTACAATACCCGGAATGGGACTCCTGACTCCCGCGCGCAGTCTCTACCCCCCGAGGCTTCTTGTGCGCGGAGGGGAGCCCGCCCCGGAGCGTTGCCCACGTCAGAAACATGGGAGCTGGCCTCAGTTACTCGCTTGCTCTCAGACACCCACGTCAGCACGTCCTCACGGTCCATCTCCACGAGACATCTCACGCCACGTTTCCTTCATCAGGACTGACTAGTCCAAGCCACGTCACCTGTCACCTAACGAAGGCAGCGCTTCCCACGTGGCTTCTCCATCGCCACCGTGGCCTCGAACAGTCAAGTCCACAATGTGTGTAAGAACCAAACTTAAGACACAAATGTGTTCCCAGCACCATCTTGTTTGAAACCCATTGGTCGTTTTCCCATCGTGCCACATCTTCAGACTCCTTGTGGTGGCCACAGGCTCTCTGGGGAAACAGCTCCTTCCTTTCAGGTCTCATTTTGTTCCACGTTGTCCTGCAGCCCCTCAGCTCCAGCAACAGTGTCTTACTTTGGTTCCATCAGCCCAGCTCAGTTCTGTCGCGGGGTCTCTGCTGTTCCCTCTGCTGAAACATTCTCCCCACACTTTTCCTGGCACCGACCCTTCCACCTCAAGCCTCGGCTTAACTGCCGTTTTCCTGGGAGAGGCGTTTCCGAGTCACCATACGGGGAATATGCCTGCCTTTGCCCCCAGAACAAGACAGCTTCTGCAACCTGTAGCCGTTTTACGTGTCCACGTGTGGATACGATCCCTATCTGTACGCTCTGTGGCTGCTGGGACCAGGTCCTGTCCCCATTGCCTCCACCACGTGGCACAGAGCGTGGCCAGAAGTGCTCTGGTGAGACCGAAGGCAGCTTTTCTCCGCTTACAGTGATGGCCCTCTTGCCCGGCATGGCAGTCGCTGGGCTCGGGCGGTACAAATTACTGGTGGGAGCCCCTAATCACTCTGCACCTCTCGTGCCCCGAGCACTGATTCTGCACGGCCTCAAAGAGCAATTATTTTGTGTGACTGTCTTGTCTCCTTGTTACGTTAGAAACGCTCACTCCTGGGTCAGGCATTGGTGGACTGTGAGATGCACGCGGGTCTAGCGTGGCCATTCGGACGGGGAATGTTTACAGGGAACGGGATTAGGGGAGTGTTTCCCGGTCGAACGATGCTACTTCCTGACACGCACACGTCTTGGGGGAACGTGAGAGTTGCCTGCACTAAGATTCACTTTTTAGGAAGCGTGACCCTTTTCATGACCTATCATCCCACCACAACTGAACTCAATGGGCAGACTTCTGAGATGCCTCTTAAGTCTAAGATTACACTGTAGAAACCTAAAGTGTGTCCTTAGCGGAGCAGAATCTCCCACGTTCGGGGGTGACTGTTACCGTTCTTGCTCTAGGGAATGGGATCCCCATCTGACCAAAGATTGCAGGTAGGCCCTTGGAGTCCTGCCCACTCTGGCTTCCTCTCCACCACGGGCCTGCTTCCCTGATTCCACAATGGCTGTCGATGCCCAGTGTGTATCTCCATTTGCCTGTTTCTGTCCACCCTTCTGACCGCCATCGTCAGGGTGCCATACTTATCTGTCTGTGTCCCAGAGTATGTCCTCGTTGTTCCCGCCACAAAGACACCTCCTTCGGGTCAACTGTCCATGCTGTGGTCATGAGTCACACACATGGCCGTGCTCCTTGTCTGCCTCCGTGTCTCCGGTCCATTCTCATGGCCCTCAGAGCAAAATCCAAGCTCCCAACACCTGCAGAGTGGTGGGGAGGCCCAGCTCGCTCTGTACAGGACACGCCGTCGCACTGAATCACAGCTCCCTGGTTTCTGCTCGTCTCCTGCCCGCGCTGGCCCTCGCGGTCTCCAAACCTCTCTTAGCTACCCCGTCTTCATTTGGGGCTGACACTCAGGTATCACCATTTGCACCTCTCCCTGGACCCGTCCTCACCTGTGTGCCTGTTACGACCACAAGTATTGTGACGTCAGTCGTCTCCCAGCCACCCTGCCGACACCAGGCTCTGCAACATGCCAGCTCCCGACTTTCCGGGTCTCACCCTTCCCCACATCCCGGTGCCCAGAGACCGCCAGCAAGCACTGTTGGATGTGCCGGACCTCAGTGGGCACAGCTTTCCTGGTGCTGAGACGTAGGGGTCGTGCGGCCCCATAGGGCGCACGTCTCCCCCACGCATACCGCGGCGTCAGCCCTGACTATATCACAACGGCCATTCGGTACAATTCTGTGCCCGACCTTTATGTATTCTGCGACAGACTCCCGGTAAATACGTCGTCAACTCATCAGAATCTCCATTCTCTAACCTATGGGACGGAGAGCTTACCATCGGAAGGAAGGTTCAAGATGGAGTTTCTGAACGGGGGATGTGTGAACTGTTACGGGAGAGCCGATGAGCGAGGACTGTGGACCTGGACGCGGGCCTCCACCCGGGTCTGCTATAGCCGTTCCGCTGGCCCTGCTCACGGTGCCGGGCCCGGGAGTCCCTCGGGGGTGCCGGTTGGTGTTGTCGGGCGTGCAGAACAAGGCAGGCTTCCCTGGGGGGTGACTGCAGGCGCGGGGGTGTGAGAAGGACTGAGCAGAGCTGCTGTTGGCACCCCGGCCGAGGAGAGACATGCACGTGAAGACACAGAGTGGAGAGCCAGCCAGCAGAGGAAGAGAGGGACAAACCCAGGCGTGTGTGTGTGAGAAACAGAGCTACGGGCAGGTTTGGGCCGCACCTCTGCCTGCAGGGGCCGCTCTGCTGTACGCGGATGAGGCCTGGGGCCACGGGTCCGTGTTTCCATTACAGCCCCATATCATTCATCCTGGTCCCTGGGTTTAATGAGCCTTGTCGGCCGGTATGTTCAGGGACCAGGGGTCCAGGCCCCGAGTGACGGTCTGTCCTTGTCCCTTGAGACGATGTACTCCGGGTCCTCGGTGAGTGAGTGACTTTGCAGGGGCGCATCTAGCTTGTCCGGCCGCACGTCCTCAGGGACACGTGGGGGCTGGACTGCGGGGCGGGAGGGTTGGTGGAGGGACGCCGGAGGTGAAGCCCCACGGAGGACCTGTCGACACCGCGGGCCCCGCGTGGCCCGTCTTCCCTTGGGTGCGTGTGCCTGGAGCAGGAGACAGCTTTGCCAGACTCCGGGGCGTCCCTCTGCCCCAGAGCTGAGCTGCGCATTTATAATACGGAGCTGTGTGTGTTCAGGCAGGAAAATTAATTAAAAGTGAATTTGTTATTTACATTTTCAAATTCTGGAAGGAACTTAAGACACATTCTTGCAGAGTCGCTTGGCCTCCTTTCAGAGAGAATTAGAAAGATGTGACACTTATTTGGGGAAAATACTGATATTCTCTCATGTTCTGTCAGCTCCTGAAGAGTGAACCCCTCCTGGGGGCTGGTCACCGGGGGCAGGTATCTGCAGCTGTTAAGTGAGAGCGTTCCTTCTGAGGGAGGGGTATCGTCTCTGTTACGTTCAACTTCAACATACGTCTCTTTTACGATCAACTTCAGGTCCGAAAGCGCTCAGTGACGGGCTGATCTCTGTTGAGCACCCCCACACGACCGAGCATTTAGAAAGGGGAAAATGGACACAGCCAAATAGGACAAAAGGCGAAACAAGATAAATCACGGTGAAGGAGAACCTAGTATTGATTGTCCCGCCTTCTCTGGAGAGACATGTTCGCTTGTAAAGACGTATTGTCTAAAAACGCAAGCTACCTGAGGTTTTATCCTATGAAAGTTGACACCGTAGGTGAGCATAGAAATCTCCTGCCCCTGCATCAATCATTCTGTTGCTGGCCTTTTTAATCAAATTAAAGCTTTGAGGAAAGTAGGAATTAAGGTCAGTCATGTGGCATAAACCTGTCATTGCTGGGGCCGATGCGGGCCGTGGAGACGCCCATCTGGGTTTGGTTGGGGCCACTGCACACGCAGCACGACGTGTTACCGTCGGGGAGGAGCCTGTGTGGGGCCCGGTCTTGCTCTCGTGGTGCCCGGACGGCCCTGCAGGCAGTGTGTCACCCGAATCCACTGAAAATCGGATCACGCTGTAGCCACCTTCTTCTGCTGAGTGTTTCCTCAACCAAACACGAGAAAAGCCCACACAGCCCCTCATGCTCCGAGCAGAGTTGGGGTGTCCTCACCGCCTGGCCCCGGGTCATTGTCACGGCCTCTCGGGAAGCCGGCGAGGGCTCCCGGCACGGGCGAGGTGCGGCTCAGACGCCTGTCACGCGAGCCAGGTCCCGCCGGCGTGGCTCACGACGACCGCCTTCCCGCCTGTGACCGCGCACGTGGGACCTCGGAGCTCGAGGCTTCTCTGGCCACGAACACAGCTCCGCACTCATTCTCTCCCTCCAGACGTCTTACCAAACAGCCTTCCGTTACGTCAACCGTATTTTCAGGTTCTGTTTTCGCGACGGTGACGCTACAGCTGTGCCTCGGCCCTGAACAGCACTGACAGGGCAAACGGTTTAAAATAACCCGTGTGATGCAGGTGACGTCTTATTAAGCAGTTAAATGAGTTTTGTGCTCCAAACTGCAATGTCATATATATTACATTTACTCCCACTGGCTCGTGTATTTTCTCAGGAGCCTTGTTCTAATAGATTATCTGTGATCAATGCTGAATTAAGTGGGGGTCCGTGGAATCGCTGTCATCTGTCCATCGTCACCACCAGCAGAAAGAAGGGGGCCCGGGGACCACACAGAGCGTGCCGCCCAGCTCCTGACGCGGGCGCCCGAGGTCGGCACCGCTGTGGACCTGCCCTCAGTGTCTGTGCCCGCGGAGCTCAGGCTCTGGGGTCACCCCCGGACCGCCAACGTCCCCGTTCTGCCGCACCCCTCTCTCCTCCTGCTGGAGACCATCGGTGGCGTCCTCTGGCTTTGGGCTGGCAGCTGCAAACTCCCGTCCCTTGTGCGCTCCTCACAGGTCTCCTGCCTGCCTCCCCTCCGTGGCTGCAGAGCCTTTGGGCACTGCACTTTGGTGGTCCTCGCGTGGCAGCCGAAGGGACACGTCCTCCACTCCCCTCCGCACTCCCTGAGTCCCCGCAAGGCCCTGCGGTTGGGTCTCAGCTGGTCCAAGACAGAGATTCCTGGTGTCACCGAAGCCCAGGGCTCTCAGCACGTCCTGCCTGGCGACATCCCCCGTGACTTCCGCACCAGGTCATGGAGCCCCAGGCCGGCATCTGGCCCAGCTGCCCCCTCTTGTCCTTGGGTCCCGCGCCCACTTTGGCACCTCGGGTCTTTCCGGCTCCATCCCTCTGCGAAGCTGCCCGGCCGGTCTCTCCTCACACTGTCCCCCTGGCAAAGCCTAACCCCGGTCTGGCCCCTCTGTGCCCCCCGCTGTACCCCACCTCGGAGCACAGCTGACAGGGCCTCACGGGGTCTCTGGTGATGCAGGCTCCTCCGCGGCCCTGAACCCTCTTCCCTTCTCCCGCTCATGTCCCCTCCACACCCCGTCCCTTCCCTCCTCAAGTTCAGGGACGACCCTCCTCTCTCCTCAAGGAAATAGGCACGATTAGAAAATGCTACTTGAGCTCTTACGACATCTCTGTCCTGTCGTTGTCATGAATCCCTGGGGGGGCGGGGGCGCTGTCCCTGCTCCTGTTAGAGGTCAGCGGTCCCTTCTCTCGTCAGGGCCGTCCCTCCAGGAAGCCTCCTTCACTCCCCTGCATCCTGCCCTTTCCTTCCTCACCCACCGTCCGGAAAGGTGAGGGCAGGATCTGTGTCCTGCTCAGTCACAACACCGGCCCCAGGACAAGGCCGTCCCTTCACGGGTGCTCTGTCACGTGTGCCGAACGGACAGACGTGTGGTGGGGGACACCCAGCCATCCAACTATCCACACAGTAGCCCAAGTGACCATCAGTTTAAAAAATCATCTCTATCAAAAAGACTGTACGAATTGAACCACAGGAGAATTTGATTACAGAGGAGGACACAGTTTTCATCATTTTGCTTACAATGAGACTGATTCAATCAAACGGATCTTTTTTTCTGAAAAAACCGGGTAATGAAGGAAAAAGCTCGGGAAGGCACCTTTCTTCACTGAGGTGTTGCTCTCCTGGATCAAACTGTTCAAGTTCCTGTTTCATGACCCCTCTCCTCTGTGACCGTCCGTCCGTCCGTCTTCTGCTCATCTCACGCACACACTGGTCCTTGTGACACGTCACTGTGTGGGGCACCTGCACGTGGATGGTGCTAATGCGACGTCTGCTGTCACTATGCTATTGGAGTCACGGGGACGAGGTCACTGTCGCCCACAGTCGTGACTCACCATCAGAGCGGGATGCTCCTGAAGTTATCACGGTCAACTTTTTTTTTTTTTTTGGTTTTTTTTAAACGTTTATTGATTTTTGAGACAGAGAGAGACAGGGCATGAATGGGGGAGGGGCAGAGAGAGAGGGAGACACAGAATCGGACGCAGGCTCCGGGCTCCGAGCCATCAGCACAGAGCCCGACGCGGGGCTCGAACTCACGGACCGCGAGATCGTGACCTGAGTCGAAGTAGGACACTCAACCGACTGAGCCAACCAGGCGCCCCCATCACGGTCAACTTTTATCAGCAGCCATGCACGCGCACGCTGGCGTATGAACACGGCCAGACCCCGCCTCCCGCCGGCCGCGGCCTGACCCCCAGCCCAGGGGCCCGAGGCCCTGAATGCACCACCACATGGTGGGCACGTGGCAGGTGCTCGGAACACCGGGTAACAGGAAAGTATCTGACTCGTTCCTGAAAACTGCTGGTGCCCCCCGTTCAGATGCAAGGTGAGTCAGGGTCTCAGGTGCCCCCAGAGACAGCCGACCCCAGTTCTTCTCCAGTCCTCGCCTCGACATCACAAATAGACCCACACTTCACGGGCCTGAGGACAGGACGGCCCTCGAGCGACTCAGCCGAGGGCAGCCTTCCTGCCCCTGGACACAGTCCTCGCTTCACAGACAGGCCGGTGCTTTAAAAAGCACCAGTATCCGTAGTCACTTTAGGAATAATTCAGTGCACAACAAGGACTCCCTGTCCCCATCCCTCTACCCCCTGCCTCTATTTTGGGATGCAAGCCGCGTTGTCACGGAGCAGAATGACACTCGCAGCAGGTACAACTGACACGTGGAAATACGCTGGATCAGCCGCACTAATTGGATCTCTGATGGGCACAAGGAGGAGGTGTTGCAACATGTGAGCTCAGAGCCCTGTTCACGGTCCATTTCCGTGTAAATGAAGAGTGCCAGCCGCCTAAGTGCAAGGCACGCGGTAGCACACCGGAGCTGGCCCCAGACTGGAGGAGGGAAGCCTTGAGCCAGAGAACCCACAGAGGCTGCGAGGAAGCTGGCTTTTTCTTACCTTCCGCGTGTGAGATTTATGCAGGCGACTCCTGTTAGCACTAATGAGAGCTGCACATGTAAATCTCCCATGAAACGATGGGAGATGAGCCTCATCCATCACTGTGCGGGTGTTACAGCGTCTGGGGCCGGTTTCTAGCCAGCAGGCCGGCTGGCGGGAGGGATCGTGCCCGAAAGTGCTGGTGTGGCAGCCTCGGGGGGCTGGGGGAAGGCGCCCGCACGGCAGCGCAGGGGCGAAGGCTGGGTCTGCGAGCGCTGGGAACGACGCCAAGGCTGCCCTCCACGCCACCCGCGTGCTCGTGACCCAGAGTCCGAGAAGGGTGAGACCGAGAGCCCCCTCCACGTGAGTGGGTTCTCTCCCCCCACCTCTGCTCATGCTTACACTTGCTCCTGGGCGCGCGGGGGAGTGCTGTGAACGAGTTCCCCGCAACTGCCCCCTTCTCCCTGTCCCTGCTCACGTGGTTGCACCGTGCACACGTCAGAAGTGAGGCAGATTGGCCCTTTTCCACGTAAGGCCCACGTTTTCTTGCCACGGTGCCTTTGCTCATGCTGGCGGACATCCTGTCTCTACTACTCTCACATTTATTGAATTGTCAGCATCTCTGGGACACCATAGCTCCTTCCAAGAGCCTCGCCTGTCTCTGAGTTGGGTACGGACATTACCCTACGCTCCCCTTTCCTGTGACTGCGTCCCTGTCCACTTGGAGCCTTTCACGGAGCCACCCGAGCCCTGTGGGAGCGTCAGCTCTTCTAGCCACGGCCGTCTGGCATCTCTTTGGGACACTTTACAGGTTCTACACGGTGGTGCGGGCACATTTTAAAGAGGAACACACGTGTACGTGGGACAATGTTCTTCCTCCCCACAGAGGTGCGTCCTAAACACGCTCCCAAATCTACTGGTGGCAGCACTCTCCACACCTGCGTTTGTACCCTGCGATTTTTCACTTCACAACATATGTTGGGCTAAGTCCACGTAAGCCCCCGCCTTTAAGAATATTAATTCATACTGTTCTGTCGCGTAAATATATCATAATTTATTTAATCAGCGTTTTGTGGGCGAGTAAAGAGCTCCTTCCCCAAATCCTACTCCCACAGATAGGTCTGCAACGTGCGTCATAAGGTAATCAACTCTCCTAAAATGCTCGCTGTGTGACACACACCATTTAATTCATCCAGTCCTTCCCCAGCCGTCTAAGGTAGACGTTGGGTTCCTGACACACAGAAGAGGGAGGCGAGGCCTGCAGAGCTCACAGAGCTCGTCGGAGCTCCCGGAGCCGGTCGGGGGCCAGGAGAGGCGCCCGCGGGGGCCGTGCTCATGGACTGCAGCTCTATGCACACACGTTGCTCGTGCATCTGAGCATCCATGCGCGAGCCTCTGGACTCGCTAACACGAAGGCACATCCTTCCTAAGCTTTGGAGATACAGTGATACTGTGAGTCATCGTTTAGGGCTCCTGCTCCTTGTCTCTGCCGCTGTTAACCTGCGGGAGGGTCGCGGGTCGAGAGGCCAGCAGTGTTGTGACGCTGTGACTCCGCGGTGAATTTACGATGCTAATGAGGCTGAGCCCCTTTCCTAGTATAAAAGCTGCTGTGTCCTCTCTGAGATATCTTCCCAGATCCGCGGTCCTTGTTTTGCTTAATAATTTGTTAAATGTAACATGCCAGTAAGTCGCCGTCTGCCTGCGTCTGCCATATTCTAATGGGTTGTTTCCTGTGTGTTTGTTTGGTTTATTAACGCAACATGAAAACAATTCATGCCCTAGAATTTCCATATTTTAGAAGCGATTTTGATGAGGGAAGATTTATTCATTTAACTTCTATATTATCTCTGTGTAAATTTAACACCCCTTTCACGACTGGAATATGTTATTCATTATGCTTTAGCAAATGTCTACTAATTTCCAGCCATGAATTTTACATTGGATTTAAATTGCTCATGAAAGCTACCAATGAGATAAGGGCTAACGTGATTTTTATCCTGGTCAAATTAGAACGAGTCTACAAGGCAAATGAAGATGATATGCCCAAGGATAATTGTATTTCCTCCCAAAGAGGAAAAAGAAGGACGAGTACCTCCGATGGCCACTCTAGAACCTAACGTGTAGTTCCATCAACAGTGTCCTCTAGGATCGAGGAGGGAGACCCCACCTCGCTAACAACAGTATCCTCAGGCAGAAAAACTGTACAAGACTTGGGGTATTGAATCATTACAAGTTTCCATCGTTTGGAAGGAAATTTAAAAGCTCAACACACCGCTTCTTTCTGATAACGCAGCTTTGGCTCAGTACACACAGAAGGAGCTGTTGACATTAGCAGACAAGAGGTTTAATTATGAGAAGCCTCACTGGAAGGCGCCCCTCGTTATTTAGGCGGAATGTGCTTCTCCAGACACACTAACGGCAGATCTTTATAACTAAGACGGCACACGATCTTTTTGTCACACAAAAATTAAGGCCAAGGGAAGGACATCAAGTATTATTAAGGAAGAGATATAAAATAGGAACCAAAGTCAGTCTTAAAGCACCAGAACAAAATCTCCCACCAAGGTGCCAGGGCACACACTGCTTATGAGACGCAGAGTTTTAGCAGATCATTGCGGTTTCTGTCTCCACGGGTATTTGCGAAGGTCCCTGCAGTGAGGTGTGGGGCCTCCTGGGGACACCGTGCAGTGTGTCGGACCCTGGACCGGAAGCTCCCGTAAGGCACAGGCCACAACATGGGTCCGAATACTGTACGCGCAGCACCTGCTCTCGTGGTGTTTCTCCTTTTGGGTTTTTTTTTTTGAGAATTTTGTGATATACAGCCTGATGTTCCAAACAGTTGGTACCGGTGAGCACAGGGACAGTGTCAGCACACTCCACTAGTGTTTCCCTCATTCCCCCAAGCTCGTAGAATGGTTTGAGAGGTCAGGACCTGCAGCAGCCCCAGCGGCGTCGCTGATGTGAACGCTGTGCTCTCTCCCGGCATCTCTGGGCTTGGAAGGCACCTAGTTCACTCCCAGGGTAGAAAGCAGGAAAGCGTTCTCCATCTCTGATGCTTGTGTGCGGGAAACCCAAGTTGTCCCAAGGTGTCCGTGGACCTGTGGGGCGTTAAGGCATTGCTGGGACCCCCCAATCTTGTCACACACAGTGAACAAGGAGTTCATGGAAGGTGGCCCCGCGGCTGACCTCCCCTCACGGCCTGGGCCCTCCAGCGTAAAGAGAGCTCCTCTCTGGTGATCGCTCCCCCCGCCTGCCAGGTGGACCCGGGCTGACTGAAGCCCTTTGTGATAGATGCCTGCCCCTAGATCTGAGTCCCTCAGTGATCTACGGTCCCACATGACCTTGCCTACTTCCCAACCTTGCTTCAATCAAAACGCCCACTGACTGAAGGTGATTGTTCTCTGTTGGGAAGAAAGAAACCTCATGATTTGCAGTTTCTGTCACACTGCGGGGGAAGGAAAGCAGGTGTCAGCAGTTTGTATCCTACTTTCCAAGAGAGTGGTGGTCCACGGCTTTGATAACAATGATGAAAAATGCGTATTTCTACTCATTCCTGAGCTAAATTCCAGAAAAACGAAAGCTCAAGCACCTTCGTTTAGTTTTTACTATCCACAAGATCTCGTAGCATCACATTTAACAAATATTGTTAAAATGGGGAGTAACGAAAGTCACGAGAATTATTTAAGCAATGTGCATGAATTGTCGTGAAAACAGTTGGAAGGCACCATGTCATGAGTTAGAGCTGATCCTTGACGAAGCATGACTCAGATTATGTGGTTGTTTTCTGGGGAAGCATGTCTGACAGCGGTGAACTGAAGTCATATTAGCAACGTCCTACCGTGAGGCACAACAGGGTGATCGAGTAGCAACTCACGGCAGTTTTGCAAATTCTTGGCATGTATGCATACACACAGGGTGCAATGTGTACACACATAACACATTGTGCCTGGATGTGGGATAGACACCAGAATGGCAGTGTGTAATATCTGCCTAGGCTTTGGAGACAGGACAGAGACAGGCCCCAGTAAAGAATGTTGGTGGGGAAGTTAAATACCTACCAGGTCTGAATTCCATCTGTGCCACTTACTAACTGCAGAAGTTATTTAACGTCTCTGCACAGTAGTTTCTTCTGATATAAATCATGGGCAAGAATATGGATAAGAACGGTAACAACTCTGTAGGGTCCTTTGAGGACTAAAATGGCCCACGTTGAGTAGCACTCGGTACATACTGGAGACTTCATACATATTTAGCTACAGTTATCATCACTTGTAGTTTACATTATTTTCATGTAATCCAACTCATTTGATTTAACCCTTTATCCTTATTTCACAGAAAAAGAAAGATTTGATGTGATCTGCCCAAAGGCATACAAATGGTTATTGGCAGTGCTAGGATGAAGCCTAATGGTATTTGTCAGTTGTTTTAAATAAATTCGTTTCAATGGGTCAAAGAACACAGATTTATAAAGTTTGAACTATTTCAGCAGATTCTTCCTTCTGGATACACAATACACTTTTCTTTAAAATAGTCGCCATTCAGAACACAATTCACGACGTTTTTTGGGAAACAGATATTGATTTTATTTTAAGTAAAGTCTTTAGCATGGAAATTGGATGCAGGGTGTGATTTTCTCTTTGGGTCTAGTTCAGAGGAAATTGGATTTCCTAGAGTGCCAGCTGCAGAGACGCCACAGGTGTTCATGGCTCAGCAATCACAGTGGCTAATTGGGACACAGTAGGACAAAAAAATTGCCCTAAATCTAAATCTTGTTCTATGGCACTTTCATTTTTCCCATAGGAGCAAGCCCCAAAGTCCTTCTTCACTGGGGATGCTAAAGGAAGCTAGCTGCCGGGACAGGAGATATGGCGCATGGAGGGGCAGTGGTGGAATCACAGGTAAGGAAGGATAGCCTCTGCTTAGCAAGGGCGGTTGGTCCCAGGGTCCTTCCACCTGAATTTTTCCGACAAAGAGTAGGATCCACAAAAGAATAATCCTGAGAACCTATAGTTCAAAGAGCTGTACAGCTGCTCGTTAAACTAGAATCTGCTCAGTTGAGTACAATAATGTTGGGTGCTAGAGGTGGGAAGAGTGGTGGGCAGATGACAGACAGCAGTGGTCAGTCTCTAGGATTGAGAGCAAGAAGGCATATCCTTAGAGTGGACCACTCTATACGCTCCCTCTGAATGGGAAGGGAGATACACCACATCACATCGCCTCTCTCGTGGACCACACAAATCGTACAGCACGCAGACTTGTTTTACGAACACCAAACACAAGTCACCAGGAGTGAAGAAGCCCTTTTGTCCTAATATGTTGCTGTGCATACCAAGTGACCCATACCCATATCTGTGCCTTGATCCCACCTCTGGGTTTTGTATTTTTCCACCATGTAGCAAAGCCACTCCTATATTTGCACATTTATTGAGCTAACCTTTGAAGACCCAGGTCTGGGGTCACCTCCTCTAGAAAGACATCCTTGGGCTCTCTGGTCAGAATTAAAATCTCTTCCAGACCTCGTAAATCACCTCACCTTGACCTTGTCAATTCGACAGGAGGTGACCGAGTGCCACACAGAGTTCAGGGCAGGTGGGTGCTCTGGAGGACAGAAGGAAGCCAGGTGCATGCATGGTTGAGGAAGCACTGTGCGGTCTGGTCTCACAGGTCTCACCACGCCTTATGTTGGTTCCATATCTGAACTCTTTGAGGACTATGACCGTGCCTCCCTCATTTTTGTACCTCCAGAGACCAGAGGGATTCCCAGCACAAACTGGGTACTCAACAGTGTTAGAAATGAGGAACTGATGAAAACATGGATTAACACACACTTGTTCCTTCCTTGGTACCTGTGCCAGGGAAGCGTGGTTGGAAACAAAGCCTTTTCTTGGAGTAATTTTTTGTCTTATCCTATTCTAATGCTAACTTGGCAATATTTTTATTCAGCTTGGAAATAGGCTTGGATTAAACATTGACGTGTAAAGGCTACTTGGAATTAGTGATTCATGTTAAATCTGGATTTCTTAACAAAATTCCCTTCTCTCCCCTTGTAGACCAGGTACCCTCTTGGCCACTTAATAACGTCATCCTAGGATGGATACTTAAGTTCACTAATCTTCCCTTTACTGGCCTTTAAAATGGGAAGAATGATCACTTAGACTTGGGGACTTTGGGAGGAATTCAGGGCTTGCCCAGGGCTGGTGTTCAGCATACGGCTCAGGCTCATGGTTTACAGGCTTCCACCCCGGGGTGGGGTGTGGTGGTGTGAAAATGACACTGAAGAACCCAGTGCTTCTCCCATTGTTAATAGTGACTGTCGTCTTGGATGATGCCTCATGATATCTAAGTTTCTGTATCTCTTATGGTCTTATTATGAACAAAGGACTCTTGAATGCCGGACAAGCTTGCCTTCGATGGCAGATTGTGTGGAACATTCCATGACATTAGTGGCTTTCCACTATAAAGTAACTGCTAAGGGGAAAAAGCCTGTGAAATGTGGAGTTTTAACAAATTAAACAGAACCGTATCTTCATCCTCCGCAAAGATTTTTTTATTAAATGTTGTATTTAATGTTCTTTGTAAATCCTCGTGGTTCACCTGACTAGCCTCCAAAAAAATAGTAATAAAATCTGAATTTTTTTCAAAGTGGAAAAAAGAATTTTTAAAGATAATGGAACATGCTGAAATGGGCTATGGAAATCTACTACTAAAAAGGATGAAAACCCCCATTTCTTTCTGATTAAGATACTTAGCCATGTGATCTACAGATTCAATGGAATCCCTGTCAAAATCCCAATATCATTTTTTGCAGAAATAGGTCCATCCTAAAATTCACATGGCATCTAAAGGGACTCCCAAATAGCCAAACAATCTTGAAAACGAAGAACAAATTCAAGGTTTCATACTTTTGGATTTCAAAACATACTACAAAGCTACAGTAACCAAATCAGGTGCTTGTAAAAAAATATAGACACATAGAAATAGAATAGGAAAGAGAGCCAGAAAAACTCCCCCCATATGTGGTCAAATGGTTTGACAAGGGAGCCAAGATCATTCAGTGAGGAGAGGACAGTCTTTTCAACAAATGGTGCCAGGAAAACAGGCTATCCACGTGCAAAAGAGTGACGTTGCATCCCCAACTTATAGCACAACAAACATTGACTCAAAATGGAACCTGAGCCTAAACAGAAGTGTCAAAACTCCTCAGCCCTTAGAAGAATATGCAAGGGAAAACCTTTATGATATTGGAGTCTGCAATGATTTCTTAGAAATGACGCAAAAGGGACACACAAATGGCCGCCGAGCACAGGAAAAGGTCATTAGTGAAATGCAAATGTAAACCACACTGAAGTACCACTTTACACCCGCGACGATAGCTCTTCTTAAACAAATAGACAAAGAACCCAGAAAACAGAAAATAACAAGTGTTGGCAAAGATGTGGCGAAATGGGAATCCTGTGGGTTGGTGGTGGGAACGTAAAATGGCGCAGCCACTGTGGAAACCAATAGGGTGGCTTCTTAAAAGATTAAAAATCGAGCTACCATATTATCCAGCAACTCCGCTTATGGGTATTGACCCAGGAAAACTGAGAGCAGAGGGACTCAGATATTTGCACATGCGTGTTCTCAGCAGCATTATTCACAATGGCCAAAAGATGGAAACAACCTGCGTATCCACCTATGGATGAACAGGTGAACAAATTGTGGTCCGTCCATATGATGGAATATGATTCAGCCCTAAAAAGGAAGAAAATTCTGACACTTGCTACCACAGGGAGCTTGAAGCTTGAAGACATTGTGCTCCGTGAAACAAGCCAGACACAAAAAGACAAATCCTGTGTAATTCCACTTGTGTGAGGTCCCTCCAAAAGTCAAATTCACACAGACAGAAAGTGGATGGTGGGTGCCAGGGGCTGGGGGGAGAGGTTGGGGAGCAAGGGCTTAACGGACATGGGGTTTCAGTTTGGGATATGAGAAAGTTCTGCGCACACGTGTGCTGATGGCTGCACAGCTTTGTAAATGTATTTAATGCCACTGACCTGCACACTTAAAAACAGATGAAACGGTGAATTTATGTTATATGCATTTTACCACAATTTAAAAAAATTCTTGAAAAGCAAACTCAGCCAGAACCTGAAATTTTGTCAGGAACATGGCTCTCAATGTCCACAGTGGCACCGAGGAGAGGTTTGTCAACAGCAATTGACAGGAATCTATAAAAAGGCCTTGGGCAATGCAGATTAGGCCCTAATTAAAGGCATGTTTATTTTACTTAAAGATAAAATGTCCCCCGAATAGAACTGATAGTGGAAATACAGATCTGATTTCAAAAAAAGCTTTACACCAAGGAATCTCTACAACTGCCAAAGAGTGACCAGATCCGTCAATGTGGCTATGAAATTATTTGGGGGTTAATGTTGTAGTCGAATAACAGGAGACCCTCTGAGTCTATGTTTAGTAATAGACGATAAATTTTGACTTTAAATGGAGCTTGCTTATTAAAGTTAATGGACATTATGGTCTTTAGTAAATAAAAAACCCCTCCATTTACAAGCCTATCTTTATGCTTTTTCAAAGTAAGATGGTTTAAGATAAATATATAAAACATTTTGCTCCATGTAGGTCATAAAGTATGACATAGAACCAGTACCTTTATGTGGCTTCTTGGACAGCCATACGTCTGTGGCACCGACCAGAACCTTTCTTGACCCGATGTGGTTGATAATTTCAGAGACACAGACAGTTGATTGGATTCGATAACTACATTTTTTCCTTCTTCCAGATGTAGTCACTCTAGAGGAGAATAAAAGGCAGAGAAATGAGGTTGACATACATAATGAAAGAAAAATCCTACCTGAGGGATATAATTATCAGGGAGGTTTGCTTGTTTATAATGCACTTAAAGGGAAAGGGATGAGAGTAACCAGGCCAAGTGCACAGACACAGGATTTGTTGCGAGTGGGGACAGCGGATGGGACCACCTACTATCACGAGCGAGTAATCTATTTTATTTTACTTTATTTTTTGAGAGAGAGAGAGAGAAACGTGAATGGGGGAGGGGCACAGAGAGTGAGAGTGAGAGCAATAGTGAGAGAGAGAGAGAGAGAGAGAGAGAGAGAGAGAGAGAACATGAATGGGGGAGGGGCAGAGAGAGAGAGAGAGAGAGAGAGAGAGAGAGAATCTTAAGCAGACTCCACACTCAGTGCAGAGCCTGACGTGGGCTCAGTCTCATGACCGTGAGATCATGACCTGAGCTGAAATCAAGAATCAGACACTTAAATGACTGAGCCAACCAGGCACCCCACAAGCGATTAGTTCTTGATGAATGATTCATAATAGAAAAGTTCCTTTAGAAAACTAAATTAGTGTTTGTGATGTGCAAATCACACAAAACTGTAAACACATTCTTTTTCTTTTTAATGTTTATTTATCTTTGAGAGCGGGAGAGAGACACAGAGCATGAGCGGGGGAGGGGCACAGAGAAGGAGACCCAGAATCCGAAACAGGCTCCAGCCTCCGAGCTGTCAGCACAGAGCCTACACAGGGGTTCGAACCCACAAACCCTGAGATCATGACCTGAGCTGAAGTCGGATGCTTAACCGGCTGAACCACCCAGGTGCCCCAACAAAGTCTCATAAAACTGAGTGTGAGAGTTGTTTTGCGACTGTGTCTGGAAAGTGTAAAGACAGTGCGAACGATTCAGGGCTAACCGCAGAAGCAAACGTAATGTTTTTGCGCACGTGCACACAGCTCATTTCATCAGGCACCCGTCACGTGGGTTCTTATGTTTGTCCTTCTCCATTCAAAAGACACACACAAAACCTGCACTTCTCTCCATAGAGGAGACTTTACAGGAGCATGCTTTCTGCTAACTAAAAAAACAAAATACAATCTTAAGTGATAATTAAAATTTTTTATTTGCTATGGCTATAGAATTACACCCAACTACAGTGTTTACAACGGGCCTTATGTACAACCTTCTATGATCAGTATTTACGTAGTGGACACAGTTATTCTGATTACGTTCTGAGATGCCACTCACTAAATTGGCTAAGAGTGAGCTGGGCAGTATTCAGTACAGTGGTTTTATGAAAATGATGTGTTTTCTCACCAAATGAGGAATGTCAAACAGACACATTTAAATACATCTTATAAATGAACCAACATAAAGCAAAACAATTAGGTGGTTGAAAATGTGTGACTAGAAAAGGACTTTTAGGATCAAAGCCACTCCATCCAATGTATTGCTGGCACTTTGTTTAAAAATCACATTTTCAGGGGTGTCTGGGTGGCTCAGTCGGTTGGGTGTCCGACTTCGGCTCCGATCATGATCTCACGGTTCGGGAGTTCGAGCCCTGCGTCGGGCTCTGTGCTGAGAGCTGGGAGCCTGGAGCCTGCTTCGGATTCTGTGCCTCCCTCGCTGTCTGCCCCTCCCCCACTTGTGCTCTGTCTCTCTCTCAAAAATAAATGTAAAAAATGTAAAAAAATCACATTGTAATAAAACATTATTAAATTGATTTTCACAATATCCCACTCTTCTGGGAACGTCAGAAATTCACCTGTATCGCTTTAAGCATGTACCGTCGTACCTGGGGGAACCCTTGTGGTTCACGGAAGGTCACGGAAGAAAGACCTGGACAGTGTTGTGGCTGGAGAACTCTGACCACACAGGAGTCCAAAAACGGTTGGGGGGAGGTTTGTCATGAAAGTGATGAGCGTCTACAAAATGGAGTTTTGTGGACAAGATGACAGGTTTCTCTTGGCATGTGCTGCATTCTCCAGGAACACGTTCAGAACCCAGGGCAGTGAACCCCTGCTTTGTCCCCTCCCACACAGCTCCACTCTGCACTCAACCTTTTCTCCATCAAGTGTCACTGTATCTGTCCTCCCCGCCTCACCGGACGGGGCCACTGGCTCCTGTCCTGGGCCCTGAGCCGCGAAGGGGCTGGGGCTGCACAAGGCAGAGACACCCACTCCTTCCAGAAGAAAGGGAGGCCCGGGCTGTCAGTGTTTTCATCTGGGCCGTTACGAGATGTGGATTAAAAAGTCACTGGTGAATGGCTTCTAGGTTAAATGCCCTCGAAGGGAACTTGAAGCTTCTTACTAAATGAATATAAACATTGTGATTGAAGACAGCTGGTATGTAAAACAGAAATTTCTTCTTAAAAACAGAAGTTAAAAAAGAATGAAATGAAGTGACATGACTGTTCTTTGAGCGACACACCTTTCGCTACGTGAGAATTCCCAGAGGACCCACTGATGAGTGACTCCCTCAGGGACACGACCTTATAAGGCATCACCTTTTCCCAACTGTTCAGCGACAGTAGGGGGATTAGGCACCTATGGCTCCTGCCGCTCACGGTTTTGCATCACACCTGCTGCTTGTGATAAGTTACGACGGGATCCCCAGGATGAGCTCTTAAGCGGGGTGTTTAGCAGAGGACTTGGCCGAAGACACCAATGACACTGGCCAGGTAGGGGTGGCCTCAGACTCCCGGCCACACTTCGCCCTCAACCAAAGCTCTGCTGGCAATGTCCTCTCACCCACTGTCGCTCGGATGACAGCCTGTGGGGCTTTCTTTACGGCATTTGTCACTATGTGAAATTATACTGTACATTTTCTTTGTTTAAAAAAAAATTTTAATACTTGTTTATTTTTTTTATTTTGAGGGAGAGAGAGAGAGCACGAGCAGGGGAGGGGCAGAGAGAGAGGGAGACACAGAATCGGAAGCAGGCTCCAGGCTCCGAGCCGTCAGCACAGAGCCTGACGCAGGGCTCAAACCCACGGACCGTGAGATCATGACCTGAGCCGAAGTCGGACGCTCAACCGACTGAGCCACCCAGGCGCCCCACGCTTTTCTTTGTTTTACGTGTTTTGAAACATTTGCAGACTCGTGTGCAGCTGAACAGATGATGTCGCCATGCCCCGTACTCGTTACCCCTGTCCTCATCCTGCAGAACCGTATAGACGTTACCACCAGTGGGACGTTGATTAATTCCACTGATCTCAGCTGGACGGCCCAGGTGTACTCGTACACACCAGTGTGTGTGTGCACGTGCATCATCCGTGTCACTGTGTCCCCTCCATGTGTGTGAGCATGTGCCCCCCCCCCGCAGCCAAGACAGGACGTCCCTCCCCTAAGGGTCCCCTGTGCCGTCCTTCGTAACTACACCCACTTCGACCTGCAGCCACATGTCCGTCCTCCAGTTCTGTCCTGCTGTCATCTCAAGGATGTCTGTGGTCTTTAGAGACTGGCTTTTTTTCCTTGGCCTCAGTGTCTGGAGACTCAGCCAGGGTGTTTCTGTACCAATAGCTGGTTCCCCCTTATTGCTGAGGGGGTTCCACGATGTGGACAAACCACTGTTCACCTGCTGAAGGACATCAGCGTTGTTCGTGATCTTGGGCTGCTATGAATACAGCTGCCGTAAATGCTCGTGTACAGATTTTTGCATGACTACAAATTTCCATTTCCTTGGGATTAACGCCCCAGAGTGTAACTGCTGGGTCATATGGTAACAGCATGTTTAGTTTTATTTTTTAAAGACACTGCCCAACGGTTTTCCATGGTGACTCCACCATTTTACCTTCCCACAATCCACGTGTGAGGATCCAGCTTCTCGGCCCCTCATTGAATTTGCTGTTGTCCCGACTTTTTCCCCGCCGTTCTGATGGGCGTGTGGTGGTCTCACCGTGGTCCTCCTCTGCATTTGCCTTGTGGCCTATGACGCTGAGCATCTTTTCATGTACGTACCTGCCGTGTGTGTATCTTCTTGGTGAAATGTCTGAGTGTCTGTGTCTTTTGCCCATTTTCTAACCGGATTTTTTTAAATGTTGAATTTCTGAGAGTTCACTGAATATTCTGGATACTAGTCCTGTATTGAACATGTGGTTTTCAAATACCTTCCCAACGTGTTGCTTGTCATTTCATTGTCCTAACAGGGAACGTTGTAGAGCGAAAGTGTCAATGTTGACGACGTCCAATTAAGTAGTTTTCCTTCATGGATCATATGTTTCTTTCTTTACACATTTATTTTCTGTCTTCTTCCACTGAAAACTACACTCCATATGGTGGAGACTTTGCTGTCCAGTTTATTTCTATGTCCCCAGAGTCTAGAACAGTGCCTGGTACCCAACATATGTAGAGTGAATTAAAAAAAAAACAAAACAAGAAGTAGGTAAAAATTATTTTAAATAAGTTCTTTTTCTAACACTTGGAAATAACAATAGTAAATAATATCATATTTCTATTCTGTAAAATGCCTTCAAGCGCATTATTGTTGTGGGATGTTCATAAGCTCCTGTGGAGAAGGCAGGTCAGGTGTTGGTCTGCTCTTTCAATGGAGCTCAGAGATCGTGCGCACAAAGCCTGAGTGTGTTTTCACTGTGGTAGGTGGCTCTCCAGTGCTCTCCTGACATTTAAGGTGACCACAGATGAAGAGAAGGAAGCACTAATTCGTACAGAAATAACAAAACTATAGAAATGACAACCTTGAGTGAAATATGAATTGAAACCAAAATAAGCTTAGTCACAAGCCATATAAACTCATGAACGGTTGCCCCTCACCTGGTGTCTAAGTGTGGCAGGAATTCACCTAATCTTAGCAGCACAGCCATCCGGCCGTCCGCCAAAGATCCGCGCTGTCCCTGAACTCTGGGGCCTCCCTGCTGCTCTGGAGCACAGGCCCCCCTGGCTCAGTCGGTAGGAAACCGGCCACACTCAGAGCCCCGGCTTCTCACAGTGGGTCAGGCACCAAATACCAAAAGGGCATGAAATGGCCTTCTAAATAATTGCCTTCTGTTCCCAGGGCACTCTTTACAAAAGCATCTTATATCTTGCCCCATGCAACAAGGAACATCCATGTCGCGGGCACCCGCAGGGAGTCACCCGAACGTTCTTGTTTTCCAGTCAGTGTAAATGGGTACAGCCTTCTAGAGCCACCAGCTCACTGCCCAGCGCTGGAGGCACGTAATTCCCGCTCAGGGTGCCAAATGCACACTGTGCATGTCACACATGTCCTCCACCAGATGCCTCACACCGAAAAAGGAAGAAACCTTGTCTGCTGCTCATCGGGGCACTTAGTGGGTTCGTGACACTTCTCCTGAAAAGTCCCTTTCTTGGAATTCTTAATAATTTTCTCTTCTTAGGCTCTTTACCTTTCAGAAGTATTGCTGTGAAAAAAAAAAAAAAGAAAAACAAGAAAAAGAAAACATCCAGAGTGCACAGAAAGTAACATTGTTCTTCAGGTGAATATTGAGAAGTTCATGATTCTCACTGGAGATGTGGTGAATTATCCAGAAAGAATTTTCCAGAAGGTTTTGGAGGCTGTAGGCCATCTCATGAGCTGTATTGTGGACTTTCTGCCTAGCATCCTGACTCCACTGTGTGCCTTTGAGGGCTGGGACCACAGTCTGTCAGGCTCTGTGCCCTGCACTGGACTGAGCTGGACTGATCTGGACTGAACTGGACTGAACCGGACTGGGAAGACGCAGAACACGTGCTGAGCAGCTTTGCTACAGTGAATGACTCAGCAAAGACGCACTAGCCTAACAGGTGCTTGCCCACCGCTGCAGGACCATCAGGTAGTGCCACGCGCAGGGGTGAGGAAGGGCGCTCCTTCTGGGAACAACTCCTAGGCTGGGCTTCGGCTGATGGCCTGCCCTTCTCGGATAGTCAAATCACTTCCTCTTTTAACCAAAATATGGTAAATAAGTGATTTTAAGTAAAATTGAGTTTTAGATCAGGACGTTAGTAACGGTTGTGTTACAAAATTCTTTATAACTTTATTATTTCTAGACTTTGTTACTGACATTCACAATATAAGGAAAAAACAATTTGACCTTCCCCATTTAACAAGGGTATCTACTGTTAGGGTATCTACAGGGTATCTACTATAAAGGGTACTTTACATCAGTGATGTATTGGGGAGCCTGGGTGGCTCAGTCGGTTAAGCGTCCAACTTCGGCTCAGGTCATGATCTCACGGTTTGTGAGTTCAAGCCCCGCGTCGGGCTCTGTGCCGACAGCTCGGAGCCTGGAGCCTGTTTCAGATTCTGCATCTCCCTCTCTCTCTGGCCCTCCCCTGCTTGCACTCTGTCTCTCTGTCTCTCAAAAGTAAACATTAAAAAAAAAATAAATTAGTGGTGTATTAAATAAAAAGCATTAATTGTCCCCCAATTCAAGAATGATTATCGAATGTTTGGTTTTCAGATGATTATAGTATAATATAATATAATATATATTTATATAATTATGTATTGTATATGTGTTTTATATTATTACTGTATTACTATTATATGATAATTGCATTACATATTTACTTATACATATTTACATACAATTATCTAGTTATTATATAATATAATTATTATATTATAATACTATAAATTAAGAGATGGATTGAAATCTAATAATATAACTTGTCATGAGAAGTAGAATCATATGAACTTCTGTTTGAAAAGTTTGTGCTTTGGGCTAAAGAAGACCAGGCTTGTTTATGTTTCTTTCTTCCTTTTTTGTTTTGGTTATTTATTTACTTCTTTTAATTTTTTTTAATGTTTATTTTTGAGAGACAGAGAGAGACAGAGCACGAGAAGGGAGGGGCAGAGAGAGAGAGGGAGACACAGACTCTGAAGCAGGCTCCAGGCTCTGAGCTGTCAGCACAGAGCCCGACGCGGGGCTCTCGGGGCTCGAACTCACACACCGTGAGATCATGACCTGAGCCACTTAGGTGCCCCTGCTTGTTTGTTTATTTGTTTATTTAGCCATAAGTTAGGGAGGGGGCCAAGCACCCTCCTGTTCTGCCCTTATAAAAGCTTGTTTCCAAATGGAGATAGAAGGCTGACATCTGGAAGTACCTCTCCATACATAATATGTAATATCCAGGTTCATCTTTATTTTCGGTACATTAAGAAGCTACTTTGGGGGTGCCTGGGTGGCCCAGTCGGTTGAGCGTCTGACTTCAGCTCAGGTCATGATCTCGCGGTTTGTGAGTTCGAGCCCCATGTCGGGCTCTGTGCTGACAGCTCAGAGCCTGGAGCCTGCTTTGGATTCTGTGTCTCCCTCTCTCTCTGCCCCTCCCCCCCCCCCCCATGCTCTCTCTCTGTCTCAGAAATAAATAAACATTAAACAAAAGTTTTTAAGGCTACTTTGTATATAATTTCCAGTCCATATTGTTTTTCTTTTTAATATTTAAAAAATTATAAATACTGATTGGCAAATACAAGGAGTCCTATCACATGAATGTAACTCACAGAGTTGGCACGGGTACTTTGGAGGCAAATTTGCTGCTTGCTAATTTTAACTTGTATTTTACTGTCAGTTTTCCCTATGCTTCTTGCTTTTGCTAAGGGCTCGTTATGAATATACGGCTTAAATGGCATATGGCTTGGCATTAAAGAACATTCAGCACCACACACTGGCCCTGGGAGCCTCCTGGCTGCAGGAGGAACCATGAGTGACGGCCCTGAGCGTGTGCGTGACCTCTGGCGACCTCTGGCAACCTCTGGTAACCACCCCTAAGCTGGAATCCCATTTGGAGCCGCTCAGAATGGTTCTGTTGGTAACAAAAAATATATTTATTTTACTGGTTTTATTTTTTTTTCTTTTTAACGTTTTTATTTATTTTTGAGACAGAGAGAGAGCACGAATGGGGGAGGGGCAGAGAGAGAGGGAGACACAAAATCAGAAGCAGGCTCCAGGCTCTCAGCCATCAGCCCAGAGCCCGACGCAGGGCTTGAACTCATGGACCTCGAGATCGTGACGTGAGCCGAAGTCGGACGCCCAACCGACCGAGCCACCCAGGCGCCCATTACTGGTTTTAAATACAGACATTGAATGGCTGTGTTTAGCGCCTTTGTTAACATGGGCCCTCTGCTCTAGCCTTGAAAACCCCGGGGAATTTGTCAACCACAGAGAAACAGGCTGTTATCGAGGAATGAACATTTGTCTCCTGGAAAAGTACCTGTAGCAGAGGGCAGGGGACAAGGGATGTAAAACCGCAAGGGACAGTCCCACCCGCGCCCTCTGCCTGCTCCCCGCCACCGACCGGGGCCTCTGGGTTCTGGGGAGTGCTCGGTACGGATTCCAGAAACTGCGAGCGCGCCCAGCCAATGCCGGAGCGTGCGCGGTCGCTCAGGCTGCAGTTCCCAGCCATCACGCCAAACAAAGGAGGCATCAAGTTGACAAGGTTTGATATCGTTCTCATCAAAGTCGTTCTCAGCGTACCTGGTGTAGGGGTCGGGCGGCCACTGTCTAGGGCTCGTTATGAAAACAAGGCACCCCAGATACCGCCCCTTCTATTCCAGCCCCCAAGACGGAAAGATGTTCACTGTTTGTCACCTTTCCTTCCGCTGTCCACCTCTAGATCCCTAAAAAAATGAGTGGGTCTGTCCTTGAGCGCCACTTCCCAGGAAAAGCTGTTAACTCCCCGCCACGAAGCAAGGACAGCACCAGGATGCACCTGGGCCACGGCAGATGGCACGCTCTCCGCCCCCAGGGTAGCTATACTGGGCATCACATGAGATTGTCCCTCATTATTTGGCTGTCATGACTGTGGACACTGCTGACAGACGAGCCTGAGGCTCACCGTGTCCCTCGGTGACTGGTCGCTGTGCGCGTGCTAGCTCCCCTGCCCAGGTGTGCGCTGAGAGTCATGTGCAGACCCTCCAGTTAAGGAGGCTCCTCCTGTGACAACACACGTGTTGGGTGTCGGTCTGTGCATGGAGTGCTCCCCTCGGCCGGCTCGGGGCCCGTCCGACGCCCCCGGTTGTCCTCTCCTGCCCCCTGCATGGTGTCCTCTTTGTTGGATGGAGACATCATTCCAGATCTTCCCAGGGAAGATGCTTCCTATTCCCACCACATTCGTCTGAGAAAATACTCTAGATTGGAAGTAATCCCCACCCCCCCACCAGATGTTGGACATTGTGTGCAGTTTCCTACCTCAGGATTCCTTGAGTGGATCCCACCCTGGATGCTCAGACCAATTATTACAAGTCTGTCTTGGTCCCCAGGGTCAGAGACCTCCTGGGAAGGGTAGGTGTGGGGGTTCCTTCTCCTCCGTCATGTTGGGCTCCCCCTACATCTTTCAGGGACATTCTCTTCATTTCCCTCTTCAGCAGTCCCTTCTCCCCATTCGCTCTGTTCTTTGTGTTCCCACGGTGGGTGCAGGGGTCGCCTCCTCACCGTTTCCCGTTCTTCATCGTTTTGTCCCTCCTTCTGGCCGCCAGGCTCCTGGACTCTCCCTTCTCGTGAACTTCAACACTTAAATTCCAACACTCCTAATTTTTCGTTCAAAGTGAATATTTGAATCATCTTCTCCTTTAAAAACAGTATTCTGGGGGTGACTGGGGGGCTCAGTCAGTTGAGAGTCTAACTCTTGGTTTCTGCTCAGGTCATGATCTCACGGTTCATGAGATCGAGCCCCATGTCAGGCTCTGAGCTGAGAGCTTGGCGCCTGCTTGGGATTCTCTCTCCATCTCTCTCTGCCCCTCCCCTGCTCTCTTTCTCTTTCTCTAAAAAAAAAAAATAATAATGAAATAAAATAAAGTATTCTGTTCTTGTTTTGTGAATGTGATAATTGTTTCCCACAACTGAAGAAGTTAATGGAGGTCAAGTTCTCTCTTGTACAGTTTCCATTTCCTCCGTTGGCTTTCACTCTTTCTCCTTTTTTGCTCGTTGGCTTATTTTGTGCCTTTCTTATGAGAGGATTTGCTCAGACACCTGGAGCCCCTTGGCCGTCCACCAGATTTTGGGCCTCGTGAGAAGCCCCATTCACGTGGGCGATGCTTCCTGACCGTGGGCTTCGGCGTGTTGGCTGGTGCAGCAGGGAAGAGGGGCTCCGGGGCCTGACAGCAGGCCTCTGCATTTGTCCCCTCCCACTTAGGAGCTGGGCATCCTGGGCACGCTCCTGAGTCTTTTGTCTCTACTGGTTTCCTCACCTGTGAAGTGGGGACCGCTGAGGATTTTATAAATTAAAAAAAATTATAGTGTCTTTGGGGTCGTGCCTGATACACAGCAAGTGTAGGAATGTGCTTAGAATTAAGCCAGTGGATAAACCACCACCAAGGAGACAGCTGTGTCTCTCCCGAAGGGAATCTGCAGAGACGGGTGTGGGCAGGCCGCTGGGGTCTCGGTGACCACAGCTGGGTCCCCTCACTCTGTTCTCAGCACAGCCGCCCGCCCTTCCCCCGTCCCCCAAAGAGCCCCTTTCTACCCCCTTGAAGAGCAAACAGTGCGTTTTCTACTGAAAAGGAAGGAAGTCCAGGTTTCCAACCATCTCTCCAGAGTTCAGTCCAATGTCAACGCACCTCCACGGGGCCGACCCCGGACGGTTCAGAGAAGGGTTCGGAAGGCTCCATGGTGTGCTTTCTCTGCTGGGTTAGCATCTCCCTTCCTTGGGTCTGCAAAGTGGGTTATTCCATGTCTCTGAGATCCAGCCTTCAGAATAGTGTTGCCACTGTCCCCTCTCTGTTCTTTGTTTTTAAAGTGAAATCACTCTCCTGTCTTTTGGTGGGGCTTGGAGGACAGCAGAAGCTAATATGCTGGAATCTCTCTCTTTAACTGAACACCACAGATTTAACATGTATTAATCTACCCGGAGAGGAGGAGACACCATACAGGAGGATTTTTTCCCTTTCCTCCAAAAAAACAGGCATTCAAAATCCCATCTACACTTGACTGCAAGTAAGATCTAGGTATTAAGTGCGAGCATTTATGCCTGAAACCAGTTAGTAAAATCTATTTTCTTATTCTTATCTCAATTGTCTGTTTCCTGAATGATTATTCCTCATTAATTTGCACTCTTGCTTTTTGCATCGAACACCAGCTTGTCTGCTTTCTGTCTGTCTGTCTGTCTTCTTGCACCAGTCAGTCCGTCATCCCAAGGTTTCCAGCCCAGACCCGGCCTGTGTGGGTTCATACTCTTTTCTTGTTCCCCCGTAGCTCTCCCCGGGGGGTGTTATCAATCTAACATGAGTAAGCTCCGGGCTTCCTCACGGATAGAGACCGAGGCGCGTTCATGTTTGTGTCCCTGACACTTGGTGCCCCAAACGGTAGTTGGCGAAACTTAGGCAGTTGCAGAACGAGCGTCTGGAAGTGGAACGAGGCGCTGACCTGGCTCCCCTGGGGCCTGCCCTTCGTCCTCCCGCTTCCTGCCCATCGTGCCTCTGTTGTGCTGACGCCCGTGGGCCTGGGCCCACTTCCTGAGCCCAGAGGCCCCGGCGAAATCCCGTGGCTCTGTCGTCTGCACCGTTTTCAGAGGCCCCTGGAAGTGACTGCGGAGTCAGAGCCGGCATAGGCTGGGCCTCAGGTTCACGGTCACGGCCCGGCCCACACTGAGCCGTGAAGGCAGGGCGGGCCGCCACCCGCCTGGCCACCATGCGGGCCGTCCCCGCGAGCCTGGGTGGAAGGGCACCTTGTGAGAAGGCACAGGCGCCAGGCTTTCTGCTCCGGGAGCCCCTCGGGGGTGGAGGCTGGGCTGCCGGAGTCAGACCCAGACACTCCGCCAGCTCCGGGGCTTGTCTTCACCTCCTGGGGTTCCATGGGGGTTCAGGCAGCACGGTCCGGCCAGAGCAGGTGCCCCTCGTGGCCCGTGTGAATTCTGAATAGGGATTTGGGAAGGAGGGGTGGCAGTGAGGTTTAGCCCAGGAGCTTGAATTCGAGTTTATGAGGAAGAGAAAACATTTCAGTTTTAGCAAAACTACCAGAAAAACGGGGTCTTTTTCTTAGGAGATTTGCTTACGACAACTCGGTAGCCACAGCCTGCTCGTGTGTAAACTGAGGGTTTGGAAAGGTACCACCACACGTCCCTGAGAGAGGCTCCCGTGTCTTTGGGAGCTGTGCTGGGGGGGCACTGGGGACAAGCCCCGTGGGGGGCACGTCGGGGTGCTTGCCCCCTCATTGACCCCTCTCGCCGAGGGGCCCGGCTCAGCTCCCCCCTGTAGCTGGGACTCTGAAAAGCCGTCATTGACGTAAAGTTGGAGCGGGTGCCGCCAGGGAGGCCTTCCAGAAGGAGAGCCACCTGCCGAAGGGAGCGCGGGGCAGAAAGGGTGGGCCCCCCGGGGGCGCAGGCTCCGTTCCGGGCGGCTTCCGTCTCCCAAATATGGCTGAAGCTCTGCCCTTTCCGTGTTTGCTGCTGGGCTCCCTCAGGCCCCCTGCCACCTGGCATACAGCGTTTACACCGCGGGGCACCGGTTCGCTCGCGGACTCGTCCCACGTGCCTCGCGGCTGCCAGTTCGTCGCCAGAGGGTTTCAGTCGCGAGCAACCGTGTGAACTCAAGTTTCACTTTCAGAGCACAAAAACCCCTTTTTGCATTTTAATAATAAACGCATGTGATTATAAAAAAGCGTGATGGGGGCGCCGAGGACGTGATTGTCATCACCGCCCCGGGCGGGGGTCGGCGTGTCTGTGCTCAGAGCCGCGAGCGTGACCTCGTTCAGGAGGCTCTGACACAGGAACCCATAAACCCCGAGTTGCAGATGTAACCTCGATTTCTGACAGACAACCTTAACCTTCTTGGGCGAAAATTTTGACAACGCTATAGAGCACGAAAATAATAGCCTCCATATAGACAGAGATACCGATGCTTCCTTTTCAGTAAAATAAATACATTTCAGAAGAGAGGCTTACGGAAAGGCATCTTCCCTTCAGCTGAATAATTTTTCGCTATTAAAGGTATATGTTAAGATACATGAGATCGTGAGCGCCTGGGTGGCTCAGTCGGTTGAGCGTCCGACTTCAGCTCAGGTCATGATCTCACGATCGTGAGTTCGAGCCCCGCATCAGGCTCTGTGCTGACAGCTCAGAGCCTGGAGCCTGCTTCAGATTCTGTGTCTCCCTCTCTCTCTGACCCTCCCCCGTTCATGCTCTGTCTCTCTCTGTCTCAAAAATAAATAAAAAAAAATTAAAAAAAATTAAGATATATGAGATCACTCTAGATGAAAATATGGGGCCGTTGGATGTAATAAAATGAAAATTCAGGAAGAAATCTCATCAAATGACATCAATAGCTACAATATTCAAATAGAAGATTAACCAAAAGTCCTTAATTATGAAGCTCAAAGTTCAGGGCTATCTACAAACTCATGAAAACGTCCAAAGTCGAAATGCGTGGCAGGTGAGGCCTGAACGGACGGCTGCCCCCACTGTGCTACATGCACTGCCCCCCAACAGAGAGGCTGCCCCGATGACACTCCCCTGACCTCAGCTGGCCTGACATTCAGATGAGCCATCCAGGGCGGCCACAGGAAGCCCCTTCCCACTTCAAACTTGCGGCCCCACAGTGTCACGGTCCCCTGCACCACATCCTGAGGGGAGAGGAGAGGCCACCCAGGCAGGTCAGGGAGCATCTGGCTTTAGTGGACAGTGGACAGTATCCCTTTGCCGGGTTCCATTCCGCCGTGACCACAGGCATATTTACTGACTCAGAGCCAGAGGCACCGCTTTTAAAAAATGCTGCTTCTTGGGACGCCTGGGTGGCTCAGTGGGTTAAGTGTCTGACTTCGGCTCAGGTCATGATCTCACAGTCCGTGAGTTCCAGCCCCGCGTCGCACTCTGTGCGGACAGTTCAGAGCCTGGAGCCTGCTTCAGATTCTGTGTCCCTCTCTCTCTGACCCTCCTTGTTCATGCTCTGTCTCTCTCTGTCTCAAAAATAAATAAACGTTAAAAAACAAAATTAAAAAAAATGCTGCTTCTTTTGAACCTTGATCATTTGCAAGGTCTTTCAAACTCCATCTTTTACACACACATACACACACACACGAAATCTAGAACTCTAATCAGAAGCTGTAACCAAAAGAAGACGGACGTTAGGTACAAAAGAGCAGCAAGAAAACTGAAATTCTTATGTTTTGCAGGAACGATTGTCTCTTTGTGAGATGTGTGTTCCTTCCTGCTTTCTTGCCTCATATCATTTTTCATACCAGCTCTCCCCTGGAAATCTACTGCCATTAAAATTCACACTTTAAATCTACTCATTTAATGAAGCCCACCTCAATTGCCACTTTCTCCAAAAGACTTTCTTTCAATTCCCAAAAATGCAATCGATAGTCCTCAACTACCAAAACTCTTCCAAAACTTCGCATGTGGCACCAACATTATACCTTGTCCGAGGGTTAGGTCCACACCCTTATTTATCTCATAAGCTGGGTATCTGTGGTCAGAATTGGCAAAGCGCAAAGGTGATAACGGGAACGCTCACGGTAGCGCTGACCGTCTGAGGTACAGACTCTGCGGAAGGTCCTGCTAGTCACCGGCTGTGTGGTCAGGGACACACTACCCGACCTCCTCAGACCTCAGGTTCTTCCTTGTTCAAATGGTATCGTTCTTGAACATCCTTTACATTTACTGTGGATTTAAATTAAGTTTGTTTGTATTCTTGCCAAAACGCTGAACCAGAAAGACCCTGACTTCATGGCAAGACCGATTCCAAAGAGGTGCTGCAACATCGAGATGTGAAGACACTTGGGTGGGGGTGTGGGGGGAAATTCGGAAGTGGGAGATGGGGTGTGGGGTGTGGGGTGGTTGGTCTGAGGCAGGGGCAGACTTCACAGCTGTCGGAGGATAAGGTAGAAAAGGGGCCGTTAGAGTCGAGCTCTTGCCCCCCGACTCCCACCACTGTCTTCACAAGAAATGGCAGACACCTGACTGGTGCCCACACCGCACTCGTCACTTACGGGAGTGTCATTCGGGAAAGAATTCGCATCAGTAGGAGGGAATATAAAGCATATAATCAGCTTAACAAAAGATGTGCAATACCTCTGCAGGGCAAATTGTAAAGCCAAAGAAAATCTAAATCAGTGGAGAGATAAATCACACCATGATCAGGAAGGCTTAGTATTGTGATGATGTCGATTCTCCCCCAAATTAATGGGTAATGCAGTTTCAACCAAAACGCCTAAAGGGTTTTGTGAGAGCCCGATAGTGATAGGGAATAGACGGGGGTCAAGAATACCTAAGACACTTGTGAAGAGTGGCCTGCAGCAGAGGAAAACTGCTCACCAGACGCCAGGACTCACTCTGAAGCTGCCGTAATTAAGCCCGTGTGGTATTAACCAGGGAAAGCAAATTAACCTCTGAAGTTGGCCACTGCATGTTTTGCGACGGAACTTGAGGACAGAGGAGGCGCCCCAAAGGGGGAGAGGAGACATTCTTCAATAAACAGAGCTGGGGAAATGATTATCTCATCATAAAGATGAAGTTGGAGTCTCACATCTTGTGTAAAGTAAACTCATAGACGGATTAAGGAGATAAATATTCGAAACAGAGCCTTAAGACTTTTCCCAGAAAATGTAGGTGACTAGATTCTCAGATCTCAGAGTAAGAAAAAAATTTACAACACCCAAAGCATTGGCATCAAAAGACGGCTGAATTTGACAACATTAAATGAAGGACTTTTCTTATCAAAAGACAACTTGGAGCAAATGGAAAGTCAAATTACAAACTGGAATGTATATTCTTGATTTGCATAGAGAGTATATAAAGAACTAAAAAATGAGTAAGAAAAACGCACTCAATACAATAAAAGACTGGGCAGAAAATATCAACAAGCACTTCCTCAGAGGAAACATGGACATCATAAATACGTGAAGAGATTGTTCACAATTATTCATGAAAGAAATGCAAAATAAGCTTATGAAGAGCTCCTATTCTACCATTCGATTGCATTTTTTTTTTTTACTCTGACATTGCCAAGTGTCGGAGAGAATTGGCAACTTCCCAGACGTTTAATTTCACATAGGGAGGGAAATACCAGAGAATGCCCAAATCTGAAGGGGCGTTAGAAGTCACGTGGGCCGTTGAATTGTTTGCTGTGGTCTCTGATGTCCCAATGGTGTGGAGATATTTTAGAAGTCACCGCAATCTAGGTCCCTCTTTGGTTCCAGGAAAGACTTCCCTGAAAGGGAATAGCCAACCTCTCCTGGAATTTTCACATGGACCAAAATTCTAAAGTGTGGGCATCTGCATCCTCAGTAAATATAAGCTTAATGTGTGATTCGCTTTGGAAATAAACATTTCTAAGTTATTTACCTTGCGGTAAATATCTGAAAGATAGTAGTATTTCCTATCTCCTATAAGACCACAAAATCAAACAAAAATCATCTCAAAATGCAAGTTGTTTTCATGTTTAAAATCACTTGGTCAGTGGGGCGCCTGGGTGGCTCAGTCGGTTAAGCGTCCAACTTCGGCTCAGGTCATGATCTCACAGTCTGTGGGTTCGAGCCCCGTGTCGGGCTCTGTGCTGACAGCTCAGAGCCTGCAGCCTGCTTCGGATTCTGTGTCTCCCTCTCTCTCTGACCCTCCCCCACTCATGCTCTGTCTCTCTCTGTCTCAAAAATAAGTAAACATTAAAAAAAATTTTTAAATCACTTGGTCAAAAGAAACACACATTTTTTGGAAAAAGATGAATGCCAACTAATAAAATGCTTGACTGAACAGAATGCGCAACAGACAAGATTATACTCACGTTTGACAAATTATAAAAAAGTACAGAAATTGCTGAGTGGAATACAGTGGACTTGGAAGTCAATGAGCCATTTCAATCTTTACCTTTCCTGGCACATTGCAACTCAAAAATAGGCAACTTTGTTTGGGGCTGCTTTGACCCTTTCCTACCTCTGCTACCCACCCCTCCCTGTCCTCCCCACAGAGCTTATATGCTCTGTGAAAGGAAGGTCTCCTTCTGGGGTGGCAAGAGGGAGAGAACTGGAGAAGTCAGCCACACTGAATTGGATGAATAACTGCATTCATCCAGAAAATTTGGGGCGCCTGGTGGTTCAGTCGGTTGAGCATCTGACTTGAGTTCATGTCATGATCTCCAGGTTTGTGAGTTCAAGCCCCACATCGGGCTCTGTGCTGACACCTCAGAGCCTGGAGCCTGCTTCAGATTCTGTGTCTCCCTCTCTCTCTGTCCTCCCCCACTTGCTCTGTATCTCTCTCAAAAATAAATTAAAAACACATTTAAAAAATTAAAAAAAGAAAAAAAAAGTGGCTCAGCTGGAGGGTGTTTCTAACTCGGAGACGAGCTTTAGGTAGTCTTCAAATAATTTCCCTGGTCTGTAAATCTTACACCATGGAATGTCTATATGCTTGCTATACAAACCTAGAGCTCTAAGTATTTGCCTCCCAACCGAAATCCAGTTTGTAAATAAACAGCAAATAAATAGTCTTTAGTAAAAAATAAATAGTCTTTAGTAAAAACAATGTGAGCTCTCTAGATACTGTGGATAAGATCTGTAGGATTCTGTGAACAGAGAAAGCACTAGAACGTGCTCCAAGGGGACTTGGGACCCCCTCCAGGGCTCATGTCCTGACACAAATCTAGGCTCAAGTTCCAGCCAATGTTGAAAATCAAGTACATGAATTGTGGGAAACAGCTCTGACTTCATGTTAGTCCTGGAAGCTGTTGTTTTCTTGACTTCTTTCCTGATGTTATTTTCACGTGGAAAGATGTTCCTAAAATATTACTAAGCTGACTGAATATATCACCTCTTAAAGATTATGATATACCTTTTATGACCCAATGCTAAATTTGTTTTTTATTTTGGAGACAAGTACCTGTGCCCTTTTTGCCTATTTTGGTGTGTGTGTGTGTGTGTGTGTGTGTGTGTGTGTGTGTGTGAAAGAGAGACAGATAGACAGAGACAGAGAATGAGAGAGAGTAACAGTTACTTAACTATTACTAACTGTCCTTGGTAATTAGGAGGAAAAGATTTCCCTCCATAATTTAAAACCCACCTTAAACTTCCTTACTGCTGCTCTATCTTTACTACCTTTCAAGAGGAGTAGAGAAAAGCTATTTTGAATAAGAGATATTTGACCTTAATGGTATATTCATCATTCATACCTGTTATTCTCAGAAGGGATGTTCATATTCTCTTTTGAGGTAATTCATGTATATTTTTACATTCCCATCAATCTGTCCATCCAATCACCCATTGACCCATCCATCCATCTATCCATCCACCCACCTGCTACCCACTCATCCATCCATCCATTCATTCATTCATTCATCCATCCATCCATCCCTCCATCCATCCACCCATCCATCCATCTACCCATCCACCTATCCATCTATCCATCCATCCACCTATCCATTTATCCATCCATCCACCTATCTACCTATCCATCCATCCACCCACCCACTCATCCATCCATCCATCCATCCATCCACCCACCCACTCATCCACCATCCATCCATCCATCCACCCTCCCACTTGCCTCTCTGTCTAACATTTCCATGGTTTTCTCCCTACCCCATGTATAGATGCACTGTGCTGGTTAAGAGCATTAAGAACTGCCTATGTCCAATCTTGCTCCTCAGTTTGCTCACAGTCTTACTGGGAAGTAAGTACCTGAAATGATGAAAGGAGAGAAAAAATTCCAAGAGAAATCTACTAGATGGCAAAAGTTTTTCTTTTTCTTGCATTATTTTTTTGGGGGATGTAGATATTGACCAATTCACTTCACCCTAGAGAGGAAGATAAAGAAATGGGGGCTGGACACATCTTCATATCTGTTGTGTTGACCATGCCCTGCACTGAGCAACATTCTAAAATACCTTGTCAGATGTGAAGTATGACGACAGCCCGATTGTAGTTATAACAAGTCATTAGCTTAAAAGTAAGAAATTAATGATACATTCATTTTAAGAAAGAGACAAAAGCAACATGAATAGAATGAGTCCTAGATACATTAGTTTCATCTAGTTGATTATTTATTTGGGTGTCCTTGGAAAAGTCATTTAACACCTATGAATATCCACGTGTGGTAAATGTCTATAACTGTACTTTATCTGCATTTCTAATTCCTAATTTGAAGATCAAATGAGACAAAAAATGGTGAAAACACTTTAGAAAGTATGAAGTGGTACTAATACAATGTAGGGATGATTAACACTAGTAGTGATGTTAATAATAGTGCTGGTGGGAGAAGAAGATAAAAATAAGAAAGAGTGGTGCTTTAGGAAGCAATGCATAGATAAATCCTGATCCTCCAGTGGCTTCCTGATTTATGCCATGGAAATAAAAATGTTAATATGTAGTAAAACTTCACAAATCCTGACTAATTGGGGGAAAAGCCAATTTGAATTTCTGAAAGGTTTTAAAAGAAATGTAGCTCTATTACTTTAAAATGCATATAGTAATAGGAGCTACTGGTTAATAAAACTACTGTGCAGGCCCCCATTAATAAGTAGCTTAGGATAATGTTGAATCATCACAGATTCATGAATGCAGTCAAATATCTACCAAGTATCTGAGCGCTCTATTGCAGGCCAAGCACTAGGGATAAACACAGAAAGGAGGTGTTCATCCTGTCCTCAACAGGTTCACTGTCAAGGGCGTCATACCTGACAAGCTCGTGGGTCATCACCATATGCTATTACAAGTGTTGTCACGGTACTCATGTGCTCAGGATACCTGGGCTCACTTTGGAAGGACATATTTCTTAGTTTGGGGAGCAAGGGAAGATTTCCCATAGAAAGTGGCATCTGTATTGACACCTAAGAGGTAAATTGGAATAAGTCATAAAAGGCGGGAGAGGAAGTTATTTGAACTTTGTCCTAATGAAAGTCAGAGCGTGAGAGATTTTCAAGTATGAATCCCAGATAATAGAATCTGCCCTTGGGCTGGAGCATGAAGAATTGACAGGGAGGTGTGATGTGAGTCTGCAGGACGGGGGGTCTAATCAGCAGGTGACGTCACTTTGGGCACAGGCAGCAAGGATGGAGATTTACAAAGATCAAAAGCACCAGTGATTCGTAGGATGGAAGGAGAGGGGATTTTTGGTTTTGTAGTTTGATTTGGAGATAAATTTGGGGCTTCCAGGGGGAGACTTTTAGCAGGAAGATGGATGTAAAGAATTGCAGATATAGATTTAACACCGGGTTTTGTGTCAGATCATCAGTTGCTGTGTTCCTTGGCACAAAACAGGTTTGTCTTCCCTTAGAAGATTAGCACCATTGTCGAACAACACAGTCTTTGAAAGCTGCGCGACGCTGGCCCCACCGTAGCACTTGGTGATTTCTCCCTTCGCGTGGCTTCCTCCGCCCGCCCCCTAAACACTGGTGTTCTCCGAAGTTCTGTTGCCTTTGTAACATCTCTTCTCATTTTCCCCAGGAAACAGTACCCTTCTCAGGCCTTTCCTTGTGCCTGTGAAATTTGAACCCAAATGTCTAAAATGATCTATTGGAATGTCTCCCGGGTTCCTCAAGTTGCCCTTTCGCTCTTTCCGGTGACCATCCTCTTCATGTCTTTGATGCTGGAAACCATGAATCTGTGAAGCATTGTAGGCTCTTTCCTCTCCTTAACTCTCTTGCTCTGAACCGGCCCACCATCTCTTCCCACCCCTCTGGCCTCAGGCCTGGCTCTATTTTCCCTCCACTGGGTGAGCAAAGGCCACCTGACTGCCACTCGCCTTCTGTGTCTCCTCTGCAAAGTCACCACGACCATAGTTGAGCTTCCCCTCTGCAGAAGGGGCCCCCACTGTAGAAGGAAATCAGTCAATTGATCGGTCACTCACTCCACACTTCTTGGTCCATCATCCAGGCTTCTCCACATATGACGGGACCCACTTCTATGGCCTCTGCTTGTTTTGGACAATACACGTCAGCGTTGCTGATCTGTGTGCAGCCCTGCGTACTCCAAGCTGCTAGGCATCTCTGTTCACTTGTGCGTGTTCTTCTTCCTCTCAGAACGTCCCTTCTTTCTCTCTTTGTTCAACTCATCCTTCAATGCCTAGTCTAAGCCACTTCACTGAATGGAGGCCTTCCTTTGACTCTCTCCCCATTCCCAGCAGGCTGAGGGCAGCCCCATTCTGTGCTCCTCTGGCTCTGTCCACAGGCCGTGCCAGACACACCTGTCATTGGAATTACCCATCTCTCCCCCAAGATGCTTGACACCCCAATATCATGGTAGCTTTTTATCCTCCAAGAGAGTCATGGGCTGGATGAAAGAGGTCATCCAGTGAACATCATTAGACCATACTTTGTGGAAAGCCTTCAGTAGCAATGGAAATGGAATAAACCAGTTTTTAAATAAATTCATTTCTTGTGTGGGTGACTGGAAAACGTTTCTGGGAACCACGATAGAACTCTCTCTTACCGAAATGACCTGGGTAAGTCAACAATCTTTGCCCTTAGCCAGTTAAAAGAAATGTCACTATTTTATTTTTAGCTTCATACACAAGTTATAGCCTTTCCTTAGAATTGTGTCTATTTAAGCCTTATCAGAAGGAATGACAAATACACTAGTGAAGTTTTCTATGCAAGACTGATGAGCTGCCTGAATAGTCGTGGCCGCTGTGTGCTTGAGCTCACCGCAACGCGCATCACATGCGTTCACAGCTATGTTGGATAATCACGGTACAGAGTGACCGGTAAAGCTTATAGACGTTATATATATTACAGACATTATAGAAATGTCCACAGAATGATCAATAAAGCTCACATTATGGACACGTCCATAGAGTGACTGGTAAAGCTTACATTATAGACCCATCCATAGGAAGAGATATCAACCTATGGATTTACATTTTGGCTACTGCTTAGATAAACACATGAAGGCAGATAGAGAGTGGTTGGAAATGAGAGACACATGGTGACAGTCCAGGTAGAAGGAACACATTAAATGGAGGTGGAGACACCAGGAGATTAAACAAGTGAGTTGGATTCCAGAGAAATAACAAAGATCTCTCTCTTTGTTTTTAACGTTTCTTTATTTTTGAGAGAGAGAGAGAGAGAGAGAGAGAGAGCACACACAAGTGGGGGAGGGGCAGAGAGAGAGGGAGACACAGAATCCAAAGCAGACTCCAGGCTCCGAGCTGTCAGCACAGAGCCTGACACAGAGCTCGAACCCATGAACCGTGAGATCACGTCCTGAGCCGAAGTCAGAAGCTTAACTGATGGAGCCACCCGGACGCCCCAACAGAGATCTTTTTGATGGGAAAGATACATTCAGTTAAGGGAGAGCCCTGAAAGTCATTCTGATGAGGTCTGATCTCACGCAGAGGCTGTGTGGGGCACCTGAGTGCTGGGATGATGTCATAATAAGAACTAACACTGAGAGTTTATCATGTGACAGACACAGTCTTTCATCTTTACAACACCATTGAGGTAGCCATGGTTTCTACCCCATCCCTACAGGTGAGTGACCTCAGTCATTGTGAGCTTACAAAGGGTGGTAAGTGGCAGAACTGGGTTTCAAGCCCGGCCACATAGGCCCTGGACCCCACGCTCTTAAACTCTATTGTGTGGAGGGAGTATTTGGGACAGGAGTCTGTCTCTGTGCACAGGAAGAAACAGAAGAAACAGAGACCAGGAGTAAGAGTCCATTTTTAAGATGATAAAGTTGTTGACCACTTGGGACAGAGGAGATGTAAAGAAAGGAAAAAAAAATTTTTTTTCTAAGATAGAAGCTCTATCAGAGGATTATAGCCTTTTATGGGTCAGAGAATTTGATGACCCTGCAGGGTCTCCTGTGTGAGGACATGGCATTCATGTGCAACATGCTCAGTGTGCACACGTGGTTCAGTGAGCTCACAATCACCTGGGGCTATGACACTCAGGTCGGGAATCTCTACTGGAGGCTGTAGGAGGACCAGGTTGTGGAAGAGTGTGCGGTCTGGCAGGGGAGTGAAGGCTGAAGTGTGGGGCCATGTGTGAGCCCGGGTACTGACTGCAAAGTTCAGCCATGAGAGCTACAGGCAGGAGAATGAAGGAACCGGGCTTTTCTGTGCGTACTCACCACATCACTCAATCACGTACGATTCAAAGGTGGCTGGAAATACACTATAAATTCCATTGTTAAAAATAATGAAAGCCAGAGAACTAAAAAATTATGGCAAAACAATACAACCAGCCATTTCAGAACCGCAATCAACCAAAGCCATGGCATAAACTGAAAATCATCCAACCAAGAGGGACCACTAAATTTCCATCAGATAGTGAACGTCCAGGGCGCTTTGACTTGAGGCTGTTCTTGCCACTCGTCCTCATGGCTCCGTGGGGTGGCAGCCATATGCTGGCAACTATGACACAGAGAGATTTGATGGGTTTTGGAACTCCATGAAAAACACCATTCTCAGCTCACAGTATTCTGTCTAGGAAGTCTCCACTTTTTTTTTTAATGTCTTATTTATTTTTGAGACAGAGAGACAGAGCATGAGCAGGGGAGGGGCAGAGAGAGAGAGGAAGACACAGAATCCGAAGCAGGCTCCAGGCTCTGAGCTGTCAGCACAGAGCCCAATGCGGGGCTCGAACTCACAAACTGCGAGATCATGACCTGAGCTGAAGTCGGACGCTCAACTGACTGAGCCACCCACGTCCCCCAAGGAAGTCTCCACTCTTAGAGCACAGCAGGGAGAGAGGTCTACCTTCAGGGTTCTACCAAAACATAGCCAGTGCTGGCACCCCAGCTGCTTAAGGTGGTGACTTCAGATGGCGGCAGATGGAAGTCTTACTTGGGGTTGAAAAGGAAATCCTAGAAAAACCCCAAGAACTAGACAACACTAGTGAATTTGGAAAGTGCTGTCAGATCGTGCAAGTCTAAAAGGCTGCTTGCATGCACACGGCCACATGCGTGTCTAGGAAAGGGGTAGGAGAGGAAAGGCACTGGTCACTCACCGTGGAGTACCCTGAGGCCCTATACCAGCAGAGAGTGAGGGGTAAGGATGTCTTATAAAGAAGTCTGAAGTGTGAAGGCATGTCTCCATGCATCGATTCCCCCTCACCAAGGGTGGAAGATGTTCACAAAATGCCCTTAGGAAAATCTGAGCCATCTGTGGCTGATTGCTATACTGACCCGGTGTAGCACTTAGGAAGCCAGGTATAAAAACAAGCAAAGGAAAAAACAAACAAACAAATAAACCCCAAGGATTAGAAAAGATAACAAAAAACTCAGAGGCCGTACCACACAGGGTATACAAAGTGTATAGAATTTAACAAAAGGAGTATTAAAAAGGTACACTAAAAACTACCAAATATTGTTTCGAGAAATATAAGATCTAAGTAAATGGAAAGATATCCCGTATTCATGTATCAGATTTATCTACAGAGTCAGTGCAGACTTTACCAAAAGCCAGTAGTTGTTTTTTTTTCACTTGTTAGTGTGTGTGTGTGTGTGTGTGCATGCGTGTGTGTGTGTTTTCCCTGATATCGTTAAGTTGATCCTAAAATTCATGTGGAAATGCAAGGATACAGAATAAGCAAAGCCGTCTTGGGTGGAATGAACAGAAATGGAAGAATCAAGCTCCCTGATCTCAAAACCTACAAAAACGCTAAAGCAGTAAGCAAGCCACTGTCGTACTGGTTTAAGGGTAGAGATGTCGATCAATGGAGTACAAGTGAGAATCCAGATTCCAGTATTTATGGCGAATTGACTTTTGCCAGTAGTGCCAGAATTCTTTGATGGGAGCAGGACAGTCTTTTCATCAAATGGTGCTGGACAGGACATCCACATGCAAAAGAGTGAAGCCGGACCCTCACCTCACACCATATACAAAAATGAACTCAACACGGATCGTAGACCTAAATGTAAGATCTAAAACTATGAAACTTCTAGAGGGAATCTCTGTGGCCTTGGCTTTGGCAATGGAAGCTTAACTATAACACCAAAACACAAGCAAAAACCAAACGTGTCCCTTGAACCTTACCAAAATTAAACACTTTTCTGGGATGGGGGACACCATCAAGAAAATGAAAAAGCAACACACCAAATGGAAAAATATTTGCAAATCATCCACTGGCAAGGACCTATAGCCAGGATATGAAAATAATTATTTGATGCAAAAATAAAAAGATAAATAAAAAAATAAAAAGCAAAGGGTTTGAATGGACATTTCTCCAAATAAGATAGACAAATGGGCAATAATTGCATGGGAAGAGGCTGGAAATCATTGGTTGTCCGAGAAATACGTCAAAACCGCCCTGCGATAGCACTTCACATCCCTTGGGATGGCTCTTGTAAAGGGGCAAAGGGAAACCAGCAAATGATGGCAAGGATTGGAGAAAGAATGAAAATATTGTAGCGACTTTGGTTGAGATATCGGCAGCTTTTAAAAATGCCAAACACAGCACTAACATGTGACACTGCAATTTCACTTCTACCTAAGAGAAATGAAAACATATCCACACAGAAGCTTGTGTATATGTTTACAGAAGCATTTTTCATAACAGCTGAAATGTGGGAAAAACTTAAATTTCCATTAACTGATGAAGGCATAGATGAATTGTGGCATATGCACACAATGGAATCCTACTCATCCTTAAAAAAGAGTGAAGTTCTCATGCATGTCAGGCCATGGATGAACCGTGGCAACAATGCGAAATGAAAAAAGCTGCAACTCACAGAAACTCGTATTGTTTGATTCCATGTATGGGGATCGTCCACGATTGGCAAGACCACAGAGACAGAAAGTGGGTTAGTGGTTCCAAGAGTGGGGAGGAAGTTGGGTAATGACAGGTGATGGACATGGGGCCTGTTCGTGGAGTCCTGAATGGTTGTAACGTTAGATGTTGGTGACAGTTGCCCAACTCTGGGGATACACTGACATCATCAGATTCCTGTTCTTACTGGGGGACTTTTATGCTCAATGATTCCCGGTAAAAGCATAAAAATATGGGTTTCCACTGTAGAAAGAGCAAGGGATAAAGCAGATTCTTTTCTCCTGCCAGGGGCATCTTCAGTTTTTGTCTCCAGAACTCACTAGTGGTCATTAAAATGCCAGGGAACAGTTCTTGACTCCTTTCCACTCCGCTACCTGCCCTTCAGACAAATCTCCGCCTGCTCTACGGTGGCCTAACCAGACTGCTTCCTCGATGGCAGTGACATCACTACGAGTGGATTCAACATGGTGGCGCCATAGCACCAAGTGCCTCTTACATGTTTGGAACTAAATGAACAGGTACGGTTCTATTGCTTCCTGCTGGCCATTGGTTTGTACATCGACCCATTTGTTCACCGGGCATTCGATGGCTTATAGACCTGTATTGAGCCCTGCTGGCTTCGTTTGAAAGATCTCCAGCAAAGACTCAGGAAATCGAAAGTCTAGTCCCAGACGCTTGGATATGTTTCTCAGCTTCTTCATACCTCAATTTCCTCAAATGTAAAATGGGGGTGATGATCAAAAGGGATGATAGTACCCATTACTTGCATGTTGTGAGGATATAATACCACCAACGCCGTATCACACACACACACACACACACACACACACACACACATTCATGCATGTGTAGTGTAATAGAGCATCCCGCGGAATGCTCAGTAGCACCTGGGACTGTTTTACCAGAGAAAAAGTTAGACCCTAGGACTTGCCTCAGTTGGCTCTGCTCCCAGAGGAAGTGCCAGCACCAGGCTGAACCAAGCACCATCCAACCCAATGGGGAATTTCAACAAAGCAAGGGTTAAGTCACATTCGTTTGTTAATCTTTTAAAGAGTCATGTAAAAACCATTCTCATTGTTTCAAGTTTACATCAGCAAATGATGCTGTGGATAATTAGCTCTGTCTTCACATTTCTTGTTCTGGTCCTTACAGCAGGACCCCACCTCCGAAATTCTGACCGTGCTCTCCTGCCGTTAAAGGATGCTTGTTTCTTTTTAGGAACAGCTCAGAATTTATTTTGGAATTACTCACAGTGAAAGAACAACTCCCCCCCAAATGTGGCATATAACATGATAACGTTTATAGTAATAGAATTATCATGTGAAAATGCTTTGTTGAAACTTAAAAATCAATGCTTGGGTTTGTGAGGGGCTATAGTTCCAGAAATAACTGCACAGCAATTTGGTCATAATGCTTCACATAGCCCAAATTCACATGGGGCTCGGGCTTTTCTCAACCCTTCAGGAAGGAAGGCAGCCTTGCGAGGACTCCCCAGATGGTAAGGGAAGATCGTTCCACGGTTGGGAATCAAATAGGTGGCTTTCAGACATGCTGCACAGCATGAATTCCACAGCCCACCGCCCGATACGATCTTCTCTTTGCCGAGGACCCCAGCCCTGCCTGGGGCAGAAGGGCATCAGGGGACCTGGCACCTTGTAAGGCCACCACACTCCTCCTGATCAAGGTGCAGCACGGATCAAGATCCGGTTCTGAGCTGTGTCAGAGACTGGGGTGTCTCCAATGGACCCCGGAAAGTCGTCATGAGGATCCAGTGTCCCTGGCGGCCCGTGTGAGCTGACGGCTTGCTCCTGAGTGACCCCGTGGTGGCTGTTGAGGTTCTCATTTTCACACAGCACACTCTAAGCCAGCTGGAACACTTCTGCTTTGAAGAAATATCCACCTTACCCAACTGCCGACGCTTCTCTCAAACCTTTAAGGCTGTGGTGCTCATGGGTGCAGATCCTCACTTAGCTTTGCCCTGAGTAGCAATCAGTTGATTGATGAGTGTTGCCAACCGGTTAGATTCGCTGATATGCAATATGCTTGGCAGGGGGGCTCCCTGGACGCGGGAGGGAATGGTGGCCGTCTTAGTGATCTGTCACCTCTGTCATCACCTTTTTCTGGGTGGGACAGACACAGGCAGCCTAGGCGAGGGCTCTGTTGTGACAGACTGAAGTTGCTGGATTCGCTGCATCGAACTGGCTATAATTCTACTCGTCACCCACAACTGCCAACCTGTTTCTCATAAGGTAGTCACTCTTTATGGAAAATTGGTTTAACCAGAAGGTGGAATTCTGCAGTTTTGCAGAATTCGGCAGTAAGAAAAAGGGGGTGGACATTTGGATACTTCAGATAAGTAGGATTGATGAGAAAAGGAAAAAGTCAGCATTGGTGCCAGGGGTGTGGGAAACTGGGGAGACAGCTGTCAATAAAGAAAGAAGCTAACGTATCAGCTACATACTACATGACATGCAGGGCATTTTGTTAGAGACTCAGGGGGGTGATAACAGAAAATTCAGTTTCTGCCCTCAAACAAACTGGTAGACACTCATCACGGCTCCCAACTACCCCCACCTCCAGGTGTTCGCACATGTGGAACGCCTTTCTCTTGGTGTCGCCTGACCTAACGGCTTGCTTATAAGGAACAGAATATGGCGAAAGGGGCTGGGATGTCCCTTTCCGGGTGAGGCCACACTGTGAGTTCTGCCTCACTAGCGATGGCCCCGGCTGTCCTCACATGCTCGCAGCGGGGGCTGCTCGGCAAGGAGCGGAGGCTGGCCTTCAGCCAGCAGCTGGTGAGGAGTGGAGGCCTCCGTCCAACAGCGCGTGGGGACTGGACTCTGCCAGTGTTTCCTGAGTGAGCTGGGAGCTGGACCTGTTCCTGTGGACCTTGTGCTGACAGCTTCCTTGAGAGACCCTGAACCAGAGGATTCACCAGAGCGGTGCCTGGACCCCTGACCCACAGACACGGCGAGATAGTCTATGGGTGTGTTTCTTAAGTCACTAAATACTGGTGTAACTGGCTTCGCAGCAACACACAGTGAACACAAGATCTAACCGTGAAAGAAGGTAATTAGTGAAATGATAATCTACATGTTAAGGCAGCATAAGTACTAGACGAGCAGACACTGGCTGCCATCGGTCAGATACGTGTGTTTCTCGAGAAGCCCGTCCGGTGTGGCGTGAGCACGGTGGCCTTCACAGCCAGGCTTCTTGACCGAGCTGGCACCCTTGTCCCACCGCGGCCCAAACTGGGCAGTGCCTCTTTTCTCGGTGGCTTCATTTCTCTGTCCCACTTCCCCGGGGCCACAGTTTTGAGCTACGGCCACTCTCAGTGCTCCCATCCTTCCCGCTAGCTGCACCCGCCATTCTGTTGCCACGTTCAGCCTCCGAGCGCTCTGCTCTCTGCGTGGCACTGAATTTTCTGTCTTCCTTGTGTGTGTTCATGCTTTTCCGGGGACTTGAAATGCCCCACCCCCCGCCCCGTGCTTCTCTAGCTCTTGAACTTCTACTCATCCTTGAGACCTACCCCAAATATACTCTGCTACGTGCCGCACCACGTCTGTGTTGATCCTGTCTTCAGACTCACGATGGTCCCCCTTTGGCTGTGGATTCACGTAACAAACACGGTGCACGCTTCTCACAGACCGCTCGGTGCGGTCTACCTTTTATTATGGTTATTTATGTTCATATTTTTAGCCCTATACATTTCTCAAAGTCCCAAACAGAATAAATCTTATTCGTAATAGTACCCCGAGCACCTCACTCTGTGCTCGGAGCATAACGAGCACTCAGTAACGTTAGTGGAATTGAATTTGATTCACAAAGTCCTACTGTTTAATGTCCCCACTGGAGCCCAACTAGCAAGGCATTGAAGGGGCTCGGCGTCCAGCCCAGGGATTTGAATTAGCCTGTCTATGCCTCCCTCTGACTCTCCCCCGTGAACAACCTGCCTCGTTCCCGCCAGCCTTCTCCTCCCACACTTGGTTTCCTGACTCATGATTTCCCTCTCTTTTTCATTTCTTTTTTTTTCCCTGCCCCTGCCCAGGTGGGCTTGTCCCAGAGAGAAGAGAAGATGGGGGTTCTAAGCCCCCATCTTGTATTCTTCACATAGAAACTGCACATGTAATTGTTATGGTTTCTATCTGGCCCTCATCCGGGTTTCTAAGCAAAATGAAGGAAGAGGTCACCACGATCTCATTTCTTAGGGTCCTATGTTTGGAAGGCTTCTCTGTCTTAGTGACGAGATATTGGAGAGACACGGAAGTGCTGGGGGCAGGCGTCGCGGGAGCCTGTCTCGGAAGGCACAGAGCTCCGGTGGTGACACACGCGCTCAGACATACGAAGAGCAGACCGTGAAAGATCTTTCCTATTGAGGCAACAGAGCGCTCAGTCAGGTGATTGGGATTTTAAGCCAATCTGCATAGCAAGGGATATAGATCCAGATTGGAAATTAAATTGTAGGGTTGTCTCATCCTAAGCATTATTTTCAATAATACACGTTTTATACTTGTACACAGTGGTTATTGAAGGAAATGGCTGAAAGGGGAAAGCGTGTGGTTGAGAAATACGCCAAGCAGATCTGACCCCAGAAAGAAGCCCAAACCCTGGGTCACTCTTCTCCGTTTCACCTGCTTGTCTCGCTCTGCCCCTCGCCTTGGCGCTCACGTGGCATTTCATGATTCGTAAAACACAAGATGTGGCACACGCGCAGCCGTGGAGTAATCACGGTGGGCTTCTTGAGGCAGACCTGTCTCCCCGAGCCCAGCCCCCTCCTGGCACCGGGCCAGGCTCGCGGGACGTGTGTCCTCAATTACTCTCTGCCGGTGGAATCTCACACAAAGGGCTCGGGTAGTTTCTCTGACCTTTCGCTTACACGGAACCTTTCATTATTCGTCATAGGCCCATGGTTTTCCCTCAGCCTCTTGATACTTTTATTCAGCAAACACCCATGAATATGTATGTCTGTTCCTGCCCCCGGCTCTGATGCTGGCTTGTTCTACGAGCTCCTGTTTCCCTCATGCAGGTCACGACGTTCTCCAAACAAAATCAGTGTATCATGCTTTAAAAGAAGGCAAACAGTGCTTTGTAGGACAAACTATCCTTGACTTCACCGCTCCAACGCCCCCCTGGTTGGAGGAGTGCCTTTTGTCACCCCTGTGGCCCCCACCGTCCTGAGCCCCTGGGGCTCTGTGAGCGGTTCCCTGTAGTGCCTACAGCGGGGTCCCCAGCCTCCCTCGTGCTGAGGGCTGTCTGCTGTCTCTCTGCTCAGGTCTGCTGCATTACCGGGACAATCCTGTTTGCGGGTGTTAGACTGCTGGGCATACTGGATTTTTCTTTCCTTTCCTTCATTCTGAAGAGAGGCTTTACAACGTCAAGGAAAACTGAGAAGCTCTGACTTGCACCGCTACCCCTCCCTTCTACTGTCTTTGGAAAATCTCACCACTGGCGAGGGTTAGGGGCCGTGTGTAATCAGGTCAAGTGGGCTTCCAAGGTTGGCATCTTTATGCTCAGGCTTCTGAAATCCATGCCGGGGGTTCGTCTATCGTGTTGCAATCACTTTAGAACAAACTGGAGGTCTCCCTGCACGGCAAACATCTCCTACGACACACGCAGGTTGGCTCTTCAACGTATTTCAAGAACTTGTGAAATAAGTGCTTGATCCTAAATGAAATATAATGGGTGCTGATTGGCCTTGGTTTTAACAATTGCAATGTGCCGTGTCCACAAACCAGATGTAGCTCCTGTTCATGAGGGTTCACTCCCTTCCACAGGTGATGGGTGGACGGGGCTGCGCGATGGCACTCATCGAGGACGCTCCTGGGTGGGAGGCAGCCTGCCTGAAAACGGGGCCCCTTTGGAGTCCACGGCCACGGCCGGCTGTCACCCACACTCCATGGCTGTCCGGGGAGGAGGCTTGGTCTGGAGCAGAGGTCAGAGGGAAGCCTTTTTGGGCTCAGTGAATCAAACCCTGCCAGACAAGCTGGGGAAAAGCTTGTTTGAACAGATCCTCAAGGCCTCCTGGGTCTCTGACCACCAGAAAGATCTCCACAGCTCCTGGAGCCTCGGCGTTCTTCCCCACACCTCACCTGGTCCCTAGTCATGCGTCTGGACCTTTCTAATGTTGCCTCAGATCATGCAAGTCCTATGGCTTGTTCTTCGGGTGACCACGTTGTCTTCTTCTTGTTTTTTTTTTTTTTAATGTTTATTTATTGATGAGAGACGAGAGAGACAGAGTGTGAGCAGGGGAGGGGCAGAGAGAGAGGGAGACACAGAATCGGAAGCAGGCTCCAGGCTCCGAGCTGTCAGCACAGAGCCCAACGTGGGTCTCGAACCCATGGACCATGAGATCACGACCTGAGCCGAAGTCAGATGCTTAACCAACGGAGCCACCCAGGCGCCCCAATGTTTATTTATTTTTGAGAGAGAGACAGAGACAGAGTGCAAGCAAGGGAGGGGCAGAGAGAGGGAGATGCAGAATCCGAAGCAGGCTCCAGGCTCCGAGCCATCAGCACAGAGCCTGACGCAGGGTTCGAACCCATGAACCCATGAACCGTGAGATCATGACCTGAGCTGAAGTCGGATGCCTAACCGACTGAGCCACCCAGGTGCCCCCATGTTGTCTTCTCCACTGGACCACAGGCTTCCTCAGGACAGGCCCAGTCAGGACCATGCACAGGCACGGTCAGAGAGATACCAATGCACGGCTCCTGCCCAGAGTTCTGGAGCTGGCAGAGGACTTCCACGACTGAATTTCATCTTCCTGGTGACCCAAGGAGGTGGGTGGAGCCTGTGCCATGGGTGGTCCCATTCGGTACTCACGTGACATTCCTACGGTCACGGGGATGCAGGATGTGAATGTGGGCGTCCTGGCTTCACAACAGCACGGTCTCCCTAACACTGGCTACAGATAATGTTCTAAGAAGTAGACCTGCTCCTTAAGGAGGCCCACGAGCCTCCCCTTCTTGTGGCCCATCTTTCAAGAGCTAGGCATCGTCACTTTCACAATAGCAGTGCCGTATGTATTTTACACAATCTGAACATAAAAGCATGAGACTTGGAGATTAGACCATGTTCACAAATCTCAAGTCACACAACATTGGATCTTGACATCGCGTGTCCCGCCATCAGGGCAGAGTTCAAACGAATGGTTATATTCCACTGACCCGAGTCGTGCCGTGATCTAGACTGGTAGGCGGTGTAGTGTCTGGAGACATTCATAGGGTTGCAACCAGGGAGGAGGCGGAATGCTCCCAGGATCCAGAGGGTAGGAGCCAGGGATTCTGCTAAACATCCCACAGAGCCCAGGGAACCTCCTGCAATGAACAATTATCTGGCCCATCAACTTCCTCCGTTAACGTATGATGGCCTTTGTAAAGGCAAACAAAGCAAAAACAAAGCCGTGCTTTGACAGTCCAGTTTGGTGCAGTTGAGATGTGCAATCACGTCGGAAGCACAAGGCAGCAGGGAAGGTGGGGTTTCTCCACGTTTCTGTTTGGTCTTCACATCCTGCTGAAATTAATTGGCACCAGACCTTGTGAAGTGACCCGGCAGGGTGTGCGGTGACCAAGAGCTGGACAGCCTGCTGCAGACTTCCACCCCGCACCTCCCGAGAGGCGTCGGGCAGCCCCTGAAGCAGGTTCTGGATCTGTGGGAAGCCCACGCAGCCCACCGGGGACCACAGGATGTAGCACCAGCAGCACGAGGCAGCCCATTACAAGCATTAGCGATCGGAGACAAAGACACACAGATGCACCACAGGATTGCCCCCTCGCTTTCCCGAAGGCCTAACACCGGCTTCCTTTGTGCCCTTCCCCCGCCCCCCAACAACATGATTCTTAGGCCGAAATGGTCATTGCTACGTGGCTGGTGCACCCGTAAGCTTCATTTTCTCGGATTCTCATGACCTTCCTGACCTGTTTGTCAGGGAGTCATCTGTGTGCTGAAATACAACCGAACACTCAGCTTTCAGTCCTGCCAGAGTACTGTAGGCTCCGTGTTTGGACCCATCTGCTTTTTCTTGTGTGTGTGTGTGTGTGTGTTTAAGTAGGGGGGTAATGAGAAATTAGGAAACCATCAGCTAATACAAAAAAGCCTCAGAAAGGTTTGTGGTAAACAGGTCTCCAAACAATATCCTTAAAGAATTAGTCCAAAGGAAAACAGGCTTCTTACATGCAGAGTCCCCACCTCTCTTCACGGACTCTTCTCTGTAGAATATTCTTATAGCACATATTTACTTCCAGGCTTAACAGCTAATTGTTATTTAGTGTGGACTGCGGATATTTACTCACCAAAATCCATTCTGCTTCATTCTGAGCACTGATTAAAGCCTGCTAACAAAGAGTGAAAATACTACAGCCGTTACCTGCAGCTAACCCACGATCACCAGATAGCCCGCCAATGTCAAATGACGTGACCCTGTAGGTGAACTACATGGGCCGTGCAGCCGAGGGTGGGGGTTTTATTACCTACACAGCTCTCAGTAAGACTGGCAATCTTAGTTTATGTATTTAGGGGCGCGTGGGGGGCTCAGTTGGTTGGGCGTCTGACTTCGGCTCAGGTCACGATCTCACAGTCCGTGGGTTCGAGCCTGGTGTCGGGTTCTGTGCTGACAGCTCTGAGCCTGGAGCCTGCCTCTGCTTCTGTGCTTCCCTCTCTCTCTGCCCCTCCCCTGCTTGCGCTCTGTCTCTCTCTGTCTCAAAAACAAATAAAAACATTGAAAAAAAATTTTTTTAAGAAGCAGGTTTATAGGGGCACCTGGGTGACTTAGTTTAAGCTCATAGCTGAGTAGGTTAAGTAAGTAGACTCAGCTCATGAGTTCACGGTTCATGGGTTTGAGCCCCACATCAGGCTCTGCACTGACAGCTCGGAGCCCGGAGCCTGCTTCGGATTCTGTGTCTCCCCCTCTCTCCGCCCCTCCCCTGCTCATGCTCTGTCTCTCTCTGTCTCAAAAATAAATTAAAAAATTAAAAAAAATTTAAATTGTACCTGTTTATTTTCTTCCAGGAACTCTGAGTGGGCACATTTGTCTATTAGCATAGATAGGACATATTGGCACCCAGCAGTATCTACTGAGTGGGTCTGGGATCAAATCCCCATCCTGCTCCTACCCTGCAGCAGGGCTCAGCATCACCCAGGATGTTGGTGATGACCAGGAGACCTGGATTTTCTGTGTTTTGTCTCAGGCAAGGGGATGGACAGCAGGAGGCAGGGGAAAAACCTCTTTCTGTCTTTGAATCAAAACGGTTCAGAAGATGGCAGTGTTCACTGCGGTGACCAGTCTGGGAGAAGTCACCCCAAACAAGGACTGTCCCCGGAGGCCTGCCTGGGCCCAGAACGGTGCACAGTGGACACAGTCTACGGACAGCAGGCAGCCCAGGGGTCTCTGGCTGTTGTGATCCATGACATCAAGGACCAGAAGGGTCTCTCATCCCCTGTCACCCTGCACCCGTGCACACCTCAATAAGATGTGAGAGCCCCTGAGAACTTAGACAAAAATCTTGAGAAGAAGGAGAGGCCCTGGCGAGATGGGAGCTTGAAAGAAAAGATCGGTTTTAGACAAAAGGTTGTAACACTTGCACATGCACAAAAGAGACAATGGAGTTCACAGTTCTGATTCAGCTGTCTCGTGCCAGATGTGCGTCTGGTCAGCCCTCCTTCCCTGGTGCCACGTCTGTCCCTGACTCTTGTGGTTGCTTCTCCTCAACCAGTCGTGCCCCTCGGTCCCTGTCTCAGGCCTGGCTCAAACTCATACCCGGGAATCTGCACAGTGGATCTCAGACTACATGAAATGTCGACCTAATTTAATAATATATTTGCTACACTGTTGGTGATGAAGAAGAGAACAATGAATACAGCAGCACGTAGACTGGCATGAAACGATCCTCAGAAGCCAGCCCGCCGGGGGTACGCAGGCCGCACGGCCCAGGCGCACTCCTGGTCAGGTGGGGGCGAGGAGTTCACTCCTTCAAACTGCTCGCCTGGCCCTTTAACAGAGTTGGATATAGAATCATTATAATCTTAAAACAATTCCTGACGAAATTTGCTTGCTATTTTATGCATGTTGCGCATGTGTCTAGATGGGCCGTGAAAGAGAGTGAGTTCCGTGTCAAAGGTCTACAAAAACACACAGACGTAGTAGATATTCTCTGTCACCCATCGGCGGGTGAGTGACCGGCAGGACCGGGCGTGACAGCTTCCACGACAGGGACCCAGCCCTCCTCTGCCATGTGCTGTCCACGTGACTGCGTGTCCATGGCTCAGCCCATCTGAGCCCAAGTTTAAGAGAGGTAACACAGAATTTGAATCATAAAATGACTGTGAGTTCTCCTAGGCGTTGAATCCCTCCCTGCCTCCCTCCCTCCCTCCCTCCCTCCATCCACAGGGTTGTGGAGGATTAAGAGATAATGCATGTAAAGTGCTTCACGTAAAGGGCTTGGAATTGCGTTGCTGTAAATCGTGGAGTGGCGGCTAGTGCTGCATTACTCTGCGCGAGAGGGATCACCAGCCATAACCTTTCTCGAGAGGCGGGATCTGTGATTAGGTTTCTTCCTTCTGATTGCCAGACAAATCAAGCTCACATTCTTCATCCTGTGGCTGTGCCCTTTCTGAAATCACGCATCTAAGAAAGCTTCCTTATCCCCACTGTATTTTATCTGAGTCCCTACCAGCCCGCACTCACCCCACCACCGTGAGGACTTGTTTGGCACGACATTTATGCGCATCAGAGCCCCAGGACCTCCCCTTTAAGGAACCTCACCTGTCCTGCAAGATGCTGGCCAGTCGGCTGTCAGTAAAGGCTTGAATAACACCTCAAAGCTGTTATGAGGATTGTCATTTACTCCTTAGTTTGAGAGCCACTGATGAAACACATCAGTCTATTTTTTAAGTTAAATTTTGGTAGGGAAGCTATTGACATGGTTCAAAAGGAGACGTGGTATGGATTTACCCTGCCCGGCTCTCTGCCCTCCTGCGCACGCGCCCGCCCTTCCTGGTTGCTCATGGAACCTCCCAGAGACTGTCCGCAAAGCCGAACAAGAAAGATTCCCGCTCTCTCCTGTTCATTGCAGAGCTGGTCGTCTGTGGCTCACGGTTCTGCGTTTGCACTTGACAATGTATGTTGAAATGTGTGTGTATATATGTACAGATACAGTTGTGTATGTGTATATACACGTAAAGACATCTGTATTTCTTTATATTTATATAAACACACTTTAGAGATTTAGTTATTTAACCCCAAAGCCCTGAGGCCTGGGTCAGCTAAGCCACTTGTCCGGGTCACAGTGGGGCTCCCTGTGTCTCGCATCTCAGGAGCTCTGACCCCGCACCGCGTCTAACTGCGGTCCCTACCTAGTCAGAGCATCCAAGATCGTTTTCCAGGTGCTTGCAGTCAGCGTGAAAGTCTTGTGCATGATAAATATAAGCAGTTTAAAAATAAATTATATTAACATCACATAATGCCAGAGAATAAAAAATACCTTAAAACCCCTGTGAAAATGAGTGTGTGTGCACGGGAATGTGACACCCAGCGCCCGTGTGTCTGTGCTAATTGAGAATTCCTTCCCAGCCGAGCCTGCTGTTGCCATGGACACCGTCCCCAAGAGGAGGCTTAGAAAATTTCTCTACATGCTCACATGTGCCAGGGAAGTCTGCGTATTTCCCCGCTGATTCTCGGAGAAATCAATGTGTGTGGCGACTTCCATGTGAGGATTTAGATGTTTGGGGTGAGGGGAGATCTCTGCCACACCGTGGCCACGCAGCCACGACACAAATGCATGTACAATGGCCTCCGCGCAGCCCGAATTTAAAAAATTAATCACCCCTCGCCGGCCCTAATGAGCTTAGCCCTGTCTGCGCCGGGGCCCCTCCATGGTGCTTAATCCTCCTGTGATGTGGGGGCCGCTGGCCCGCGACCCTCACCCCCAATGGAAACACAGCCACAAGCGTGGCCCGGGGTGGATCAGGGAGGAGGGCACCACCTGCCACACCGAAGGCCGCGACATCGGGGCAGGGAGCACATCCCGGCCAGGCCCCCACCTGCAGGGCGCACAGCAGCTTCCCGTCAGTCGCTCAAGGAGCCCGGCGAGGCCTGGATGGCCACCCCCTCCCCGGCCACCCCTTTCTGTCACATGCCTGCTCCCGACCCGGGTGCACGGGGTGCAGATGCAACGTTTCCTCCTTGGGGAGAAACAAAAGCAAATGTCACATGGTTTGACAAGCAAGTGTTGTCGTGTAGGGTCCTCTGGGCTCGGGGATGTGAGGGGGCCCTGGGGGGACTGGCTGTCATGCAGCCTCAATGCGGCAGATGCTGTGAGTGTGGGGACTGGCTTCTGCACCCCTCAGTCAAGGGTGAGCACTCCCTGGTTCCCGCCGGAGCCACCAGGACCGCAGATGATGGGGGTCACCGTTTCCGGCCTCTGGGAGACTCCATTTAAATGGGTGTAGAATTTCTGATACTGATATGGCCTAAAAGGTCATCACTGTGGTGTAAGACATGGTATTACGTCATAAAAATGAAAACAGATCGCGCTGTTCAAGGGATGTTACAAGCACTCGATACAAGATAGGTGCCATATGGCCGGAGCCAATACTCCGTAAGCTCCAGGTGTGGAGCCAACACCAAGGAAAAGCAGTCCAGTAGCGCACCCGCAAACACAACCCGCCCGAATGCACTGTGGCACGTTCCATAGCGGTGCAAAGTCCCCTACTGGTGACAGTAAAATCCCTCGAAGCTGGAAGGAACTCTGTTTGGGGGAGTGTCAAGGTATGGGACCCAACTGCCCTCATAGGGATAGAATCCGAAGTTACAGCCTCAAATGTAAATTAAATACTATTGAATTACTTAAATAGGGGGAAATTAGAAGGGAAAATGCAAATAGTGGCATTTTACTAAGTGAGTGGACACCGCGTGCATTTTGGCGTGCAGGCCATCCCGGAGCGTGGTGTGGCGGAGTGGATCCCTGTGGACAGTGGCGTGGCCACGGGAGCCGGCTGGCCAGTGCCAGGCACACATTTCTAGACCCTTTCGGCCTTTGTCTCCAGGCACCTGACGCCTACTGCTTTTCAGAGCCGTTGTCCAATTTCTAGTCATCCTTCGAAGTCACAACAACAAAGCCTTGGAGGACGGGGCCTATTCTGTTGGGCATCGTTGTCTCAGGAAAGGTCTTAGGTGGGGACGTTGGGGCGTCTCCCGTGGCTGCGTGGAGGGGCACTGGAGAGGTGTTGGATGCTGTCCCTAGAGAAGTTAATATGGGTCCTTACCCCCACCCAAGTTCTCAACTCTTCAATCACCGCTCTTCTACAAGGGGAAAGCTTACCCCTCCGGAATAGACACGGGTCACCCAGCCCCATTATTAAATCCTTCAGCCGGGACGCCACGGCCGTTAATGAACCAGGACACCGCACCCCAGCTGTAACGCTCTGCATCACGGGAAAATCCGCTACTTACTTTCTCGTTTCTGTAACGTCATCTACTTCTGTTTATGGATGATTATATTTTATACCCAAGAAAGAATGACTCAACCAATCTTCAGAGAATATAATTTAATAGCGCGGTTTTGCGCAAGCTCTCGTGTGAGATACCAGCTGGAGTAAATAGTGTGTTGGTGTGAAGGTCGTGGATCCGCTCCGTGGACCGGAGGCGGGGCGTCAGAGGTTTGGGGCAGAGGGCCTGTTTTCCACACGAGGAACTGCCGTTACTTCGTGATGGCGGGAGAACAGTTAATAAGGAACCCTGGCGCTGCCCAGAGTGGGGGCTGTCCACTCCTCTCTTTTTCTTACGACAGATGCGATCTCCTTTCTTCTTTCTTCTTTCTTTTTTAAGCAAGACGCGTCAGCAGGGACTGGGTTCATAGTGATTAGACAACACTCTCCTTGTAAAGTTATCAAACCTCTTTAAGAAGGAGGTGTGCTCTACTCTCAAGAATTTCTTATGAATTACGTTTATACTTTCGCACATTTGCGAAGCGAATGGATGTTTGGGAAGGGAAGTGGTCCAGCGCCTCCTGCCAGGCCTGAGGCCCCAACACGTCACCTTACCAGAAACACGCAATACAGATGGAGGTTTGTGTATGCCTACTGTGGTTCAGGGAAAACAAACAACTTAGTGAATTTCAAGAAAAAGATTAGGCTAAATATGTGTGTTGTGTCTTCTAGCAAGGACAGGATGATGTATGAAGGTAACTAGGGGCTCTGCATTTCTTTTTTTTTTTTAATGTTTATTTATTTCTGAGACAGAGAGAGACAGAGTGCGAGTGGAGGAGGGGCAGAGAGAGGGAGACACAGAATCCAAAGCAGGCTCCAGGCTCCGAGCTGTCAGCACAGAGCCTGATGCGGGGCTTGAACTCCCAGACCGCGAGATCGTGACCTGAGCCGAAGCCGGACTCTCAACCGACTGAGCCCCCCCCAGGCACCCCGTGGGGGTCTGCATTTCTTAAAGCAATTCTTGGTTGACACCGAAGAGCCGGCCCCCCGATTTGCGCTGTGTTTGAGCAGAGACGCCCAGTGTCCCGTGCAGAGCTCCGCGGGACTGGCTCAGTGCGAGGATGAGGTGGAGAGCCTTCAGGTGCTCGAGTGAAGCCCTGGGCAAGGACAGCGTGTGGAAACCTTTCACGTTTTCCTTTTGCTTTTTTAATGAGGGGAAGGATATGCTAGAGAGAGTCAGATAAAAAATGTTTAATGTCATCGATTCCTTTTTTCCTTTAAACTGGGCTGTGCGCTCACTATAGTTCCTATTAAGCAAAACCCGTCACATTGAGTGGGAGCTCCCATGTTTGTGCCTCCGTGATGGAACCAGACGCGCCCTCTCAGTTTCCTGAGAAACAAAATAACTGTAGCACTCGGTGCCCCCGCCCCTGTGTTCTGTTGTCCGACGACCCTTTGGCTGCCCGGAGGTCGGCTGTGGGCTGAGAGTGGCCCTGGGGCAGACGGTGTGGGTGGCACAGCTCCGCCTGGGTCTGTGCTGGGTTAGCTGGCTCGGCCGGGCCGGGGGGCTCCTCTACAGACATGGGGCGTCCTGTGTCCCTCACACGGCTGTGGCGGGAGCCCCGTTGCGTGCAAGAGCGCTCATGAAGCACTAGCGTGGGACCTGCGCGTACTTCAGGCACAGTCGAGGTGGCGAAGGAGGGGACGAATTATAAACAAAATACGTGAATTCCAGGATGACAAGGCAGGCTTTGGGGCTCCCGTCACGCTGAGGCCCCACCGCGGTGTCCAACACAATCCACCCTGCACACAGTCGTGCAGGCTGCTGCACGTGGTGGCCCTTGGGCCAAATCGGCCCACAGCCTGCTTTGTAAATAAAGTTTTATCGGCACACACCGTGCCCTTCATCTCCATGTTGGTTGTGCTTGTTTTTGTGGCACAGCAGCTGCATCGGGGACTGTCCAGTGGGCAGAACTGAAACCATTTACCATCTGACCTGTGGCGGACAGGGTCTCCTGCCTCTGGTGACGAGCTAAGTGTCCAAACACCCGAGATGGCTTCCCGGAGCCACCAGTCTGGACGGGCAGGAGCCAGGCCTAAGCACTAGACTTCAGCACTTTTTTTTTTTATGTTTATTTGTTTTTGAGAGAGAGAGAGAGACAGAGAGAGAGTGAGCATGAGCAGGGGAGGGGCAGAGAGAGAGGCAGACACAGAATCCGAAGCAGGCTCCAGGCTCCCAGCTGTCAGCACAGAGCCCGATGCAGGCCTCGAACCCATGAACCGTGAGATCACGACCTGAGTTGAAGTCAGACACTTAACTGACTGAGCCACCCAGCTGCCCCTCGAGCACTTTTAAAGAGACTTTGAATCTGTGGCATCTTCTTGCCAACATTTCCTCATTTTTTGCCCCCACTGTAACTGGCGGTAACTAAGGTAACAAAATAATTTAAAACCGAACAGGATTACATGCTAGTTTTCAGAGAACAAAGGGCTATATTTGATTTATTGCTAGTTTGGAGGGAAGAGGGATTCTCAGGGTGGTTTCTAAACCGTGGTGGCCACTCTTAGAGTGTGCCGTGCTCCCAGCATGTGAGGGAACAGGCAACCACCATGAACACCAGACCAGGGCTGACAGTGGCCCTGAGGCCAGGGCTCTGGGTTTGCCCAAAGGTGTCGGTCACTGACACCCCACCGGGTCCCGCGATCTGGGACCCCGTTTGCAGAACCTGGGGTCGAGGTCCTTCTTGAAGAACGTCCAGCGAGTCTCCGAGTTCACTTGCGCCCGTGTCTACTGATGTGTCTGAATGCAACTACACTCACCAACAGACGAGATTTGGTCTTTCCAGCATGGGAGCTCGGGACGTGGGCTCTTACCCAAGAGCAGAGTTTTACCACATTGAGGAAGGAACACGGCAGAAATGCAAGGCCGCCGCATTCAGAATGGCTTCGTGTTATGAACGCCTTGCCCCTCCCTGACCTTCCGAGAAGCCCGACCTCCAGCCCAGATGCTGCCAACAGCGGAGGCACATGGCAGAACCGAGGAGACGTGGCTGTACGGTCACAGCTTGTTCAGCGTGGCCAGATGTTAAATTGTTTTGTTTTATTTTATTTTTTATTTAAAAAAAATTCAAAGTTTATTTGTTTATTTTGCGAGAGAAGAGAGCAGGGGAGGGGCAGAGAGAGAGGGGAGAGAGAATCCCAAGCAGGCTCTATGCTGTGAGCACAGAGCCCGATGTGGGGCTTGAACCCACGAACCACAAGATCATGACATGAGCTGAAATCAAGAATCGGACACACAACCCACTGAGCTGCCTGGGTGCCCCGTAAATTATTATTATTTTTTTCAGGAACAGACTCAGCAACCAGGCTTCCCCTTTGGCAAACTCCCCCATGTAGGGTCACATTTAAGAAAACACCACTCTTTCTGTTCAGTTTCCTCTTGCTTCCTCCTAAGCCCTTATGCTGGCCTGTCCACCTGTGTCCTCTCTCAGTCCGCTGTCCTCCCCTCCTTGGATCACAGGCTTCTTGAGAACTCTTTGGGACAGTACAGAGGTCCTCGGAGTCCCTGCTTTCTCCTACCACACTAACTTCTGTCAAGCCAGTAGAAGCCATTCCTTGGCAAAGACACGAGAAACCAGGTTTGCTTGAAAACTGGTTAACGTTGATGCTAGGGCATCTTATGATCTAAATTTCTGCCAAGATTGCTCTACCACATCAACATATTTTTCTTGTGACTTCTAACTTGTTTATATTATCATTATTGTTTTTATTTTGGCTTACCCAAAAATACATGGCATCTGATTTTATATATTTATATATATATCATGATTATACATATGTATATACATGTATATATATATTTTAATGGTTATTTATTTTTGAGAGAGAGAGATGGCATCAGTGGGGGAGGGGCAGAGAGAGGGGGACAGAGGATCTGAAGCAGGCTCTGTGCTGACAGCGGAGAGCCCGATGTGGGTCTCGAACTCACGAACCGTGAGATCATGAGCTGAGCCAGTCAGATGTTTAACTGACTGAGCCACCAGGCACCCCTACGCCATCTGATTTGACATACAATCTTTGCACCAATTGCTTGTTTTTCTTTTTAGATGTTGAATACTTATTTTGCAATTTTGATTTATGGAATGTATTGTGCATGACAATGACGATATGGTATGTGACAAATTGCCATGGCTGAGTTTTGGTCAACAAAGGCACTCATTTTTCTAGGCTGTGGCTTGTTTTTCCACCTCTCGTCCTGCCAGCACTTTGATGGTTGCCTGTCTGTGCCCGGGAGCGGCCACCACAAGGGCAGAGGGATACAGCTCCAATCGGTCAATTCCTAACTGCTGAGAGTCTGTGGATCCCACGCCACTGATGTCAGAACCGTCCCTGAGAGATAATTACAATAATCATGGACAGGGGTGGGAGGGCTGTGGTTGCAAAGTCCTAATTAGAAACACGGGCTCCTCACTCACTGTGGGTGCTCGTTAGGTGTGGCCCGGGAAGTGCCGACTTCGGGCGTCGCACACAGAAGACGTCCATGGAAGGGGTCATGGATGGTCAGCGTGTGGAGACCGGGCTGCGGAGGCCGTTCTGGCAGCCGGTGTGGCCTTGGCCAGTTCAGGCCTTGGGGTCCTCCCCAAAGAGGGCGCTTCCTGTGGCCACAGGCCAGTCCCCGAGGGGACACAGCTGTGAGCTGTGGGCAGCCCACACTCCTCGCGGCTGGGACATGAGAGTGTTGACACTGAAGGGCCGTCCGTCCTCTCTCTGGGGGTCTCATTCAGGATCGTATTTTGAGAGCCACTGACTGGAGAGTGACTCCAACCTGTGTATCTCAGCCCTGCGATCTTCACGGAGCTCCAGACGTCCGAGGACTGCTGCTTCCCTGGCATCTCCACGTGATACCGACAGGCACCTCCAGCAGAGCAGCGGGCGACTGCTGTGCCTGCCAGCCCTCCCCTGGACGAGGTGAAGGGAGAAGGGGGCTGGATGGAGGAAGAAATTTCAGCAAAGCGGTCGAGGACACGGGTACACGGGCAGGGCCAGGGAGAGCATCACCAGGCACCTAAGGAACGGGAGCCACTTCCCTGTATTGGTTTCGAGAACGGGTGGAGTCACAGGGCAGACTTAGAGACGTCTCTGACACGGGGGCTGGCGTCTGTAGTGACTTTGTGCCGTGAGCCCTGGATGGTGGTGTGGGTGCCACGGAGGGACCCCCAGCGATGCCCTGTCATAGAGGGACCCCCAGCGATGTCCTGCCACGGAGGGACCCCCAGCGATGCCCTGTCATAGAGGGACCCCCAGCGTTGTCCTGCCACGGAGGGACCCCCAGCAATGCCCTGTCATAGAGGGACCCCCAGCGATGTCCTGCCACGGAGGGACCCCCAGAGATGCCCTGTCATCTCCAGAGCGAAGCCACCAGAAAGGAACAAGAGCTGTTATTGCAAAGTCCTAATTAGAAACACGGGTGGATCTTGGGTGAATATTTCCCGTAATCGTACACGCAGGTGTAAGTATCTCAGAATGTTCCCGGGAAGGGGGGGAATCAGTGAATCAGCCCCAGCGCTGACAGCCCGGTGGGCACGCCCCCCGTCTGTGCACGCCCTCCGTCTGCCATCCTGCTGGATGTGCTCTCCTTGGGTCACGTGTGATCCCCTGATTTTCTCCTCACTCATGTGGAACACCCTGGTAGAAACTATCCCCATATCCAAATAAAAGCCTGTTCTGGATTATTCTCTGCAGCATGTGGACTTGGGACCATTATTTCTTTGCCAGCTTCCTGAGAAGAGAGTGTCACCATCAGAGCGAATCTGACAAATAAGCCAGAGGGCTGGAGGAGGGCAAGTCCGCAGAGGGATTCGGGCATTCTGGCTGGCGCGTGGCGAGCACTGAACTCGGCTGGTGGACTGAACAGACCTCCCCCAGCCCGCGCGGCATGGTCAGCAAGGTCTGACCCGAAGGTCTGCCTTCGGGAGTGTCTTTCCCAAACCATCTATCAGAAGACAAACAGCAAATAAATGGTCACAGTTCCCACTGGGACCCTCTCTGCACAGGAATAAGGAATCCCAGGGGGATAGCTTCTGTTTGCTGCCCCCGGAGCGTACGCGCAAGTCAAGGAATTAAAAACCACACGTGGGCTTTGCCGGCCGGCACCTGCCTTCCCTACTCGTGTGTCCTCGGGCTCCCTAATGTCGTCAGCAAGGGGTGCCCTGCCCTCTCTCCCTGACACCGAAATTGTGCGTACGTTGGTCAAAACAGGAGGCCTGTCTCTCAAGCTTCCGTGCCCACAATCGCAAATGATATAAGTGTTCATTTACTTATTTACACGACCCAGAAATAGCTAACGGAGTTTAAAAGTAAACAGCGTTTAAATGTGCCCCCCCCCCCGAGTCGACTGGTTGGGGGGATTTATTACACGTTTAACATGTTCTTCCGTTATTTATGTGAGACCACATTCCAAACAGAAAGAGTGAGTACGTTTTTACACACGGACGAGTGGAGCTTGCGGGCTTCCTACTGGGAAGAGGGCCACATGCAGGAAAGGCACGGGTGGGGGCGGGGCTGCTAGCAATGGTGGCCGGTTCCGGTCGTGGGCATGACAGTCGTGGGCCCCGACCCCCAGGGTCTTGCTACAAGTTTTCAGACTCTGGAAGGGGCCTGATTCCTGCATTTTCACGGCTCAGATGGCCCCTGGAGCACAGATGGACACTCTCGAAGGACTCTCACCTACACCAGCCCATCACCGGGAGCAATTTTGGTCCCTGCCCATTCGGAGGCCCTGCCTTTCCACAAAACCTTCTCTCCTTTGTTGCTGGTTGTGACGAGAGCCTTCGTATGAGCCTTAAGACCCGGGTTCAAAAATTAGCTCCGGGGGGCCCGGGGGGCTCAGTCGGTTAAGAGTCCGACCTCAGCTCAGGTCACAGTCTCACGGTTCAGGAGTCTGAGCCCCGGGTCGGGCTCTGTGCTGATGGCTCTGACGGATTCTGTGTCTCCCTCGCTCACTCTGCCCCTCCCTGCTCGTTCTCTCTCTCTCTCAAAATAAATAAAGAATAAACCTAATAAATAAACTTAAAAACCATGTGACCTCAGACCCACGCTAGTTACATCTGCCTGCTTGGATTACATGTCTCTTTTGGGAAGCCCCACTGTGTGCTAAGACTGATCGAGATCAAGAGTCGAGCTGCCTTGCACCGCGCTGGGGGCGTCGCAAGGGCTCAGGGAACGTTTGCTGCTGCCGTGCCGCTGTCCCGTGGTCACTAGGGTCACAAGGGTGCCCGAGAGGGCACTGCTGACACCGCCTCCCGTCGGGACCAGGGCTGGTGCCCCCCCTGACGGCCTCCGCACCGCACCCCGCTCCACGCTGTACGTGCAGGCAAGAACGGGCCCATTTTCACTTGAAAATGTGCCCAAAGTTCTGTCTTCACCGCCAGCCTAGGGGGCAGGTAGGGCTGTTTAACCCTGATAACAGTTATGAAAACGTTATTGCCCTGGTGACACAGACTGGGAATAAACGTGGAGACATCACAGGAGACATCACAGACGGCCTCCAGGCAAGAGACGTGCTGGGCCTTCCGGAACTCTGACATCAGGCCAGTGGCAACATGGCCCCAGATCCGAGCGCTGCTCCCGTCTGGACCAGAAGCGGGAGACCCACGACCTGACTTTACCGCAAGGGACTTCCTTATGGCGCCCACCCCCTGACCGGACAGGATAGGTCCAAGGTCATTATGAGGCCTGCTGCTGACCACAGACGGGGACAGTCCCTCCCCCTGCCCCCCTGCCCCCCTGCCTTGTAAAGCGGGCTCCACAGACCCTTCACGACACACCTGTCCTTCTTCGTGGCACTTGCCACACTGAGTGATTCGGCATCTACTGACGTTTTAGGTGCTTAATGCATGTTTATCTCAGAACATTGTAAATGTTTTCAAAGCAGGAGCTGTGCAGTCACGATCGTATGCCCACTCGGGAACATAGTAAGCACTCAATAAATAATTGTTGGATGAAGGAATGAATGAATGAAGGGGATTTAGTGAATGTGTGGACACCACATGTGCAGCTCCAAGGTCTCCCTAAACAGTGACAGGGAAGGATAGGACGATCGAAACTGCTCGACTGTGGCCTCACGTGCGGTTTCCAGCCTCCGCCATCAGGCCTTGAGTCACGGCTCCCTCCCCTGTTGGCTGTTCCCTGCCTCCGAGTCCCGCCCTCAGCCTGTGCTTGCGGCTTTGAGTGGAAACTCGGATCGTCAAGCCAGCCTTCGCGGCCTCGCCTGCCTGTCCCCCTGCCAGGGACACATGTCCTCCTGCTCCCCCCTCCCTGAGTAAACTCGTTACCTTAACCGCCACTGCCCCGTGTGACATTATAGCTGCTCCCTGCTGACGCTCCAGGCCGCCTACCCCGCTTTCCCCGTGTCCAGCGCACCGAGCGCTCCCTGAAACCCTGCGTCGGGCGCGACACACGGAGCTGCTCTGCGCCGACCGCCAGCAGATGCCCACGCCACGACGGCCACGCTGCCCTCGGCTTGTTCCCCAAACGGCCCCGCACCGAAAACAGCACGCAGCACGTGTTAAGCACATTTGCTCGCGATAAACAAATTTATAGAATCTCCACAGCAAAACTTCCAACAACTTAAGGGCAGCGACTGTGTCCCGAGGTCTTTGTCAATAGTGAGAGAGCCAAACGCAGAACGCAGGTGTCCCCTCTCCAGGCGGGGTTTGCGGGACTCACGCAGCCAAGGGGCCATCTCGGCAGGTTCTGAAACTTACGCGAAAAAGGCCAATTCGGCTGCGTTTGTCAAACACGGGTTGGGTGCCCACCCAGCGCGGGCCGGGTGACAGGGACAGACACTAGGGCCTGTGGCTCACAGCTTTGGGTGCAGGGTCACTGAGCAGCGGGCTCAGGGAGGCCGTGCCACGCGTCTGACGTGAAGGCCTCCAGGAGTGCAGACACGCGCGAGAGGAACAGAAAGTCGGTGAGCCCGACGCCTCCACACGGCGTCTGATCGGTGCCTCTCACAGGCCCTCGGTCCCCGCGGCCGCGACACTGGGTGAGAACAGCCCGTCTGGGGACTGGCAGCCCGGGAGGCCCCTGTCCTTGCTGCCCCGTCCCGAAGCCGCTCGCGCTCCCAGTTGGGAGCCTCCCGGTTCCATCCTCCCGAGGACACTGTCTCTACTGCTTCCCTCACGACACTCACACTCACTTCTCAAATGGGGCTGTTCCTCACAGCTGTGTCCCTGTCCCCCGCCCACCCCGTGTCCCTTCCTGGTCACTGCCCCCCACCCACCCCGTCTTCCTGGTCCCTGTGTCCCTGCCCCCTGCCCACCCCGTCTCCCTGGACCCTGTGTCCCTGTGTCCCTGCCCTCCACCCACCCCATCTCCCTAGTCCCTGTGTCCCTGTGTCCCTGCCCCCCACCCACCCCATCTCCCTGGTCCCTGTGTCCCTGTGTCCCTGCCCTCCACCCACCCCGTCTCCCTGGACCCTGTGTCCCTGTGTCCCTGTCCCCTGCCCACCCCATGTCCCTTCCTGGTCACTGCCCCCCACCCACCCCATCTCCCTGGTCCCTGTGTCCCTGCCCTCCACCCACCCCGTCTCCCTGGACCCTGTGTCCCTGTGTCCCTGTCCCCTGCCCACCCCATGTCCCTTCCTGGTCACTGCCCCCCACCCACCCCATCTCCCTGGTCCCTGTGTCCCTGTGTCCCTGCCCTCCACCCACCCCATCTCCCTGGTCCCTGTGTCCTTGTGTCCCTGCCCTCCACCCACCCCATCTCCCTGGTCCCTGTGTCCTTGTGTCCCTGCCCCCCACCCAGCCCATCTCCCTGGTCCCTGTGTCCCTGCCCCCCCCACCCCATCTCCCTGATCCCTGTGTCCTTGTGTCCCTGCCCTCCACCCATCCCACCTCCCTGGTCCCTGTGTCCCTATGTCCCTGCCCTCCACCCACCCCATCTCCCTAGTCCCTGTGTCCCTGTGTCCCTGTCCCCTCCCCACCCCGTGTCCCTTCCTGGTCCCTGCCCCCCGCCCACCCCATCTCCCTGTGTCCCTGTGTCCCTGCCCCCCACCCACCCCATCTCCCTGGACTCTGTGTCCCTGCCCCCCACCCACCCTATCTCCCTAGTCCCTGTGTCTCTGTGTCCCTGACCCCCTCCCACCCCATCTCCCTGGTCCCTGCCCCCTGCCCACCCTGTCTCCCTTCCTGGTCCCGGGAGATCTCAGTCAAACAAGGGCTCTGATTCCACGGGCCTGACATCCTCGGAGTCACGTGCAATCATGCCTCTTTCCACCTCCCACACTCAGCTCCTCTGCAAGTTGTATGTTAGGTGGGTCCCAAAGGAGCCTGGCCGTCTGGTACCCGCCCGGGTAGCCTTCTCTCCTGAATCTTTGCCAGACGGACAACCCTCTCCTGATAAGCCTGATGCAGAAGAAGTAATGCTGTGCGACTTCTAGTGAGGTCACAGGATCCTCGTGGCCTCCCTTTTCCCACGAGGAGACAAAGCATATAGGACTTCTGACCACAGGAGACCACCGTGCCTGGAGCAGCACGGGACAGCTGTGTGGAGAGGCCGTGTGGAGAGAGGCGTGTGGCCACCCCAGCCCAGTGAGCAGGTGTCAGCAGAGGCACTGCCCTGGAATCAAGCCAGGCATCTCCCAAAGACCCTGGCCCCACTGGCCACATGCCAACAGCAGCCTGGGCAGCCGTGAGGGAGACCCGTCCAGCTGGGTGGAGGCAGTGGCCAGAGATGGTTGTTTGAAGCCACTAGGCGTGGACGGACTTTCACGTGGCACCAGACCTGTCTCCCCCTGAAGCCCTCGTCCCCCCTGAGGCCCTCGTCTCCCCCCTGGGACCCTCGTCCCCCCTGAAGCCCTCATTCCCCATCCCCTGAGGCCCTTGTCTCCCCCCTGGAGCCCTTGTCCCCCCCCCAGGGCCCTTGTCCCCACCCCCCCGGGGCCCTCGTCCCCCCCCTGAGGCCTTCATCCCCCCTGAGGCCCTCATTCACCCCCCGGGGCCCTCGTCCTCCCCCTGGAGGCCCTCGTTCCCTCCCCCAGCTGAGGCCCTCATTCCCCCCCGCCCTGAGGCCCTTGTCTCCCCCCTGAGGCCCTTGTCCCTCCCCCCAAGGCCCTTGTCCCCCCCCCACTGAGGCCCTCGTTCCCCACCCCCCCGGAGGCCCTCATCTCCCCCCTAGGGCCCTCATTCTCCCCCCAGGCCCTTGTGCCCCCCCCCCCCCGAGGCCGTCGTTCCCTGCCCTGAGGCCCTTGTCTCCCCCCTGGGGCCCTTGTCCCCCCCCCCCCCGAAGCCCTCGTCTTCCCCCGAGGCCCTCGTCCCCCCACCCCGAGGCCCTCATCCCCCCTGTGACCCAGGCAACAAGCTCCCAAGTTCCTTGCCAATGTCTTCCATCAGCTCTAATGAACGAGTGTTCATTAGAGCTGAGCCTAACTGCTCACCCTCAGGGTTTGTTCTGTTCTGTGACCCATCAGTTATAGCGGCTTCTGAGCTCCTGCCTCCCACCAAGGCTGCCCGGAGCGTCATGAGAGGAATTAAGGACGCACAAGCGTGCCTGGCGAGGGAAGGGACCAAACCAAGTGGGAAAGAGATGCAGAGCTGAGGAGCGGGTGGGACCCAACAGGCAGCACGCTCCCAACTTTCTTCAAGACACCGAACGTAAAGAATCGCTTAAGATTTTTCGAGCCGAAGTGCAAACCTACTGATCAATAAAATAACTGGATAATCATATTGCAATTAAAAGATTAATTAAAGGTAACAAGCGAAGTAATTGATACATAAAAACTGAAACTGTTTCCTCAATATTATCGTGAAGGTATAAATAAGGCTGCATAAAGCTTTCAAAATCAATGATCCCAGCAATTCCTGAAGAAATTCGACTCAGATATCTCGTACCCACAAAATCAGTTAGAAGGAATCCCTGATTTAAATAAGGAAGCGTGACAGGTCTGTATTAATGTAGGCTACGTTTGAAATAATTGAAAGTCCCACAGATGTTAAGCGCTACCCAAAATAACAGCAAATTCTGTCTGCCTCAGCCCCCTGGGGACTGCCGGTCAATATAAAATAATTCCAGCCATTTTTCTTGGAGTTTTTTTTTTTTTTAATCACATGAAATTTGGATTGCTATGACCAAAGAAAGTATGCACATTTACTAATCACTAATCAGATGGTCTCTCCAGATGAACTATGGCCACAAAACGTCGGGTGCGCACTCGGCCATCTTGTATCCGGTCTGGAAGGTCAGCGTTTCCGTGATAAAGTAAAAGAAGGGAAATGGAATGAGAAGCCATCTCATTGGGAATGGGGGGTGGTGTCTGGGTCAGGGGCCACACTCTGAGCTCCACACAGAGCCTGTGTCAGGGCTCGGAGGCCCCAGCCACACTCGGCAGGTTGGAGATTCAGCCGTGGGGTCGGATACGAATTGGATCGCGAGGCTATCTCTTCCTACTGGCTGGGTGTGCTCTATATTGAAGTTTTATGTTAATCCCCGGATCACGGCCTCACACGGACAAAGTCATGACCGTGAACATTTCACACTGGTAGAGAACGGATGTCTGTCACAGCCAAACAGAAGCCAGGGAGGACGGGGTATGCCACTGCTAGGACCATGTGTTGGTTGTAATAACATAGTGCTCCAACTATCAGGAAATGCATTTTCCCTTATAAATAGGCACTTAGGAATTCGTGTTTCCTACAAATAAATAGTACTCTGTGAAGGGTGTAAGGAAAAGCAAAAACTCATAAATACCTCATTTTGTTTGGGAGTCATTAACCGCCAAGCAATTAAGGGAAACTAAAAATTTGGTTTTTGTGTAATGAATATGTTAAAGATTCATCCAGTGCAGGCCACTGAATTATGTCTTCGGATTTCCACGCGTGAGTCAAGGATTAAGTGATCACTGTCCCACACTGTAAGGAAACATTTGTCTGAACGGGGGAGGGTCAGAGAGAGCCCCTCCCTCCGCGGGAAGAGGACAGAGGCTCACCCTTTGGTCCGCGCCTGGAGCCAAGGCCAGCCTGGGCTTAAAGCCGGTTTGTGACTTGTTTGTCCCTTGCTAGGGACAACAGCTAACATCATGATTAGTTAACAGGGACACAGGACGCACTGATGCCAACGTCCTCCTGTTGGAAACAGTACTGGACCATGTAAATGTTTATATGTGCATTTTAAATTGAATTTCAAATCGTCATTTCAAATGTCCAAGCTGAAATACATTAACTTTTGTCCAGATTGACGACAAAACGCACATTTTGAAATTGATGACCATTTTGGGTGACTTATGAGAAAAATGTAGTTCTCTGAATTGTCTACAATCTGAAAGAAGAAACATTTGTGTGTGGGGGTGTGAGAGTGTGACAGTATATGAAGGTGACAGTGTGAGTGTGAACGTGGGAGTGTGTGAGTGTGAGAAAGAGTGTGTGAGTGCATGAGAGTGAGTGGGTGTGTGGGTGAGCATGTGAGTGTGTTATAGTGTGTGAGTGGGTGTATATGGGTCTGTGAGTGTGTGTGAGAGTGAGCGTGTGCGTAAAGAGGATAAAGGGAAATCAGGTGATGCAAGCTGCCCGAGGGCAATGAAGGGGACCCCTGCCAGGTGGTGGTGAGGACGCGTCTTCACACGACATGGTCAGAGCCTCTCGCTCCGGGAAGCGTGGGTGCCTCAGTAAGGTCTCATGTTATCAACCATCAAGTTCAGCTCAGGAAGCCTTTTCTCTTGGGAGGGACGCACGCTGGTCACTGACCCCCTTCCCCGTGGCCCCAGCTGTGAGTGGTCCATGCACCTGCAAAGCCGGCCTCGGGTTGACCCCGGGCAGCCACTTACAATGGGAAGGTTTGGCCCACGAGGACCCCGTCCCCCCTCACGTAGGTAGCGTGGGTTACTCTGACCGTCGTGTCGCACACTGCCTATCAGCTGCCTGGTGGCCTGGCCTTACGAAGCTCCTTTCCAAAGAGAGCACTCCCCTCTCTGCCTTTGTCCTCTTTCCACTAAGGGCTTTGTTATTTGTTTTTATTTTACAAGATAATTGTAAAGTCAATACTGCCCTTGTTCCCCATCTCATTCTCTTCACCCTAAATGATGGCGCCCGGAAGGCGGGCTGCTTGCAGGGGTGAGGAGTGGGTGTGATGCTACAGAGGCAGCTCTCTTGCCAACACCGACCCACCGGGGGACCTAAACAAAAGACGCAGGGAGTCCGGAATCGGGGACATGAGAACCACATTACTGCTTGGAGAGGGCAGCCTGTAAAGTCTAGAGCGTCGCGCCAGGCCGCCCGTTCCCACCTTGTGGAGAAGAACATGCACGTCCGCACACGCGTGCGACGTGCCCTCCCCCTCCCCTCCCCAGGGCGGAGCCCCGCACGCAGGGTATGTGGTGCCTTCTGTGCGACAGGCATGCGAATAATCCTGCTCGCGTGGAAGTCAGTGTCAGTGTTAGTGTGCGTTTCAGACGTGTGGCCACCAGGTGGCGGTCATGGCCACCGTGGAGCCAGCGCCCAACAGAAGGTGACCCACATACAGCAGCTCTCCTGGGGGTCAAGAGGTGGCCTCCGATCGAGTCTGGCTGACTTAACTGTCAAGTTTTTATCGTTTTATAATTTAATTCTTTAAACATTGTTTAACATAAAAAATAATTCTGCTTAACAGTCATTGTGTCTACTCTCCCTGTAAATTACTTAAAGATGAGACAGAATCTAGTTTTCACTCATTAAGGTGTTCGCTATCCTCCCCAGACGCATCCTTGTCCCCCACCCAGGACAGGGGACGCGGCACTCTGGGTTGACTCAATGTCCTTCCTGTTCAGATTCCTGGTTCCTTCCCCCTTACGAGGCGAAATGGAGAAGGAAAGGCCAGTCAGCACGATGCTGCCTCCAGAAACCCTTCTGTGTCTGTCTGGGAGGAGAAAGCAAGATCTTGCAAGATTCTTTTTAAATTTTCCTCCTTCAACAATTCTTGCCATCTTTTTCTAGGACCGGTTACATCTGGGTTTGCTCAGAGCACTTACGTTATCTATCATGTGAGCCTTGCATCGTAATGAAATCACTGAGCATTGACTGTGGGCACGTCTGGTGTGGGCACCGGCCTCAGACGGTCCAGATTGGAATCAGAACACTATCTCCTCCTACACACGTCGTCTCGGGCCATTTACTTGAATTTTCTGAGCCTCAGTTTCCTCAATTGTGATATGAGAATGGGAACATTACTTCCTTCACAGGGGACCCCGAAGGTTCAGGCATCCCCACTCAGACAGCGCCTTGAACTGTGCCTGGGACATAGATGCTCAGGGCAGGCGCCGAGGTCAGCGTGGACTGTTTGCATACGGCAGACGTTATGCTCACTGAAGGGCGGGGAAATAAATCTGTGTTCCTCTCTGTAACGGTTGGAGAAAACATAACCTCTCTATGACACACTATGCTTTACAAAGTGATTCGCGTACAGGCTCTAGGTCGAAGGAACCCTGATCCTCTGGACAAAATAGAGTATTTAAAGCACAATGTAAATTGCTTGCACATTGGCTGCTGTGTAGTCTGGGGACATGGTCAGAATTTATCGGTGTGTGAGTCCAAAGTTGCTCGCCCCCTGTTCTCTCTCAGAGAGAATTCTGGGTTTGCGCACAACTTGACTTCCCCGCCCCCTGAGGGCTCTGTCTTTGCCAGATGGGTTCCTGGACTTTCATGCAGAGATGTGCTGGAGGGAGCCTGTTAGGGAGTGTGTCTGAGAGAGAGAGAGAGACAGAGAGAGAGAGACAGAGAGACAGAGAGAGCCCGGAGGGGAGACAGGGCCAGACCCACAGTGACAGCTCTGTGTGGCGATGGGGGAGGAGCAGAGGGTGAGGGTCCAGGTGTAGACGCAGAGTAAAGAGGAAATGAAGCTGAGAGGGTCAGGGAAATCTCTGCGGGTTTCCACAGGTCAGTGACATGCCCCCACCCCGTGTTTCTCTCCCAGACATTCCGGCAAAGTACAGGACTGCCAGCCCCCATTTCTTGGGCTGTAGAACCACTGAGAAGGGACGTGAAGGTTCTGGCTTGTACTGGCTTGCACGGTTTTTATTGACTCCTAGCATTTCATGGGTGCTGCTTGCTTGGAGTCGTGTCACGCATTTTGGAGCCTGTGGTCGGCAGGGAGAATAATGTTCCCCCCGAAGGATGTCTAAGGCCCAATCTGGAACCTGTAAATGCGGAAAACGGCAAAGGCAGTGTGTAAGGGTGCTGAGACCAAGGACCTTATCTGGGTCCCTGAGCGGGCCCAATGGGGTCACAGGGAGAGGAGGGAGACAGGAGGGTCAGACAAGGGGATGTGAGGGTAGAAGCGAATGATGGAAGCAGGGTGACGGGGCCGAGAGCCCCAGAGGTGGAGTTGCACGATGCCTCCAGGAGGGGGCCAGCCCGGCTGACCCGGGTCCGATCCGGCCTCTAGAATTGTAAGGTGATAGGTTTGTGATGGGTAAGCTGCTGAGCCTGTGGTAACTTGTGAGGGCAGTAGCGGGGACCCCACACAGAGACCTCGTCAGCTTCTGTCAAAAGCTCTCGGAGGCCTTGCAGGCACCTTGGTGTCTCATTTCCCTGCGAGGCTCCCCCGGCCTAAAGGGGGACATCCGGCTATGCAACGTTTGCCTCCCATGTGACGTGGAGACACAAACATAGAAACAGAATTAGGAGAGTGCCATAATAAGGCACAAGTTGTTCTTTATGTTTATTTAAAAAAAAATTTAAATATTATTTACCCTTGAGAAAGAGAGAGAGAGACAGAATGTGAGCAGGAGAGGGGCAGAGACAGATGGGGACACAGAATCTGAAGCAGGCTCCAAGCTGTTAGCACAGAGCCCGACGCGGGGCTCAAGCTCACGAGCCACGAGATAGTGACCTGAGCCGAAGTCAAACGCTTAACCGACTGAGCCACCCAAGTGCCCCAAATCAAAGAATTTTTTAAAGCTCTTTGGCTTACCATCCAGGTTGTAAAGTGTGAACAGTGACCTAAGGTTAAATGCCCAACTCTGTAAAGTTCTGCCTGTGCACACCCATAGTATCACTGCCTCAACCTAGAGAACATCCCGCCAAGTAGAGCACTTCCAGAATTCCAGAAGCTTCTTTCCTCCTCCTCCCAGTGAGCAGCCACTACACTGACACCCATGGGCTCTTCTGTTCTTGAATGTCAGGTCAAGGAAGCACACAACACATGCATTTCTGGTCTGGTTCTTCCTTTCAACACGGTCTCTGTGGGGCTGAGCCAGCTGTTTATATGTGGGTATTTGCTCCCTTCTGTTCTGGGGCCATAATCCATGGCGCGGATTCCACCGGGCAAAGAATATGGTGGAAACAGGCTATGGACAGTTTGTCTCCCGAGCAGAAGGTTAGAACCATCATCACGTTTCCCTGCTTCTGCGTGACCTCCCGTACTCCTTAGCGGTGTGATTGGGGAGCCATTGGGCTCTGAGTCAGAAAACTGGATTTAAGTTCAGTTTTCCATTTATGAGTTTCATGAAATGCAGTAAGTCACTAATCCTGTCTGACTCTCTCCAAAATAATTGTATTAGCAATGACACCTAACAGATTTCCTGTGATAATTAGACTACATAATCTATAAAATCATTTTTTAATTTATTTTAATTAATTAATTAATTAATTTAGAGAGAGACAGAGAAAGTGAGCAGGGGAGGGGCAGAGAGGAGAGAAGGAGAGAGAGAGAATCCCAGGTAGGCTCTACACTTTCAGCGTGGAACCCGATGCGGGGCTGGAACTCGCGAACAGTGAGATCATGACCTGGACCGAAACCAAGAGTTAACCGACTGAGCCGCTAAAATCATTTTTAAATTGAAAGGAGCAGAAAGGTGCTATAGATACTAAACAACAGCAACTGTGCTTTCTGGCTGCTTAGAAGACAGTAACAGAAACCAGGAAATAGCCAGACCACTACCTGTAACACACTGGTAAAATCTCTCTGCTTTTAAACCTTTAAGTTCAAAATGGGGATAGCGTTACCCATGGTGGCGGACATTACAGGTTGTTGCAAGAGTCAATATCGACGCAGCCCGTAGAAGCACTTGCTAAAGGCATAATTAGTAGCAGTGAGGGTTATTCTGTATAAAAAAGTTGGTCTAACGTATCTCAGCTGTATATGTCCATTAAAATTATTTATAAAATTATCAATATCAGTTATTATACCAGTAAAGAAAATACTAATAGATAGCAAAGCAAGAGATGAAATTCTCCAGCAATTTTCAGTATAGAATAGTCATAAATGGCTACCAAAATTTAATAGCAGACGTCAAACTGAAGAGTAAAATATCAGTAGCTTGGGATAAGATCAGGAAAACGAGATGTGCCTTACCACCACTCGTGGTCCACATTACTGCGGAAGCTCCAGTTAACAGAGTGAGCAAACTGCTCACTAGGATGGGCATCGGTGGTAAAAGAGTGGACGCTTTATTTGCAGATGAAGCGATTTCATACCAAGGAAATAGGAGGAATTTTTCGAGGAATGTAAAAATCAGTAGAGAACTCGGTGAATTACTTGGAGTCAAGAAAATCTACCAGAATTAACTAACTGAACCTGTTTTGAATCAGCAGTCAGCACAAGGATGCAGAAACCCCAAGACAGACCCGCAGGTCTGGGTTGTGGGGAAGGATGCGGTGCCATCCCGGAAGACGGCAGAGAAAGACACGTCCAGTTGCGATTGGCTGCGCCTGCATCAGTCTCCACACCGGTTCATTGAGGGGAGGTGGAGTGTTTGTTAAATTTATTTTATTCTATTTTTAAAATTTTTAATGTTTATTTTTGAGAGAGAAGGGCGGGGCAGAGAGAGAGGCAGACACAGAATCCGAAACAGGCTCCAGGCTCCGAGCTGTCAGCACAGAGCCCGACACAGGGTGAGAGATCATGACCTGAGCTAAAGTTGGATGCTTAACCGACTGAACCACCCAGGCGCCCCTGTTAAATTTATTTAAAATTTTTTTTTTACATTTATTTATTTTTGAGAGACAGAGAGAGACAAGTAGGGGAGGGTCAGAGAGAGAAGAAGACACAGAATCTGAAGGAGGCTCCAGGCTCTGAGCTGACAGCACAGAGCCCGACGCGGGGCTCGAACTCACAAACCATGAGATCATGACCTGAGCTGAAGTTGGACGCTTAACCAACTGGGCCACCCAGGCACCCCCCTGACAAGTTTATTTTAAAGTTAACTTGGAAAACTATGTGGGAGTTGTCAGTTAGGTAATGCTGGATGAATATTTAAGGCTCACTGTAAAGTTAATGTTATCAGATCAGTATGCTATTAGCACAGAGACGGAAAAAAACCAAAACAAAACAGATTATCAAAATGGAATAAGGAGCTTAGAAATATCTCCAAATACATAGGACAAATGCTACATGATAAAGACAACACCGTCCCCGAGCGTGAACGCTGCACCGGCCCAGGAAGACTGCCAAGCTGAGAGCCCGCACGGCAGAAATGCAGACAGATCGCACTACCAATGGACAGATCGCATGAATGCAAGCTGCGTATTAAATGACAATACACGTTTCTTTAAGGAGCTATAGATACATCGGAAAAGATTTATGTGACTACGATTGTAAGACAGGAGTGACTTTCTTAAATATCATAGGAACTACGTGGGCCACAAAATTAACAGATGTGGCTATGTAAAAATTTCTGTATATGGTAGAAGGTACCACGAATGCAGTGAGCAGTCGAATGACAGACCGAGAAAAAAGATTCACGATATATGACAGGAAAAGAATTGGCGTCCCCCAATATAAAGAGATTCTGGAAATTTGACAAGAAAGAGCCAACCTTGGAGAAAAAGGGTCAAGAAGAGGGAGAGCAAGTCAGAGCCGTGGAAGCCCAAATAGTGGAAAACATAGAATTGATGCCTTGGTCTTTTCAGTCAGAAAGATGTATATTGAAATAATAGAACATCTTCATCAATGAAGTTGATAATATCCACAGGTTGTGGTGACAGAATAGATCGTTGCGGCATTGTTTGCAGAAATCTGACATTAGCGATTACAATTTTGAATGATATTCCCATTGGCCAGCAGCCCAATCTATGGGAGCGTCCCCTGCAGGGGGCTGGGTTTACGCGCACAGAGTGTCTACGACAGTGTTGTTGGGGGCGGAAACGCAGTGGGGTCCACCGAAGGGTCTACAGACAGAGCGGGGAAGCCGTGGACGATTTTGCTGCTAAATGAAAATCATGAGATAGACTATGATATTTTGATCAGGAATGATGTGCAGGATACATGATTAAGTAAGAAAAGGAAGTCACAGGGCATTTCACAAATATGTTTATAAATCCCAGTCAGAAATGTTAACATCAACAATGCTACAAAGAAGCAGTCAGTATTGAAAGGGACAGACGTGTCACCTGCACATTTTGCCTAAAGTTGAAGCTTCCAAGAGAGCAGTCTGTGTCGCAGGGGGTCTTGGATGACCAGAGCAAGGGTGTCCTCAACGCGAACAATCTGTCTCCAGGGCAGAGCCATGGTGGGTCCTCCTCATCCCAACTGTGAAGAGCTTTGGTGACCCAGCGGGAGAGGGGACACAGCAGCTCATATGGGGCAGGGGACACGCTCGGAGGAGGTCCGTCCATCAGTGGGAGGGGGTGTGCTGCTGGGTACAGGGAGGACGTAAGTCCCCAGCCGGAGACACGACGGGGCGAGACCGGGCTTGCAGCTTCGAGCTCACAACACCACACACGAGTGTCTTTGTAATTTGCAGAGCAGCTGTCACTTTATCTTGTTACTAAGTATGCAAGTATTGCTTTTTTATGAAAGATGACATTTTATTGGTGGAAGACCTGCCCAGAGAGTTTGTTTTCTTGCCGATTAGATTTAGGAGCATGACGCCCGCCATTAGCCTTCAGGCATCTGGATGCAGAGGTGACAAACGCATCAGGAACTAAATGAGAGGCTGGCAGCTTGGCTCACGCTCGACTCTGGCCTGTCACACGGCCACCATGGTGGGGGGAACCTGGGGGAGGGACCACTCGGCTCGTGACCAGCTGGCCCTGTCAACACTGTGCTTTCAAAAGTAGTCAGAATTAGCCGGGAAACCATGGGGCCACTAGCAACTGGCCGTGTCTGGGGCCACACGCCCAGCTTCTCCGTGTCCTGGACAAGGACCACTGCTTTAGAGACCACCTCCTCTAAGGTGACTCAAGGATACTTGGTCATTCTGGGTCAGAGCCCAGGGGTCTCTCAGAGGCCAGTGTAGGTGACATCAAGAGACTAAGTCTACAGAAGTCGAATGCAGTAAGAAAGGCAGTCTTCTCCCGTGGGTCAGAGACGCTCACTGGGCGTGCTGGATACGTAGCGGGTTTCTTGGTAACTTAGCTTGAGAACGTCCCGCCTGTCTCCTGGCCACAATCTTCCCTTTTCCTGTCTACTGACAATTGCTAATTTGTGAGAAGTGTCCCAACAAGAAGAGAAGCACTGTCTCCTCATGTTCCTTCTGGGACTATTGTCTCTTCTGGGGACAGAACGAACACGTTAGGAGATGTGCTGTCTGAACGCCTGGGGATGGCACCTACCATGCTAACGTTGCCCAAACTGCTCGTCTCCAAAGGTCCTTCGATAGGTTTCAGAAGATCACAGTAAGTAGTGTAAAGTGATGTCCTAGGTGGGCTCATTAAAACTCATAGCATGATCCTCCTACATACAATTAATGTTCACCAAGCCCAGCTTCACTCAACACTCACAAATTATGGGGGGAAGTGTAAAATTAAAAAAAAAAAGTACAGAATTTAGCAAAAAAAAGGGGGGGGATTCATTTGAAACAATCAAAGTGGATCACTCATTATTTTCAAATGTGCGTATCTTTTAAGTTGTTAATTTTATGTCATTTCTCTTGGTTAAATCCCAAAGAAATCAATTTCCTAGAACCAGCCCAATGCAGATGCCATGCACACAAACACACGATAGCTACCGCCTTTTCCCAGTAAGTGCTTATAAAAGCAAAGCTATTTCATTCACGTCTCAATATACAAAATGTTTACTTTTAAAAGGCCACACGGAGAACAGACTGGGGTTGCTGGAAGGAAGTGGGTGGGTGACGGGCATTGAGGACGGCACTTGTCGGGATGAGCACTGTGTGTCGTACGAAGTGATGGATCACTGGGTTCTACTCCTGAGACCAAGACTACACTGTGTGTTAACTAACTGGAATTTAAATAAATAAATTTAGAAAATAAAAAAAAAAATAAAAGGCCACCAATGGCAGATTCATTTTTCAGTTAATCTGCAAAATCACAACACACCCTGAGTTTTCCGTGTTCTGACTCGGTGCTGATCTGACCCAGCGAAGGCCCTGCTGTGGGGGAGAGGAAGGCCCCACCACCCGAGGACCCACTCTCTGTCCTCCAGCTCCTTGTCCTGAGTCTGCTTGGTGACGTGTGCTTATGGATGTTCCAAATGCCCCAACTGCTCAAACACAAAATAAATGCCATGAGACTTAAAAAGAGAATAATTTCTTTGAATTTTTTACGTCGTGATATTCATCTATTCATAGGAGAATAAAAATTTCACTTTTCTTTGAACAGCACTGGTTGCCTCCCTCAAGCCTCGCACCCCTCAGAGGCCTTCGGTCCAAGGAGCTGAAGGCTCTCGTTATTCGTGTGATGGTAACACGGCTTGTCGACATCTCCCAAACTAAACCTTCCCTGGAACTCTGTCTGCCCTCTGCGTGCCCCAGGCTGGGGGACTGCGTCTCTGTCCCTGCAGCCACTCACTCCCGCTCAAGCCTGGGCTGCACGTGTGTCCATGCTCCCACACCACAACGTTGGCTGCCCCGGGTGGGTGTCCTCACTGCTGCGGCCCAGCCACCTGCACGCCCTGTCCACACTGCTGCCCCCCCCCAGAGACCTCGCCACCAGCATCTCTCCCTCAGATCCACTTCCTTTCTCCTTTCTTCTTTTTTTTAAATATAGTTTATTATCAAATTGGCTAACATACAGTGTGTACAAAACCCATATGCTCTTGGGTTTTGGGGTAGATTCCCTGGTTCATTGCGTACATACAACACCCAGTGCTCATCCCAACGGGTGCCCTCCTCAATGCCCCTCACCCATTTTCCCCTCTCCCCCACCCCCCATCAACCCTCAGTTTGTTCTCTGTATTTAAGAGTCTCTTGTGGTTTGCCTCCCTCCCTAACTTTTTTTCCCCTTCCCCTCCCCCATGGTCTTCTGTTAAGTTTCTCAAGATCCACATATGAGTGAAAACATATGGTGTCTGTCTTTCTCTGACTGACTTATTTCACTCAGCATAATACCCTCCAGTTCCATCCACGTTGCTGCAAATGGTCAGATTTCATTCTTTCTCATTGCCAAGTAGTATTCCATTGTATACATAAACCACATCTTCTTTACCCATTTGTCAGTTGATGGGCATTTAGGCTCTTTCCGTACTTTGGCTATTGTTGAAAGTGCTGCTATAAACATTGGGGTGCAAGTGCCCCTCTGCATCAGCACTCCTGTATCCCTTGGGCAAATTCCTAGCAGTGCTATTGCTGGGTCATAGGGTATTTCTGTTTTTAATTTTTTGAGGAACCTCTACGTTGTTTTCCAGAGTGGCTGCACCGGTTTGCATTCCCACCAACAGTGGACGAGGGTTCCCGTTTCTCCACATCCTCGCCAGCATCTACAGTCTCCTGACTTGTTCATTTTAGCCACTCTGACCGGCGTGAGGTGGTATCTCAGTGTGGCTTTGATTTGTATTTCCCTGATGAGGAGTGACATTGAGCATCTTTTCATGTGTGGGTTGACCATCTGGATGTCTTCTTTGGAAAAGTGTCTATTCATGTCTTCTGACCATTTCTTCACTGGATTATTTGTTTTTTGGTGTGGAGTTTGGTGAGTCCTTTATAGATTTTGGATGCTAGTCCTTTATCCGATATGTCATTTGCAAATATCTTTTCCCATTCTGTTGGTTGCCTTTTAGTTTTGTTGATTATTTCCTTTGCAGTGCAGAAGCTTTTTATCTTCATGAGGTCCCAATAGTTCATTTTTTGCTTTTAATTCCCTTGCCTTTGGAGATGTGTCAAGTAAGAAATTGCTGCGGCTGAGGTCAGAGAGGTTTTTTCCTGCTTTCTCCTCTAGGGTTTTGATGGTTTTCTGTCTCCCATTCAGGTCCTTTATCCATTTTGAGTTTATTTTTGTGAATGGTGTGAGAAAGTGGTCTAGTTTCAACCTTCTGCATGTTGCTGTCCAGTTCTCCCAGCACCATTTGTTAAAGAGACTGTCTTTTTTCCATTGGATACTCTTTCCTGCTTTGTCGAAGATTAGTTGGCCATACATTTGTGGGTCCAATTCTGGGGTTTCTATTCTATTAAATTGGTCTATGCGTCTGTTGGTCTATGTGTCTGTTTTTGTGCCAATACCATGCTGTCTTGATGACTACAGCTTTGTAGTAGAGGCTAAAGTCTGGGATTGTGATGCCTCCCGCTTTGGTTTTCTTCTTCAACATTACTTTGGCTATTTGGGGTCTTTTGTGGTTCCATACAAATTTTAGGATTGCTTGCTCTAGCTTCGAGAAGAATTCTGGTCCAATTTTGATTGGGATTGCATAGAATGTGTAGATAGCTTTGGATAGTATTGACATTTTAATAATATTCTTCCAATCCATGAGCATGGAATGTTTTTCCATTTCTTTGGATCTTCTTCAATTTCCTTCATTAGTTTTCTATAGTTTTTAGCATACAGATCTTTTACATCCTTGGTTAGGTTTATTCCTAGGTATTTTATGGTGCTAGGTGCAATTGTAAATGGGATCAGTTTCTTGATTTCTCTTTTTGTTGCTTCATTATTGGTGTATAAAAATTCAACCGATTTCTGTACATTGATTTTGTACCCTGAGACTTTGCTGAATTCATGTATCAGTTCTAGCAGACTTTTGGTGGAGTCTGTCGGGTTTTCCATGTAGGGTATCATGTCGTCTGTGAAAAGTGAAAGCTTGACTTCTTCTCTGCCAGTTTTGATGCTTTTTATTTCATTTTGTTGTCTGAATGCTGAGGTTAGGACTTCCAACACTATGTTACACAACAGCAGTGAGAGCGAACATCCCTGTCGTGCTCCTAATCTTAGGGAGAAGCTCTCAGTGTTTCCCCATGGAGGTCAAATCCACTTTCTGCATGGAGGTTGGGGCATCATTAGTAGAGAAGTGTGACTACTTTGGTCCCTGTGTAGACTCACCCATGCCTCCCTGCATTCTTGGCTGAAATCCAAACTCCACAACGTGGATTTCAGGGCAGGGCCTCTCCTACCTACTGCCCACCAATTCTCGCCATGGCATCCGCCAGGCCGGGATGAATGCACTTTGTCCAAGGCGCCATCAGCTCTCCTGCCTTCAGGCCTCCACACATATGACTCCTGACTGCCTCAGGCTCCTGGACTGTCCCCCTAAGTTCCTGGCCCAGAGGCCAAGCTGGGCTCCCTCCACTCATGGTCCCCCCCCATGTGGCATTTGTGAACTTAGTCCAATTACTTCTTATATTGTCTGTGTGACCTGCTAATGTGTGAACTTGGCTCGGGGAAGGAACTCTCTGTTCTTTCTTATTAGAATATGACACAAGTCCTAAAACATTTGTTGATTGAATACAGGAATAAATTGATGGACGTTTGGTTGCACGGACAGGCGAACAGAAGGTTGTGTAGATAAGGATGTTCTCTACGGAGAAAGTCTTCATTACATCAAGTGGCAGTGAAGACGTACAACCATCAATAAATGACCAGAAGGCCAGAAACAATGCAATGAGGTGGCCAGAGAAGGTGGAGTGGTCCTGCCTCGCTCTGTGGTCGCAGCCGTGTGGACCAGGCATGGTCGGCCCTCGGTGCCTGGCTCTTTGCAGCTCCTGGTGGGCTCCCCGTTTGAGGCCCTCTGGTCTGCAGGGAAGGTGGGACAGCTGAGCTGGGGAGAGTGGCCCTTTGGCTCCAGATGGCAGACTCCCTGCCTTCTGTCCCCCAGTGGTCACTCAGAGGACACACGGGCCTGGGTCCCCAGAGTTCATGTGCTGCCCCACGGGGGAGGAATCTCAAGTCTCCTGCTTCTCACCAGCAAGGTCGGGTCTGACACCCAGCAAGCCGCTAAATTCTTCAAACCCAGGCTGCGAATCTCTGACAGGCAGGTGCATTTTCAGCTCTAAGTAACAGTTGCCGAGCAATGTGGATCTGGAGATTATTCCCTCCTGTCTGCTCCCTCCAGACGACCCTGAGAGCCAGTCAGGATCGGCACAGCCCGATCCTTTGTTGCTTTAACCTCAGTATGTGCTCTCTCTTTATTCATTTTTGTCGTGAAACCTTCAGTTTTAGTGAATCCATGTAACGGTTCCTGTTCAGGCTTCCTTCCATAGCAGAGGCCACGGAGGCACGTGCCCAGCACTTGTGAAGTTGCTCGGGGCTCGGGACAGCTTGCTTCGGAGATTCTCCATGGTTCTCCTGCCAGGGCATCAGCAGAGGCACCCGGTCCTCACAGGCCAGGCCGCCCCTGGTTGTGTCCATGGGGACACGTACTCAACAGCCATGTCCATTCTTGCCATGGAGCTCCGCTTCTCGTGGGGACCATAACAGTGGCAGGTGCTGGGTGCACCGAGGCAGACAGGGGCTGGAAGCACACCCCTGGCCTAGCCCGGGAGGACCTGGGGCCTGGGCACACAAGTTTGTTATGGGATGTGTGTTCTTCTCATACGTGTCTCTGGCCACCGGAGTGCCATTCCGTGTGTTCTAGAAATTTCACTTCATTATTCAACCCATAGCCTACCTGCGCCAAGGACAGTATAGACGGGTCGCAAACGACCTGCACGTGTAGGACCATGGTGCCCAGGAAGGGTCCACACGCACCTGGAAAGGAATACGTGCTTTTGATGTTATGGCTATAGACTGAGTAGAAGAGAACAATTAGAAAATATTGTTCACCCTTCTATTATCATGGCAAACGATGCCAGCATTCTGATAAAAGAAATGCTTTTTTGATTAAAGTCACTCATGTTCTCTAGGGGAAAGAAATGCGTTCGAATTACCCCAAGTGTGTTGGTTTAGTTTTGGTTTTATTTGTTCTTAGTGTAACATTTCAGAGCAGGGAGCCGGGGTCAGTCAAAACTTCTGTATCATGAAACACAAATTGTAAAGTGCAATGTAAAGTGTCGTAGAAGCTAATTTAGAAAGGGGTCTCTCACAGCAGAAGTTAAGTACCTTGTTAATTTCTTCTAGTATGTAATCATTTGCTATAATGCATGTATATCTGCAGGTTCAAATTCCTAAGGAAGGAGAATCCACAACCAGGGAGTGTTGACATACATTTGTGGACTTCATTGTTAAATGTAGAATCACCTCTAGCTGGGCTTAAATACAAAGCTTGAAAAATGGACCTCCAGACATTCTAAAATGTAATCCAGATTAACAGTCAGTAACTGATAAGATGTTTTTAAAAGGGAAATTAATTCAATTGTCAAAAAAAGCTGCTTAACTGTTCTGCACTTACTCTGTCTTGTGTGGACATTTGCTCCCTTTTGTTTAGCTCAAGCCAAGATAATGAATGAACCAGTGTCACTGGATATCATTTTTAAATGTTTTGAATGAGGTAACTGCATACTGAGATAGATTTTCAAAGGCATTTTTAAAAATCTCCAAAACGGAGATGCCCAGGTGGCTTAGTAGGTTCTGCATCTGACTCTTGATTTTGGCTCAGGTTATCATCTCACAGTTCATGAGATTGAGCCCTGAGTCTAGCTGAGCACTGACAGTGAGGATCCTGCTTGGGATTCTCTCCCTCTCTGTCTCTCTGCCCCTCACCTGCTCCTGTATGCTCTCTCACTCTCTCTCTCAAAATAAATAAACTTAAAAAATTAACCAAAATGTATATATTTATAGAATTCTGGCTTCTTCAAAAAAAAAAAAAACCTCAAAAAATTGTATGTTGATCTGAATACCACCTGTTTGCTTCATGATATGATTACATGACACACGTTTTCTGTGGAGAAGTGTAGGGAAGGGTATAAATTCAGGGAAATGTCACCCACAAAGACATAACTACTGTTACTATTTTGATGGCATCCTTCCACGGACCACCGTCTATGTCTACATCCACACAGGCATGATGTGCATGGGAACATATTTATGTGTAAATGGGCTCATGCACGTATGCTCTCCACGACTCGCTTTGATATTCAAAAACACAGTGTGCATATGTTTCCATGTCAGCAAACGTGAGCTGATTTTAATGTTTAATATCTGCTTCGTAGCCACTGTGGTTGCAATACGTTTTATAAGATAATTAGGATACCCCTCCCCACCTTTTAAACCAATAAGGAACACGTGATCCCTTTTCCTTATTTACACATACGTTTCATAGTTCCTGTGGGACACATGTCACAAGTCAAGCTTCTGGGGCAATGCTCTTCTGGGAGAGTCTTTCTCTTTGTGTTGATGGATAGTTTGCCAAAGCACCCAGCACAGGTGCACCAATTAAACCCCGAAAATCAGGAGAAGAGTCAGCTATTTAAAATCTTAAAAAAAAAATCCTTCAGGGGGGAAAAAGATCCTTTGAATTATTATAAATCCTAATTCTTTGAGGGTTTTTACATCTTGTCTGATTTTTACAAACAGACACAAGTCACGTGGTTGAGTAAAGTCGGGAGCTAGAGCCAGGCGAGGTGGCCTCCGTCCAGTGCCAGGACTGCACTGGGAGCCCCAGGGAGACCTCAGGTCAGCAGCTGTTTGCTCCCTCAAGGTCACAGCAGAGCTTTAAAACTCTGCAGATTTCCTGGACAGGGAGACTGAGGGACTGAGTTTGGGGGATTGAAAAATGAACTATTGGGACCTCAACAAGATAAAAAGCTTCTGCACAGCGAAGGAAACAAAACTAAAAGGCAACCAATGGAATCGGAAAAGATATTTGCAAATGACATATTGGATAAAGGGTTAGAATCCAAAATCTATAAAGAACGTACCAAAATCAACACCCCAAAAACAAATAATCCAGTGAAGAAATAAATGGGCAAAAGACATGAATAGACACTTCTCCCAAGAAGACATCCAGATGGCTAACAGACACATGAAAAAATGCTCAACGTCACTCCTCATCAGGGAAATACAAATCAAAGCCACACTGAGATACCATCTCACACCAGTCAGAGTGGCTAAAATGAACAAGTCAGAAGACTACAGATGCTGGAGAGGATGTGGAGAAACAGGAACCCTCTTGCACTGTTGGCGGGAATGCAAACTGGTACAGCCACTCTGGAAAACAGTGTGAAGGTTCCTCAAAAAGTTAAAAATAAAACTACCTTAAGACCCAGCAATAGCACTGCTAGGAATTTACCCAAGGGATACAAGAGTGCCAATGCAGAGGGGCACTTGCATCCCAATGTTTATAGCAGCACCATCAACAATAGCCAAAGTATGGAAAGAGCCCAAATGCCCAACAATGGATGAATGGATAAACAAGATGTGGTCTCTATATACAATGGAGCATTACTCGGCAATCAAAAACAATGAACTCTTGCATTTGCAACTACGTGGACGGAACTGGAGGGTGTTATGCGAAGTGAAATCAGTCCATCAGAGAAAGGCAAAAATCATATGACTTCACTCTTATGGGGAATTTGAGAAACTCAACAGATGATCTTAGGGGAAGGGAAGGAAAAATAAGATAAAAACAGAGAGGGAGGCAAACCATAAGAGACTCTTAAACACAGAGAACAAACTAAGCGTTGTTGGAGGAGTTTTGGGTGGGGGGTGGGCTAACTGGGTGACGGGCATTAAGAAGGACAGGTGTTGGGAGGCGCCCTGGGTGTCGTATGTAAGTGATGAACCATTGAATTCCACTCTTGAAACCAATGCTACGCTGTATGCTAACTGACTTGAATTTAATTATAAATTGTTAAAAATTGTAATAAAAAACCCAAGCATGTTGTAACCTGTTATTTTGAGACTCTGGGTTCTTTTTTCCAACATAAAGTTGCATGTTTTCTTGCCAGCTGATACAGGAAAATAGCATCTTCTCTTTTTTTCAAAAAAGGATGGTTTTTGTCTATGTTTTCTTGAAAGTTCTGAATTAATAGTGTTTATGCTTTCTTTGCACAACATGAAATATGATTGGCGTATGTCTTTCTTGCACATTTAAGTTTTATTTCAGAATGATGTGAATCTCTTCCTAGACTTACACTTCGTCTTGTGCTGTCGTTTGCTAAGGACCCAAGTCACTGACCTTCTCCATTGCCACTGACACGGCCGGCATCTGGGGGGCTGTGCCCTCCCGGCCTTAGCATGCTGGCTTCTGCACCCATCTTTCCACACTGCTCTTCTCCCGCTCGCCAGGCCGCAAACATGCATACCATTCACTCTGCAGATATTTTAATAAAACACTTTTGCTCAAACAATGGTCACTTATAGTAACGCAGCAGGAAACACCAGCCTCAGGCCGTGTGTAAGGCTGACCCAAAGGCGAGGTGGGATTTCCCAGGCCAGTGAGGAGCTCTCGCGTGGGGAGGGGGCCCATGAATGCCTAGAGGCCGGTGCAGAATGCGTGCCTGTAACAAAATGTTACAAAAAGCCGTCTATTCCCTTGCTTCATAAGCTGATGTCCGTGAACGAGCAAACCGAAAATCCCATAACCCTCCGGACAGCTGAGGATTCTGAGGTTAGAAAACCAGAGTTCTGGGGAGACAGGGAGAGACGGTCTCTGGGACAGAAGCCCACGAGAATGCCCAGCAGGGTGGCCCTGTGCTCAGAAACGGGTCCTTTGCACGGTCCTGTGTCACATGGTTATATTTCCTGCAGTTTTACGGACCGCAAATCTCCTGGAAGCCAGAGTTTCTCCCTTCAATCTCAGGTGCTCTCCCTGGGCCTGGACACCCACTTAGGTGCCAGGATGCCTGAGGTTGGGAGGTGTTTTCCCCCGGCACCTGAGGTGGAGGGCGGCTGAGTGATGAAGGGTCAGAGGTCAGGCATCCCACGGTGGTGTGGAGTCAGCACGTGTGCAGGGACGGGCACGGACCGAGGAGGCTGCCCTGGACCTTGCAGGGCGTGGGTGTGGCTGGGGTCCCTGGAGGCAGGGATCAGCCTGTCCTGCTCTCTCCTCCCTCCCTGGGGTCCAGGGCTGACCCTGCTCCGTGTGGGGGTGGGGCATAGCATCCTCCCACCAGCTCGAGGAGCACGGCCCCGGGGAGCACCTGCGGGGAGCACCCTTGGACCGGCAGTCTGGATGGCCTCGCGCCCGTCTGTCTCTGCACGGGTGGCGCCCTGCACAGGTAACACTGTGCCTGTGCCACCCTGGGTAAGGCGAGGGGTCTACTCTCCACCCACCGTTCCGGTGATCCAATCTGTGGACGTGGCTGGAGCAGGACCGGCGGAGAGCGAGTTGAGACAGGAAGTCTCCCGCCGGCTCTCCGACACTGGGCTTTGCCCACCTGGGGAGTCAAGGGGAAGCTGGGCCTTGGCGGGGCGGTTTGGGCGTGGGCACACAGTTCACGCACCCTCTCCAAAGGAAGCTCATTGCGCCCTTCAGACGCCTGCCTTTCTGATGAACCTGTGGAGTACAGCCTGCTGGGGAGCGGGGGTCCCACATCTATATGCGCACGCTCACTGGGACGGTTTCTCAAAGACCGGCGGACTGAGGAAACTGAGATGCGCTTTAAGAATTTCAATTTTTAGCAGACTTTTACTGGTTAGCCAGTATCTCGCTGCTGCGGCCACACAGGTGTAGAAAAAGAACTCACAAATCAGCGACCCTCCACGCTTCCCTTGCCTGCAAACTCTGAACACGTAGTGAATTACACCTGTAATTGCGATCATTCCTAGAAGTCTTCTCTGGGAAAAAACAAGATCATGATGTAATTATGCTTGTCAATATCTGTGATCATGAGGACTAGGTATCTTCACATTTGTTTTCCTCAAAAGGTATGTATCTATATACGTGCTTCACTCTCATTGGACTCCTAGCCAGTGAACTGAACGAATGGCCTTTGGGGAGATCGGCGTCTAAAAATAAAACTCAAGACCCAGATGACCACCCGGGCCAGAAGCGGCTCTGAAGATGTGATGTGGAGTTGGCAACACATTCCTGTGAGTGCTCCCCAGCAGCCCTTTCCGGCTCTCCAGCCCTTTTGTATCTGAAACGTGGACCTGAATAGCACCGTGGATAAAAGACGCATCATGAAAATAGTGCTGTCTTCATGGCTCCCTCCCTGTTGTTTCTGAACTCGCTGCACTGTGGCATCCTGGTGGGATAAAAAGGGTCTCCATGGGGCCAGATTTAAATAGAAAAAGCATTTAAAATGAAAAGGGTAGAAGATGATACGGAAAGGGAAGGAGGAAGCCTTTGTGTCCCAATTAAAAATGTGTGTGTGTGTGTATATATAGACAGAGAGACAGAGAGACAGAAGGAGAGAGACGGGTGGGGAGAGGGAGGGAGGGAGAGAAACAGAGAGGGAGAGATATGGAGGGACAGAGAGAGAGACGGGTGGGGAGAGAGATCACTAGAAAGGAGGATTTGAGACGGATGTTTCGGACAGATGTAAAAATACTAAGGTGAATATGTAGATACTATTTATCATGCTATCAACGTAGTACAATAGTATATACATGTTTATATAAGCATATAATTCTATATATTTATAATACATAAGTATTATTATGTGTACATAAGGTTTTGATAAATATGCATTAATTACATAAATCAATTTGGCTTAACACCGAAAACAATTTAGGAGCATTGGAATAAAGCTGAGAAGGCCCACACAGGGATTTTGTAAAATGGTCATTTCAAAAACAGAAGCCGTGTTCAGATGACTTCTATCCTCTCTGTTTGGAAAACAAGGCAATGGAAACGTTATGTCCAGTCCCACCGCAGAGGGTGACAGCCTGTAGTCTCTGTGAGCTTACTGTCTTATGTTAACAGAGAAAGTTCGAGGCCCCCTTGTCTGGGGCTTGGTAACGCCCGAGGACGGCTCCCGTGACCACTGTGGACATTACGCAGCAGCAAAGCTGTACGACGCGGCGGGCGCATCGGGAGACTGTTAAATATTTCCTCAAATAGTTTTTACAACACGTCCTGCAATTTGGCTTAGAGATTAGTGCATCTTTTTCCCTTAAACACCAAGGAGGCAGATGTGACAGATCTGTAGCCTCGGAATGCAATGGCGACCCTCTGTGTGAGCGGGCTGCTGGGGGGAGTCACCTGATCTGCCTTGCCCAGGGTTGCACCTGCTTCTCAGCCCACCCCTGGAGCCACAGATGACCACTGGGGCTACGTGGGGAAAAGGCACATCCGTAACACCGTGGGCAGTCCCGTGTCATGCCCTAGCGCCGCCGTCGGGATTGAGGAAGAAAGAGACAACGCCGGCATTAACAAGCACATGCGAATCGTACGCAGTCCGCATCGCTTCCATGCTTTCTCTTAACCTCCCCCCTGCATCTGTCCCAGATTAATCAACAAGCTGACACCCACATAAACGTGGGCCACGTCAGCCACACCATGCCTTTAGGAGGCTTTCCTTTGGTGCTTCCGGAACAAGACTCGGGGCGGTGCTCAGTGTGACCTTGAACGTCCCCCAAGCCACTGGCACCAAACACGAGGCTCATAGTCAGTTTGTTACCCAGAGAAGAAAGGGAAGGATCCCGGGTACTTGTTACTTTCCATCTGAAGCATCTCAGCCCAGTGACGGCTTTAAGATGACATTTCTCAGCAGTAAGACTCGGGGACAACGGGGTACTGCAGTTATCAGCATTCAGAAACCATCCAGAGCTGCAGCTGAACTCCAGCTGCTAGCGGGTTTGAAAAGATCCAGCGCCTTGCCAATCTCTCAGACGGAGGCGCTTTGGGGGCGAGCATTCCGCGACCAAATCACGTTCCCAGAGTAAACTCTCCTTCTGGTGATAATGAATAAAACACAATCAGACAGCCATTTCAGCCTGGGTGTTTTCAAGTCTGCACCAGTGTCCCCGTCCAACAGAACGCTGGAAGGACTCAGGTCATTCCCGAACAGCCCACGGTGGCATCTGTGGGACAGGCCCCGGGGCAGGTACGCTCGGAAGGCGCTAGGGAGGATGGAACCTCCAGCAGGGGCGTCTCCCCTGGGCCCCGGGCAGGCTTTGTCCTCGTGGAACTTGAGGGCTGAATGAGTCACAAGAACCTGCCGCTGGCTCTTTGCTCAGGGACAATCCCTCTCCCGCAGAAGCCACCTGTTCTGCCGCGGACTCTCAGCTCGTGGCCTTAATCTGACCACAAAGGAGTCTGACTTCTTTACGTCCGGGAGGACCGGGGGTGGGGGGCGTCTGGCTCAGAAGTGGACGGCACGCCGACGGGTGGCCACGATCTTACGGGGTCAGGAACGACAGCCATGGGCAGGTGTAGGCGGGACGCCCACGTCCCAGACAAGGACAGCGGGGCACGTGGCAGGGTGCTGCGTCCACTAGACAACAGGGCACTGCCACGTAAAGACGCGGGTCCATCTGGTGCCATGTCTCCTGGCTACCAGAAGGACGTCCAGTGTTCAATTCGAGCGCACTGCGCCTTTCACTTTCCCCTCAAGAAAGGAACACAGACACCCGCTGCAAACTTTAAACTCCCGCTGTGTCGTCATTTTAAGAGCCAGACAGAGAATTCTGTGAGAAGCAATTAGTGAGAGGCCACCTGAAGTGGGGGAGGGGGTGCTCACTTCTAATTTCAGAGGACGCAGAATCACACTTCTTGCGTCCTCCAGGGGCTCACCAATTCCACACCGCCTGGTGCCAGAATAAATTATCCGGAGGACCGAGGACGGTGGCAGAAATGTCTAATGATTATTTCTGTACGAAAGGCACAGGGGGTGTTTGTTTTCACCCCCTAGTGAAGGCGCAGGGGACGCGGAGGCTCCAGGAACGAGGCTGGAGAAGGGGCTCGTCCGTCCGTCCGTCCGTCTGTCTGTCTGGGTTCCGCACGGCTCTGCAGGGTCGGACACGGCTGAGAACAGCGGGAAATGGTTCTTTCTTGCTCCACGATTTCATAAAACTCCTAGTGAGTTGGCCGCCGTCTGCGGGGTGCCCTCTGTGTGGCATGCACGTGCTCAGGGAACAGCGTGCCGTGTCCCCGTCAGTAGGTCAGGCAGGCCCCGTGCGGCCGGCAAAGCCTCGAGCGCCTGTGGCGACTGACGCGTTCTGCTGGCGGCCGTGACGCGGAGGGGACAGGCCCACAGAATCTCTCTGTCAGTTTTGTTCACGCACGTTCGTTCTTCAGTCCGCGGCTCCTTCTCCTTCCTTCCTCTTTCCGGCTTCCTCCTTCATTTCCCAGTTCCATTCTCGAATGGAGCAAATTTAGGAACACATAAAAATCACGTAAGATTGGCCCTGGAGATGCTGGTGAGGCCCCCGGGAATTTAAGAGGAGGGCGTCCCCGCAGACCAGGAGGAAAGAGTGACAGTGGCCCCAGCCAGCAGACCCCGAGGGTGAAGGGAATGCCAGGTGGTGGGCGCGACCATGTGCCCATCCTGGGCTGGATCTCTGGACGACAATCAACGATTAGGAAAGTGGTGAGAGTTGACCTGCCCAGAGGCACCTTCGCCCAAGCGGCTCAGACGTCATCGGAACCCTGGGTCCACACGCGTGGCTCTGCCCAGCTGTGCGCTGACTCCCCATTGCCTGTTACTGAAGTCAGTCTGAGCTAAGTGATGAGGCTGGAGCCTGGGCCCGGTTCCATTTGGATACGATCGAGATTCCTCTTAGAAACCACATCACAGGTCATGATGATGAGGTAATCAACATACCTGTTCCTTCTAACACTTGAATTCCCCGTCTCGTCCTAATGGCTTAACACCTTCAATGTCATGTTTGTCCAAAGATGCAAAATATAAAGCCAGGTTTCTTATGTGGAGGCAGTGCCCTCGAGGGAGGGGGGAGGGAGGGAAGGAAGAGGGGCGACTGAGGAGGGAGGCAGGGAGGGGGCAGGGAGGGAGATAATCTGAGGAAGTAGAAGGACTGGTTGAAGGACCAATGTCAGGCAGGACGGTAAAAGTTTATGAGGTAAGAAAACACAATATTAGGCACTGGTTTGCAGTCATAAAATAAGTAAATTAACAATAAAAATCTTTACTCTCTCTGAGACAACTTAGTAGAAATGGTCCTTGTATGACATTCGAAGGAAGAATTTATAACTTGACCGACTTCAATGTTTCTCATTGAACTCAAGGCCTGAACCACCTGTGGCTTAAAAAAAAAGTTCCTCTGCCGAGCCATAAACTACAGTGAGAGCAGGCCGTTGCTTTACTAATATTTGAACCAAAAAGATCTTCTCTCCTAAATTGGGCAGGAGGAAACCCAGATGCCCAGGCAGCCACACCCATTAACTCCGAGGGAAAACACCAGCGGCTGACTCCGTGGCAGGCCCTGTGGACTTCAGGGGCCAAAGCGGAAAACAGAATTTGTTCTTTGCCTAAGGAAGACTTTAGTATTTAATCCGGCGAGTAAAAATACTATTTTATAAGAACGCAGTATATTATTTGAAATAAGGGCTCCGGGAGTTATGATCATTACCAAAACCGGTGTGTGGGCGGGACGCGCACAGGGGGACGGCGGGAGGGAGGTGATGATGGCGAACGAGCAGTAGGCAGGGTGGAGGATGGAGGGAAGGTGTCACCCCGGCGGAAGTCAGAGAGCAGGTGCAGAGGCGTGCACAGGCCGTGGCAGGTGGCCGAACTGCCACATGGTGCAAAGTGTCAACTGGGGAGGTGGGCGGGTCCAGGTGATCATAAACCGCAGACCCTATTAAGGAACTCGATCCCGTCGGTGACAGGGATGCTTTGAAAGACATCAAGCAAGGGAGGCACGGATGCATTCTTATTTTATTTGGATTATCGTGAAGGCTGTGGGCGGAGGGCCTGAGGGACACAGGGTTGAACCGGGAACACAGGTCAGGGAGCCTTGGAGTGGCCGTGGGGAGGGATGACAGGATCCTACCCAGGTGTAGGGCACTGCTGGGCGGCGGGGGGTGGGGAAGACTAAGTGGCAAGTGGCACTGACCTCAGAAGGCCACGCGACGTGCGGATGAGGAGGGACAGGTCCCCGATTCCAGCTTGTCTGGCTCACAGCAAACAGAAGGAGGAGCCTGGCAGAAGGCCGTGGCCACGTTCAGGCTTTGCGTTTGGGGCATCCGGGCGGCACCAGCTCAACATGCTCTTAGATCTACAGTGTGGAGCTTGGTCGGAATGGCAGAGCCGGGGGCGCAGACTCAAGGGTCCCCAGCATGCAGGGGCGCCACGGACTGGGGTGGAAGAGACAACAGGGCTGGCGCAGAGTGGGGCCGCAGCGGGCTGGGACGGGGACGCCAGGACATGGGAAGCCAACAGAAGAGGGGCCTGGGGGTGCAGTGGAAAGGAAGAGGATTCTCTGTGAAAAGGGACGAGGAGCATTGGGTACCGTCTGGAGGCTCATCAGGGTGAAGTCACAAAATGTCTGTTGGTTTGGGAACCAGAGGTCAGCTTGTGGGGTCGGCGAGCTCGGGTGGGGTCAGAGAGGACGGTGAGCCCGTCGGGAAGGCTGATGCACGGTGAGCACAGGCAGACCACGGGTGGACGGAAAGCCAGCTGCACTGCCTAAGAACTGCTCCTGGGGCCCCGAGCACGCGAGGACGCCCAACACCCCCAAGGGCATCCCCCAACATGTGAGAGCACACGATGCCCCTAAGGGCAGCCCCCCAACACACGAGGACACAGGATGCCTCCCCCCCGGGCTGGTATGTTGAAAACGGGTAGGAGGTGCTGGGGGTGTTGGTGAGAGAAGACAGAGGGTCTGGGGCCACTGTGAGGGCGGGACATGAGTGGAAGGGTCTGGAACATTCTTTGCGTGAGCTACTTTTGTGAGGAGCTTAATGGAGGCACCAGAGACTGATAAACACCCCAATTTGAGGACTGCACTCTGCCTTTCAGGGACATGCTTGTGCCGGTGGGGGAGGTGATGACGCTTAATTAGACTGGAAAAAGACGAAACCCTTCTTCTAACCGGTAGGTGTTTTAGCCTTGGGGTTGGGAACCCGTTCACCACCGGTTGGGTGAGCCACGCTGCCTACGTAACACTCAGATTAATTGATTCATTAACTCAATAACTAGGAAAATTAAAAGAAGCCCACGTTGGTGCCTTAAACTCGTAAGGTATTGATTGATTGATTACCTAAAGAATAAAGTAAATACTACAGGCGCTTTCATAACTCTTAGGACAATTTTCTCCAAAAAGTATTGGGTTGGATTTTTAGAATTGGTAAATTAAAAACAATCCTTTGTGTTGCAATCGCCAAATATCTAAAGTGGCTGAGAAAGGGCACTTCGTCCTGGTGCTTTGTGTCACTGTTGGATGTCAAACAGTCGTAAGGTAACATGAATGGGACTTCTGGCCACGGGAGTGAAGTCTGTGACCTTCCAGACCCTTAGACATGACCCAAATGTCCTTCTGAAAGCCTGTTGTTTAAGATAGGCAATGAGAGACAGGAACGTTTTCCCGTCTGTGAATTCCTACTGCGTGCTGATGGCCCACTGCATCGGACACCACGGCAGGAAGGCAGTCGGGGCCACTCATTCTCAGCCCGCCCCTACCTTATAATCACGTCAAACTCGCCCGAACCAGTCTGCCCTGGAATCAGGATTTGCACCTGGTCTGTGCGACTCGGAAGCCTCAACCTTTCCACGGCGACATATTGCCTTCGATTTCTAAACCTGGTTTCCTACCACTCAGGCGCACTGACCACCACAGAGCCTTCTGTTGGTGACTTCACACATTTTGTGCCTGGTGCTCCCGAGCGCGGCCGTGACCCGTTATGGAACAGTCTTGAGCCACCCGTGTCCTCTCTCAGTGGCCCGCACCGCTCGCTCCTCCAATTCTAATATCAGCTTTTTACAACCTCATTTTCTGTAAATATCGTGTCTCACTTCCGCCAATGAGTATTGGTTCCAGGCATCTGGCATTTCAAACCCTGTTCCATTACTTACCATCTGTGTGACCCCTTCTCACTAAGCCTGACTTCTCTCCTGTGTTAAAGGAGATGATACTAATTCTAGACCCTAGAAGTGATCCAATGAGAATATCCAGCAAATCACATAGTGGGTGTCTGCTGCAGAAACGATGGATAAGTCAATTTTAAAAGATTACAATTGTCTCAAATGCGTTGCTCTTTTGTGCAAAGTAGATTTCTAAGCTGCGTAATAAAACCTGATAATGTGATAAACAAATTTGTAATAAGCAGGCTGGCAAACTCTCCCAGGGGGATATTTCTGAATTTTAGCTCGTGGACTCGGGACCTCCTGTGTTCCCAGCTCTAGTCTGAAGGCAGATCGTGGGGGCTGGGGCTGTCCTGAGGACCTGGCAGTCGGGGAGAAATGAGTCATCAGTGGTAAAGTGGATACAGCCACACCTACCTCCTGAAGGACCAGAGGGTGCAAAGCACCAATTCACCAGACGGAACCACGGTTCCCTGAAAATGCCACCTCGCCATCCTCTGTGACACCCTGCTCAAGACAGCATTCCCCTCTGGAAATTAGGCCAAAAAAGGAGTCGTCTGCTCTCAAAAGGATATAGAAGCACATGTAAATAACTGAGAAGTACATGTCTTCATGTAAAATATTTTCAGTGAAACCCTATTCAATTCTCATGAGCAAGTCTGAAATAAAGGTCTAATTTAAAAATTAAACGTAGATTAGCAGTTTATTGCACTCAATTCATTGGAGTCATTCGAGTGTCTCCATCCTTCCCAAAGGAGGGTAACATTGCTTTCTCCTTTCTCTGTGTCCTTCAGTTAGCCAGGTGGGGAGGGGGCTGAGGAGGTACATCCCACCCAGCTGTGGATTGTGACTGCAGGGTGCTCTGGGGCGGGGGTGGGGGGCAGCGTGGGGGGCTGGCATCACACAAGGAACCCCCCAGCATGACCCCAGGGGCTGACATCACACGAGGAACCCCCATCATGGGCCCCCAGGGCTGACGTCACAGGAGGAACCCCCTCAGGGACTCCCATGGCTGACACCACACGAGGAACCCCATGAGGACTCTGCCCAACCGCCCCCCCCCCAGACCCTGCGGAGACACAGGCAGCAAGACCGTCTCCAGAGATGAGGAAAATCAAAGCAGCTCTACCTGGACCTTGCCGAGGTTTCTAACAAAAACAAAACAGCTTTTCTCTTTTGCCTTTTGTGTCTCTCAGCTTGGGAGGAAACCCCAGGTGTCCCTGGGCCCCTGTGGGCCCACTGGATGGCGTGTGTCCTGCCGGGACACTGGTGCCATGACAGGGAATCGGAGACATTCTTACCGACTAGCTAATGAAGCAGACCAGCGCTCTGCCTAAAGTCGTAGGAACAGTTGCTACTTTTCTTCTTAGGCTGCGTCTCAGCTTTTAGAACCAGGTGCTGAAAGTGTGTGGTGAAAATACTGCATAGTTCACTCGAGCGTGCAAACGCTTTAAGAATGAAAAGTGGCCGAGGCAGATAGAAGACATCGTCGGTCCCCCCGACTTTGCTTCCTTGACAGGAACATATCAGGTGGCTCATAATTGTACCAGGTAATCAGGCAAACTTAGTGTGCCCTTGGACTAGACTGCCATCCAGCAGCCATCAGACGGCATCATCTTACTACTGTGACGTTCCCGTCACTTTCGGGAAGCGGCAGGGGCGAGAGGCAGGTGCAGCTGGGGCTGGCTCGCTGGCTGCCGTTCCGGTCGCACGGCCGCTGTCACAAAGACCACGATTTTTTCGTAACCTGTTTCATTCGCAAGGTCAGAGGCCCACGAGAGGGTCAGACCACGCACGCGTCGCGCAAACGAGAGGAGACGAGGGGGAAACTTGCATCCTCTCCCTTCCCGTGACTCTGTCTGCCCTTCTTACGGGCTGTGCAGGCTTTGTTTTCACCGGATTTTAAGAGGACACATCAGCTGGTGCCCAACGACGTCTTCCTGCTGAGGGTGTTGCCACACTGGCCAGTCCTGGGGACTTTGTAGGCAGCTGTCGGGGCCTCCGCTGTGGACGGACGGGGTTTTACGCCGACGTTCTAACTGCAGCTGACCGGGAGGCAGCAGACTGGAGGCGGCTGGAGCTCTGAACAGGCCCCCCCCCCAAACCCAGGATACTCACTCTGCTTCTGGGCCCCTGGCCCCTTCCCCTCTGCTCTCCGCAGTGATGCCCTCGTGGAGACGACATGTAGGCTGGGTGGGCCGGGAGCTCTGGCCGCCGCGTCGAGGTCCTCACGGCCCCCGGGGTGCGCTCATCCTCGGCCACATCCGCCCGGCAAGGCGGAGCGGTGAGCGGCCAGCGGGCTTGGCGTGTTGCCGGTGAGATGAGTCTTGCACACGCCTTGGCCCTTGCCAGTCAGATTCCGAAAGGAAAACAGAAGGAACGCTTCTTATTCCCTGTGTTGTTTCCTGGAAAAGAATCTGTACGGGAAGGTTTGGCAGGTTCCCAAGGACGTGTGACATGGCATGCCTGGAACGCGGGTGCCTCCCCAGTGATGCGCGTGCTCCGGGCTGTCACCCCTGGGCCGCTCCTCCCCGGACCCGCGGGGCCCGTCACCCGTGTGCACTGCGTTTCCCCCCTGTCCTCGCGCCTGGCGGCTGAGAGCGGGGCTGTGGGCGGAGTCCAGCTGCAGTTTCTGTAACACACACCGGCTCCTTACTCAGCAAGGGCCCTGCCTCCTCCTCCCCGCCCCCCTGCCACACGCACAGCACACACGGGCACACAAGCACATGTGCGCACACACGTGTCCACACGCGGGTACGTGCGGACACAAACACACGTGCGCCCACATACGCACTTGGAACCGTGTGTCGAGGCACTGACGTCAGCGGGGGGGCAGGTGGAGCGTGGCAATGACCCACTGACAGGCCACAGGACAGGCGGAACCAGGGCCGCTCCGTCCACAGGAGCGCCGGGGGCAGAGGGCTTTGGCGTGGAAGGACTCCCAGCAGAACCAGCCATTTGCACACTCACCGAGAGGGCGTCCGGTCCTTTCCCACTGCCCTGGGACCACCGTCAGCCGACAGAATCAGCCTTTGTAGTGAGAGAAGCCTACGTTGCCCTCTGAGAGAACTCCCTTTGCCACGAAAGGAGGAGGTGGCCCACCCCTGTCTCACGCCACCAAGGACAGGTGACTTTCCCGAGCGGCCAGCACAGGGGCCGTGGGACCGTGGAGGGCTCCTGCCCCAAAGTTGGGCACAGCCATGATGCGTGTCCAGGTTAGTGCTCGGGGAAACGGGAGGGCGGTCCCCACACTGACCGTGGGCCTGCTCGTCAGCCCGGGCCGGACGTACAGGCGGTCTGCGTGGAGTCCCGTGCGGGTCGCTGCCTCTGCAGGGGCTCCACGGTCTCCGGTGGCGGTGCCTCCTGGCCCTGCCCTCGTGGGCGCCTGTGCCGACCGGCCTGCGTGTATGCTGCAGGCGCGAGTTCTTGAGTTCTTGCAGGGGCTCAGCGTGCCTCAGGAGGTGGGAAGAGGCAAGCCACGGAAGGCTTGGACGCTCCCTTCGGTCACTGCACAGCAGGTGTGGCCGGGGATCGGGCCTGGCGGCGCATTACAGCCCCAGCGATCTTGGCCCAGGTAACCAATCAGATGGTCTGATACCTGAACCGCCTGCACCCTCCGTGTGGAATGGCCGATAACGTGACTCTCTTTCGAGTGCCCTCCTCTGTGCTGTGTTGTCTCTTCTCTCCTCACTCTCAGAAACACACAGTGAGCAGCTAGTGATTCCAGCTGAGGTGCTCAGACGCTGGGCTCGTGCTCCGGGCGGGCTGCACTTCCCGGCTGGGTGACCGTGGCTGAGAGGTGCCCGGATTCCTCGTCTGCAGGTGAACTGATCCGAGACTCAGCCACGTGGCATTGTTGAGAAGTTTAAATGAGATGTGCGTGTGTCCGCAGCACAGCACATGCACATATCAATCTCAGAAGATGAGAGTTCTTATTCTTATCATCATCACTGTTGGTGTGTACATAAGAAAGGCTCTCTAAGCTTTGCACACAGAAGAAAAACCTCGTGAGATACCAGATTTTTGCTGTGCTAAATGTCTTTTCACTTCCTAGAACTTACGATCGTCGAAAGAGAAGGCTGTTGTCATGGGGAAAGGGGGTAAGGCGAAGGAAGGATTTATGTCGCTTTTGTATACAGGAGGAGCCAAATACTTGATGAAGGAACGTTTCTTAATGGAAGCATTCCGGCTGACAATGAAGGAGACACGCTAGAATGCCACATTGTCAACCTAACGAAACGGTGGATGGAGACAGCGGGCGCCAATGAGCCTCATTTTCAACCGTCAGGTGACAGGGTTGACGGGTGACTTTCTAACGGAGGGTCAGGCTGCTAACCTGGAAACACGGGTACCCGTGGACCAACGAACAGTGCACGGAGGGAGCCAATCCGACGTATTCTATGTGCTTCCTTCTCATTGTGACGAAGTAAGGAGCTACTCACAGAGAAGACCTGAGCCTGATTAGGTCTCTAGTCTAACCAGCAGCTTTCAGGAGACACAGGGGTCCGAGGAGCATATTAAAGGGCTGGGATGAAGCCAGCAGAGTCCAGGCTGTGGGACCCTCTACAGGACAAGCGACCCAGCTTCAGGACCAACAGGCTCCGGAGGCAGAGGCGTAGGGAAGGGGCGTTCAGGTCTCACATCAACAAGATGCCCGCAGACTTCATTTGGATTCTGATTTGAACAAACTATAAAAACAGATTTGCGAGAGGATCTGGGGACTTCGGGTTCTCCCTGGATATCCGACGACGACAAAGACTCACGGAAAGGTCAAGTAGGTGGCTGCATTTTCACAAAAAGAGGCTTCAGATCCTAGAAATCCAGACTGAAGCTTTTCTAGACACTTCAGTTACACCCTGACGCAGTTCTGTGGCAGAGTGGCCGTGTCTGCAGGGGCGAGGGGTGCGGGTGTGCGGCAGAAACGGGCCAGGGCGTCCGCAGAGCACCGCGTCGTGCCCTCAGGCCCCCAGCCGCTGTGCACGTATTAAGTCTTTCCTCACAAGAAGGTAAAATGCAGAAAGAAAAAGCAGTAAAAACTCTTCTATTTTTGAGACAGAGAGAGGGGGGATCTTCAGCAGGCTGCATGCTTAGGGCGGAGCCCGACGTGGGGCTCGATCCCACCACCCTACGGTCATGACCTGAGCTGAAATCAAGAGTCGGACGCTCAACCAACTGAGCCACCCAGGCGCCCCTAAAAACTCCTTTACAAAAGAGAAGGAGGAGCAATGACATTTGCCAGGTCGCGGGTGGTGACGGGAAGAGTGTGTGTGCACATACGGGCCTCTGGCAATGGAGCCGGCCCGGGTGGGGACTCACCCGCTCCGTGAACCGGCTCTGGCATTTAGGGCAGCAGCTTCTCATTACCGTCCACGAGACCGTGTGGGGTGCTGGTGAGAAATTGTGTATTCAGGCCTTCTTCCTAGGAATTCTCATGGGAAGGTCTCGAGTGGGGATCACACGTCTGTGTCAGAAACGTCACTCTGGATGGTTCTCCTGGAGCTGCTCTTGGAAAACCGGACCAGGGCTGGGCGCCACTCGCCACGCTCGGGCGGTTCACTCTCAGGACAGACTCACAGCCACCAGTTCCAAGTTCACAGACTGACGTTTGAGGGGGAGGATCCATCGGAATGCGTCTGAGGGACAAATGACATCGGGACCCGAAGACTTGGGTCGGCAGGCGCCTCGTCCCTCCCTGGCAGGCAGACGGGTGGGGACACTAGACAGTGTGAGCGGCACTGTGGGGACGGAGCCCGGGCGAGGGTCGCTGGGGGGGCCGGGCGGTCTGTGTCGGTGGGTGGGCCTCGTAGCGGTGGCCTTGCTGACCCGTCCTGGGTCCACCCAGCGAGGGGTCTTCACTTCCAGGCAGGATCAGGACCCCGCCTTTGCTTTCCAGCTACGGGGGTGAGCCCGGCCCCGCCCCTGCTGCACGACCCTCAAGGGCCCACAGCTTTCTGGAAGGCCACAAATCCCACGTGTCAGAGCCACAGAAGGAAGGGGCCGCCCGACCCGTCTCGGGCTGGGGGACGAGCCAGGGATCCACCGTGTCCCAGGATCCACTCCTGCTTGGGGTCTGCTTCTTCAATAGCCTGGTCTCTCCCGACGACTTCGGGAGATTTACCACCACCGGGATAGCCCGCCGCTCCCAGGAGGCTCCCTGCACGTTTCCACTCCGACAGGTGCGTGGGGCTCTTTGGGTTGCCCCCTTCGCACGTTCTTGGGGTGCGGGGACCTCACCAGCACCTTGCTCGTGCTGAGAGGGTGACCGTTGTCACACCTGCCCAAGGTACACGCGCTCGTGTTCTCTTCGAGGGCAGGGCATTCGCTGCAAGTTTCTGACAAAGCATTTGAAGGATTTATAACCAAGATAGAATTTGCGTCTGCTTGCGGTGATGAGACGCCAAAAACTAAACAAGGCAAACAGATGAATGACTGTGACATCGCATGCTGTCCTCTCCTCTGCCCGCACCTGCCGAGGGATCACTGCCGGTGCGTGACGGGCGAGAAAACCGGGAACAGAGTCCAGAGTGCGCGTGTGGAAGAGGCGGGACGTTTCTCGGTCCTGGAATCTACACGGGACGCTGTCCACGCGGCGAACGGAGTCTGTGCCCTCCCGGTGGCAACACGCGGCTTTTATAACTTAAAGATGCGCCCAAATGTTTTATGTAAATGCGATCTTCTGATGGATACTGGACAGAGGACAGTGAGCACAATCTAGCCCTTCGTGGCGAAGTCGGCTAATTAGGTGATTATTTTGCTTTATTATAAGGATCAGAAATGCTTTTGAGCACTTGAGGCCATACAGGTAGGCAGGTTCTGTCCGTCTGTTTCTCCCCAGAATCATGTCTGTATTTTTCTCTTTTATTGTTCTCCCTTCCTCTTCCTCTTCCCTCCCTCCTCCCTTCCTTCCTTCTTTCCCTCCCTCCCTCCTTCCTTCCCTTCCTCCCTCTTTCCTTCCTCCCTCCCTCCTCCTCCTTTTCTCCCTCCCTTCCTTCCTTCCTCCCTTCCATCCTTCCTCCCTCCCTCCTCCCTTACTCCCTTCTTTCCTCCCTCCCTCCCTTCCTCCATCCCTTCCTTCCTTCCTTCCTTCTTCCTTCCTTCCTCTCTCCTTCCTTCCTTCCTTCCTTCCTCCCTTCTTCCCTTCCTTCTCTCATTCCTTCCTTCTTTCCTTCCTTTCTCCCTTCCTCCTTCCCTCCCTCCCTCCCTTCCTTCTCTCCTTCCTTCCTTCTTCCCTCCCTCCCTTCCTCCCTCCCTTCTTCCTTCTTCCCTCCCTCCCTCCCTTCTTCCTTCCTTCCTTCCTTCCTTCCTTCCTTCCTTCCTTCCTCCCTCCCTCCCTCCTTCCCTCCCTCCCTCCTCTTCCCTTTCTCCCTCCCTTCCTTCCTCCCCCCTTCCTTCTCTCCTTCCTTCCTTCCTTCCTTCCTTCTTTCCTCCCTCCCTTCCTTCCTCCCTCCCTTCCTCCTCTCCTTCCTTCCTTCCTTCTTTCCTTCCTTCCTCCCTCCCTCCCTCCTCCTCCCTTTCTCCCTCCCTTCCTTCCTTCCTCCCTCCCTCCCTTCCTCCCTCCCTCCGTCCCTCCTCCTCCCTCCCTTCCTTCTCTCCTTCCTTCCTTCCTTTTTCCTTCCTTCCTTCCTTCCTTCCTTCCTTCCTTCCTTCCTTCTTTCCTTCCTTCCTTCTTCCTTCCTTCCTCCTTCCCTCCTCCTCCCTTTCTCCCTCCCTTCCTCCCTCCCTTCCTCCCTCCCTCTTCCTTCCTCCCTCCCTCCCTTCCTCCCTCCCTCCCTTCTTTCTCTCCTTCCTTCCTCCCTCCCTTCCTCCTTCTTTCCTTCCTTCCTTCTTCCTTCCTTCCTCCCTCCCTCCTCCTCCCTTTCTCCCTCCCTCCCTCCCTCCCTCCCTTCTTTCTCTCCTTCCTTCCTCCCTCCCTTCCTCCTCCTTTTCTTCCTTCCTTCTTCCTTCCTTCCTTCTTCCTTCCTTCCTTCCTTCCTTCCTTCTTTCCTTCCTTCTTCCTTCCTTCCTCCCTCCCTCCTCCTCCCTTTCTCCCTCCCTCCCTTCCTTCTTTCTCTCCTTCCTTCCTCCCTCCCTTCCTCCTCTCCTTCCTTCCTTCCTTCCTTCCTTCTTCCTTCCTTCCTCCCTCCTCCTCCCTCCCTTCATCCCTCCCTCTTCCTTCCTCCCTCCCTCCCTTCCTCCCTCCCTCCCTTCTTTCTCTCCTTCCTTCCTCCCTCCCTTCCTCCTTCTTTCCTTCCTTCCTTCCTTCCTTCCTCCCTCCTTCCCTCCTCCTCCCTTTCTCCCTCCCTTCCTTCCTCCCCCCTCCTTTCTTTCTCTCCTTCCTTCCATCCTTCCTTCCTTCTTTCCTCCCTCCCTCCCTCCCTCCCTCCCTTCCTCCCTCCCTCCTCCTCCCTTCCTCCCTTCCTCCTTTCTTCCCTCCCTCCCTTCCTCCCTCCTTCCCTCCCTCCTCTTCCCTCCTCCCTCCCTTCCTCCCTCCTTCCCTCCTCCCTCCCTTCCTCCCTTCCTCCCTCCTCCTCCCTCCCTTCCTTCTCTCCTTCCTTCCTTCCTTCTTCCTTCCTTCCTCCCTCCCTCCTCATCCCTTTCTCCTTCCCTCCCTCCCTCCTCCTCCCTTCCTCCCTCCCTTCCTCCCTCCCTTCCTCCCTCCCTCCTCCTCCCTCCCTGCCTCCCTCCCTCCTTCATTCCTCCCTCCCCCCCTGCACTTCAGCTACTTTAGATCTTTTAAAGAAACTCCTGAGGTACCACTTTCCAGCACCATCAGTGTTCGTCTCTTCTAGTCGAACTGTGCTGACTTGATGCCCGCTGCCCGGGTGAAGGAGGCTTGGACGGTGTGGAATGAAGAGTGTGGACACCACGGCGTCCCTCCGTGGCTCCCCTGTTGGCCTGTGTGGGTCCACGCTCCCCAAGCTCCCCAGCACCCGACTTCCAGTAGCTGAGGGCCCACGATGTGTGTGTTTTCTGCTCTGTCTGGAGTCCCGCAGTGGAGACCCGCTTGCGGCCCCTTCTGCCTTCCGTGTGAGAATGAGCGAAGAGAAGTCCGGTGGCCATGAAAGTCTGACCTTTTGCTCAGGATTCCAGAGCACATGACGAGAGAGAGAAGGTATCGCCAGATGACACACAGACTTTTCAGGACCGCGTGCGCACTGTGTCTCGAAAGGAAGGAGCCCTGTATCCTGGGCTCCCCTGTCCACAAATCACCTTGGGAGCATCCTGGTACAATAAGGTTTCCTTTAATTAACCGAGTGAGTGCAGCGTGAGGGGGGAGCACCCTCCCTCAGAGTTCACAGGCGGCCCTGCAGGTGCGAGGAATAAACGTTCACCTCATGCCCTTGTGGACCACACTAGACACACTGCCAAGGGGGTGCGTGAACCATGCACACAGACACACCCCACACGTGCTCTGCCCCTCACGCATGCACACGCACACAGATACACACGCACACGCTTCTCTGAACCATTTGAAAGTAGGCTGCCGGCATCGCGGCCACTCACACCTAGACCCTCAACACGTGTCCCTCAGGGAAAAACATCCACGTTCTCCTCCGTAACCTAAGTGTAACGTTAACAAGGAAGGGAGTTAATACCGTTCCAGCCGTATCATAAAACGCACAGTTCCTTTCACGTCTCCCTCAGTTATCCATAAAGGTTCTTTGTAGTCTTTTAGTGTCTAAAACGTAGCTGAGGCATCAAATCACTTTCCCTTCCTTATCCAAAGAATGTCTTCTCCGATAGATGCTACTTTTTCCATTTGTTCTCATCCATGGTTATTTCCTGAATGTTACTTTAGGGGATATTTTCTTTTAACAATTTTGAAATTTTAGACTTTAGATTATAATTTCTACTACCGAGTAAGTGAATAAGTAATGATCTAGATTTTTTGTAAGACAAATTTTAACGGAGAAGATTTTAGGGGAGGAGCGTGGGAGAGCAGGTGAGTCAGGGCACAGGGACCGCCAACCAGGGGGCCGGAGGGGGCCTGCCCTCCGTCCTGTTTCCCTCCTCGGGTCCCCACTGTCCCCTCCGTCCATCCCTTCCCTTCCCATGTCTCCTTCCTTCACTCGCATGGTGCAAACATAAATGCAAAAGGAAGAAACAAATGAAGTAAAAACAAAAGAGAAAACTCCATCCTCAGACCCGCCTGTTTACGTACAGTAATGACTCACGTGAACATTCCTGTTCTCTCGTCTACCCTCCTAGAACTTTTATGCAAATACCAGCAAATGTTTGTATGTGTGTTCATATTTCTGCTTCTTTTCTGCTCCTTGGTTTTTTATTTGTACGTCAGTTTGTAGAGGGCCTTCCTTCCTTTCTACCCGGCTGCACGGGAAGCAAAGACCCTCTGATCTGAGTGGGGGAGCACACAGCATGGATGTAAATCAGACTGTTTGCGCCTTAATCTTTAGGACAAAGCACCTGTGTTGGCTCCTTATGAGCAGTGACGGCAGTAAGTGTGGTTTGCAGAGCTCGGGCTGCGAGCCGGCCCCGGGCGTCACAGGCGGTGCTGGATGCCGTCATCGGCAGCCCCGGCCGTGGCAAGCCGTCCACCTGTGTCACAGGTGACGACACTGTGGCTCTGGCATCTGAGTGGACGCCCCGTGCTCTGCAGTCACGCCTCCAGGGGTCAGTCACCACCTCCTTGGTTTGCCCCCATGCTCCGTGGCCCTCACAGACACCTGCCCCTTCGTCCCAACCAGCCCTGCCCTGGCTGAGACCCTCGACGACCCCGGACGTCCGACGGTCCCCTTCCAGCCTCACCCCTAACCCACCCTTCACGCACCTTCGTCAGGGGAAGGCCAGACACGTCTCCCCTTAAACTCACCCGCAGTCCCCACGGTCCACAGCGCGTAACCTGAACTCACAGAGTCCAAACCCTCTCCCCCTTCGCCTCCCTCACCCAGACCGCTGGGTCTGAGGCTGGTGCCAAGCGTAAAATACCCCGTCTCCCAGAAAAGTGGGCCGGCAGCCTCCGAGTATGGCCCCGGGCGTTAATTCTCCAGGACCCTGTTCTCCAGGACACTTCGAGTCACCCGCTTTGGGGCTGGATTTTCTGCATTATGAGCCACCGTTTTATACACGCCATTCTTCCAGACCTTTTCACGGGGTGTGGTTAGGTTTTGTTACCTTTTGGTGTATGTGCACCCCTGTCCACTGAAGGCTTAAACGTGAACAACTTGGTGGCAGAGTTCTAGAATCCATGTTTCGCATCGGTAATGTCTGGCGTGTTGTAGCCGACTCAAAAATGTGTTGCACAAACGCACAAAATCACACATGGATGGGAATGAATGATATTTATAATAATTGATTTGACAATTCATTTTATTAAGGAAATAGGCATCTATTTCCTGGAAATGTCAGTTGACTTTCCTCCCTTCACCTGTGCCTGCGACAAACAGAGGACCGGAAGCCCAAGAAAGCAGAAGGCCACAGCCTAGCGGGACGGCGTCTGGGGACTTATGACCAGGCCCTTCGCGGGACGGTGTGGGCCAGGCAAGCAAGGGGAGCCCGCACCGGCTAAGGCTGCACATAAGCAGGGGGTTTGCTGGAAAGGGTCAAGGACGTGCAGTATTTCCTTCAGAGTAGGGCTCCGTGCACATGGCTGCAAAGTCCGCGAAGAATGACTCAAGGGGAAAAGTCAACTCTCCTGCCACCTTTGTGTCCCAGCAAAAAAAAAAAAAAAAAAAGTGTGCATGTGTGTGTACATGTGTGTACGTGTGTACGTGTGTGTGTGCACTTCATACTTTTGTTACATAAACGTCGGGACACAACACAGGGTCTGTACCCGCTTGTCACACGCACTGACATGCACGAGGGGCTGTTCCACACCCGCTCCGTCTGTATCACAAACACGTAATAACGCGTCTTCACACAGCACGAGAACCCACTCGTTCGCAGACAAGACCAGCGTCGAGCCCGATGCATGGCCAGCGTGTGCGAAGAGCTGGGGTACGAATGAGACACGTCCCTGCGTCAGGACACCCACGCGCTGGGAATAATAAGCTGACGCCAAAGAACTCTGGGTACAGGACGCCAGGGCGGAGAGGGAAGCCCCTGCCGCGTTTCTGGATTTTTCCTGGCCTTGCTGCCTGCCAACAGCTCTCCCTCTACCAGAGCTCCTTCCAAGAAGTCAGGGAGCCTGGGTCTAGCTGAGCCCTTGCTAATGCTCACCCCCAGGCCCCACAACCAGGGTCCAGTTGGTGGTGCTGCTCCTCAGGGAGTCACAATCTGGAAGGGAATCAGGGTACATCTGTCCGAAATGTAAAGGCAGCCCACTGCCCACTTCACAAGAAGTACAGATACTTTACATACTAAAACACCTTCTGTTTCAAGAACGAAATGCAGTGATTTATATCTCATTTAATCCTTGTGATGGTCCTGCTAAGAAGAAACTACGCATTATGCCCATTTTACTGGTGGGGAAATGGAGGCTCAGATTCCCAGAGTTAAGTACGTCCTCCAAAGTTACAGAGATAGTGTGCTAGGCTTAGGATTTGTTTCCTGCTCTGGTTGCCTCCAACTTTTTACCCAAATTTCTGCCCAACACTGATGACATGTGAGACCAGCAGACCTCTGTTTGCTTAACTACTTAGGGTGAATCTGCTATAACATGTCTGTGACTGGTGTTTCTGCCAGTTTTCTACCACACATTGTGTCCTGTTCTGATCTATTCTGAAATAATTTATGAATTGTCAAAGTGCTGCTTTAAAGATACCTGCGTTCTGGCAAATTGTTTCAGTGGGAAAAAAATCAGTTAATGTTCTGCATTTTACTTAAATGATTTATACTACTAATTCATATCCCAAATAAGGTAAGTTTGAGACACTCATAAAACAGCCCTTTAAAAACATAATCTATGGCATCATTAAAGTCTTTCTTGAGATTAATCCCTTCATCAAGTTTCTGATGTCAAATCTATGGCAATTTAAAATAATTCTCTTTTGTATTCGGTATTTTATTCCGTGTTCTCTGTATTTTTGTTTTGGAGTTATGGTGTATTTCAGAGGACAGACTGGATGGATACATTTTCCCAAATTGTGCGGTTTGCTCTGCCCTGTAGCCCAGCACCTACACTGTGGTGAGGGTTGTACGTAACGGAAATTTGTATAGAATAAAAGCATCGCCGGGTCCCCGACGGATTCTCTCCTCTGGCGCTGGGGTTTGACCCATAATTCCCTGCGTGTCTAAGTTGGACACCTGTGATTTTACATCCCGCCCAATTTTCAGGAGGACATAAAGGTATTTCTGGGTGGTCGCGTTGATGTAGGCCTGAAGATACTAGAAACATTTTCTCCTCCAAATCTTTCAGGCGTCGTGTTCTGCCCTGACTTCTCCAGACAGAGCTGCCTGCTGTCCTTGGCCTTCTGGCAGCTTCTGTCCCAGCTCGACCCTGACTACTTGGCTCGCACGGCGGCAACGCGCTCACCTGTGGAACAACGGAGCCTGGTTTTTGACACTGTTGTGTGAGTTTGCGAGTAACGAAATTTGAAAAGAGAGTAAGAGTCATGTTCTGTTTTCCAAAAATGATTACTCAGGACATCTCAATTCACGTAGTTACTACAGATTGGCAAACTACCATCTGAGGGCCAAATTCCCTTGCTGCTGATTTTGTGAATGAAGTTTTACAGGGACACGGCCACGCCCATGTGTTCACGGATGGCCTGTGGCGGCTCTCCCACAACAATGCTTGTGCTGTACTTGCTCTGGGGACTGTGTGGCCCTCAAAGCCTGAGATGTTTGCTGTCGGGACCTCTGCAGAAAAAATTTGTGCGCCCCCGCCTATGCAATACGAGGGTTTCTACGTTTTCACGTAATAGATGATCATGTGAAGATTTATGCTTTGTTTCTGGAAGCTATTGGCGTTAGTGTTTCCATTTTGGAATGCTGCACCGTTTATTTCAATGTACCGCTTTATTTCATCACCCAGGGACTCAAGTACTTATGACACACACATAGCAAATACACACTGATGATCCCCTCAAGGCCAGACATTAATCTTTAAAGGACAAGAGAGCGGAGAAGAAATATCCAGGAGCCTCAGAGGGTAAATGCGAGCGTCACTTTTGCTGTGCACAACTCTTTCACGACAGCTTCGTGCGTGTTATCGCCAAAGCTCTGCAGGCGGGAGATGTTGACATTTAGAGAAGACTGAATGAGATTACATACGTGAAACGCTCCGCTGTGAATCGCGAGAGTGCTGGGTGCGCTCCTGCTGTTATCACTTCTACCCGATTGGCCTGGAGGCCCCTGGGGACTGTCGGCGGCCACACTCACCTTGCCCCCCAGACCACCAACCCCAGGGCCTGCTGGAACCCCGGAGTCTCCCCATCTGCTCTGAATAAGTCCGACCGCCCACCTGGAAAGCGTGCACCTCTCTCACGGTGCCCAACGGCCTTCCTCGACTGAGAAGCCCATTCAAAGCCAAGAGCATTGAATGTCAAGATGGACTTCGCTCTGAAAACCAGCCGGCCCCTTTTTGTGTCACTTTGCAAACTCGTGGGGAGGTTGGTATGGGAACGCTTTATAGGACGCAAATTCATGGGGAGGTTTGCCGTAGAGGACATGCGTTGATGATCGTCACGTAAGTGTGAACCCTTAACTCCGAGCCAGAGATGCCAATTCAGTGAATCCGCATTTAAAGATTAGACCTGCACAAAACATTCCATGAAACATTCTTCAACTTATGAGTAAAACTCGGCGGGACTGGACAAAACAGGGTTATGGATACGAAACACCTAGGCTTCAGAGCCCGTAACTGACTTTGAAGTCAGCAGGACTTTAACGTTCAGTGTGAGTACGTTTTTTAAAAGTCCGGGGAAGTGATGATTAACCAACCAGTGGGTGCGGTGGGCTCTTCAGGGAGAGCGAACAGGGGGCAGCCGAGAAGATGGAACAACCGAGACCCGTGAAGGCGGCAGCTCCCACTGGGCGGCACACGGACGCATCCCTGCAGCACATGAACCTTAAAAGGCCGGAGTTTCCCCCGTAGAGCAACCCAAGAGAGTACCTTCCCCCCAGAAGCTTCGTACTCTCCTCCAGCAAAGTCACATGCGCAACACGGACTGGTGAGTGTGGGTACTGAGAAGGTAACACCGGAGCTTTTGACGTCAGCTCCAGGCACACGTTACGGTCATGCCGGCCCCCGGCTTGCACGAGATTCCCGAGGAGAACCTGCTGCCCCGGGCAGCACCCCCTTCCCGCGGGCCAGCCCCCACCCCCAGCTCTCCACACCGCAACTGAGGAACTTTGCAAACCAGTGCTGCAGCGACTGCGGAATTTCTGGCAACATTCAAAGTGGAGCGTTTCCCTTTGAGGGTCCCAGTCCCACTTCGTCCCCGCTAGCAATCCCCAGGACCCTCCCAGCACCCAGAAGGACGCACAGCCCGTGCCACCCTATACAGTTTTAGTGGCAAGAACAACAAATGCATCATCTAATTTAACTGCAGACGGCTCTTTTCAGCATGAATGGTCTGCTTGGAGGTGATGCACAACGGGACTTCTAACAGCGCCTCCAGCCCCCCGAGGCCAGGAAGCACCAGCCAGCCGGGAAGAGTAGTGATTCGGGGCGGCGATCGGGGAGGACGCTCACGCACCTGCCCCAGAGCTGCCGCGGCGGGTACCTGCACTGTCGCCCGGGGCGCTCCTTGGATCCGGTCGGCTCCCCCGGAAGGTCAGAGCTCCAGATGTCCCGTCCAGGTGACTTCACCAGGTCTCCTTCGGGTTCATTTTCTAAAGAACAGAACAACACAAGTGCATCACTGACAGGAGAGAGGAGGGGCCGACGGCCGCCTCTCCTTCGTGCCGCCCCCCTCACCGCCGAACACCCCACTTTGAGTACGGAGCTGCTCGCGAGGAGACACCGGTCCATCGTGCCAGCGGCACTGATTGCAAAGGCCGTGCCGGCCAAGCAGAAAATGCTTCTACACGTCTAGTGAGGCCACTTTGAAATCCAAGGTTTTTAACAGTTTTAAATACAACTCTAGGTTTGGAGGCAAAAGTAAGTGCACTTAATATTTAGATTGACCAGTTACCAGCCAATTTGTAAGATTACTGCCTTTTTAACACTTTGGTGCAATTAAGAAGCAATTTAATAGGCGAGAACTGTTTTGGATGTGTAACTATTTCTTGGAAATAATGGGACTCATTCATAATAAAACATAGTCTGTTGATGACGAGGACTCTTCCAGATGTCACCTCGATTTTATTTTAGGGGAAGAACCACAAAAGAGATCGTCTGCATTCATGCAAAATTTGAATTTGTGAACTCTCCGTCCGGGTTTTCTGCAATATGGTCTCAGGATTGGGAACTCTCGACCATTCTAATTGGCAAAGAAAATACCCAGATCATTTCAAGTATACTGTAAAGAGAGAATTAATTTTGTTGAAGAGAAGACGGACAGAATATCGGAAAGCGGAGAGGGCGAGGTGTCTCAGATTTAAAGCTATTGTTTCTGGTGCAAACCTCTAAATTCAGAGAAGCTCATTAAATCGAGTCTGTGGCAATAACAGAGAAGTGTTAATGGGCATCAGCGAAGTGTGTCAGGCAAATGAGGAGACCCCGAGGGTTCCACACTGCTCACCATCAGCTATTTTCTGCAGCGTTACCGTAAATCCTCAAAAACATCCTGTATTTCACTTCCTGTGTGTTACCTCACAATAAAGGAAATATTCAGGGTGCTTGGCGAGTGGGATTTAAAACAAGCGCACACACAATTTCCTGTGAAATTCACAGGCAGCCTATAAAATGCGGCCATAACAAATGCTATTATTTTCCCTAATAAGAATTGACCAAAACAAACACATAAAGAACAGAATAATTTGGAAATATGCACCTGGAGCTAGAAGGATGTGAAAATTCCCCGGGAAAGTCAAGTTTGAAAGATAAAATGAGAGTTAGTATATTTTTCTATGTATCGAAGTCTAGAATCATTAGTTTGGAGTTACTGTGGAACATTTTTAAATGTATTAACCTTTTAGTACACGTTACGATTTGTGGTTTTATTTAGAGCCGTCTATAGCTGTCTATACTGGAGAATCTTTGAGGGGAGTCGTGTGTTTTGTGGTCTTTTCCTGACTGCCCGTACTCAAAACACAGCCAGATACACGTGCACACACACACACACACACATGCCCACGTAACATACATGCAGAAGATTCTTGTCAACACAGGCTGTTGCTTTTTTAAAAAAATTTTTTTAAATGCTTATTCATTTTTGAGAGACAGAAAGACAGAGCGCAAGCAGGGGAGGGGCAGAGAGAGAGAGGGAGACACAGAATCCAAAGCAGGCGCCAGGCTCCGAGCCATCAGCACAGAGCCTGATGCGGGGCTCGAACTCACGAGCTGTGAGATCGTGACCTGAGTGGAAGTCAGAAGCTCAACTGACTGAGCCCCTGAGGTGCCCCCAAACTGTTCTTTTATTTACAGTATGATCTGTAAACCTAACTTTTATGTGACCGAGGCAAGTGCCCCCTGAACCTCCGCACACCAGACACACCCCCCTCTGACTATCTGGATTCAGACGGGAGCCTCCATCCGGGACGTAAGCAGTGTCTTCTGCACTCTGACCTCTACTGCCCGGCACTCAGAGCCCTCACCCTTGCAGGACAAGGTGTGAGCCCACACGAGGCGCTCTGCATCAGGACACTGGGGGCTGCTGAAGACAGATGTGTGCTTAGCGGATATTTACTGCGATTCAGCCCCTGCCATTTTGACTTTCTGAAACCCATGCTTGCCCTTCCCAGCAGATCCTCGTAGGGTGGTTATGCAGAAGCTTGATATGATTGGTGTTGAAATCCTATCACAATTGTTTAAAATTACAATAATTGGGGCGCCTGGGTGGCTCAGTTGGTCAAGCATCTGACTGTGGCTCAGGTCATAATCTCACGGTTTGTGGGTTCAAGCCCCACATCGGGCTCCGTGTCATGCACAAAGTCCGCTTCTGATCCTGTCTCCCTCTCTCTCTGCTCCTCCCCTGCTCACGTGCTCTCTCTTTCTCACTCTCAAAAATAAATAAAACATTTATAAAAACTATATAATGATTATTTTCATGGAATACTAGTGAATATATAGACTGTCATGTTTATGCATTATTTCTAGGTAGGCAAGAGCCATCCTAGCTAATACTGGCGTGAACGTTTTGGGTTCACTGAACTCTGAAGTTCAGGTTCCTCTCAGACAATGGTAGGGAGGGGCTAAGAATGTCTTTGCTTTATCCCCCAATACCAAACACTTGGCTTCCCCCACCTTGCTACGGCACTGGATGTGAACTTCTGGCCGGTGAACCGTTTGCATAAGAAGCGTGTCATTCCCGTTTTGTGCACACGCTACCTTTGTTTATAGAATGGGTTAGGGTTAGGGTTAGTCTACACCTTGGAGTGTCCACTAAGTGGCACCAGGAATCGCCCTACAAGTGCCCTTCTGCCCCGAAGTACTTCTCTGCAGGAGGCCCTGACTTGAACAGGTCTGCCCTTGTGCCCCTCCCCTCCTTGCACCTGCCTCTCCCTGCTCTGTGCACCTGCCCCTCCCCCCACTGCACCTGTCCCTCCCCCCCTTGTGTACCTGTCCCCTCCTCCTGCACCCACCCCTCCCCCTCTCTGTGCACCTGCCCCTCCCCCCTGCACCTGTCCCTCCCCCGAGACTTCCCCAGCAGCGTGCCAGCCCATTGGGTTTGGATGTCCTGTCCCTGCATCAGTGCTTTCCTGAGGTTTCTTAATGTCAAAGAGACCTTCTGATTAACTCAGTAGTGTCTAAATGACACATGCAGGTGTCTCTTTGGCAATCTGAGTCACTGTTACAGGATTATGTACCAGCGGAAATGTCTCTTGCCTTTTCTTCTCCCTAAAATTTCTACATGAGATTGGTTAAAAAATGAGGGACATGTTTTGACAGACCTCCTCCTCAGACTTACAACACTGCACAATAGGAACCAGACAATTCCTCAGAAGGCAGTTAGGAGTAAATCCTTCTCAGTGTACACACACAGAGGCTTGGGTGAGTCTCCAGGGATGAATCCAAGGGCCCATGACCTGGTTTTGTTTGCTCGCCCAGACCCACACTCAATACTCTCTGAAGGAAAGCCTCCCCTTAAAAGGTCTTCTGTGTACTCATAAGATCACGGCACGGCTGTGGCCCCGGTGGGGTTGGCACTGTCCCCATGTACCCTCTCCATGGCCTCGAGGCTGCTGATTTTCCATTTGGTCCTCTGCCTCCTCCACACCTGCTAGGGCATCAGAACCCACTACTGGGTCGAGATGAATCAATTGTTTGTACGCGGTGGGTTCTCCATCAGTCTTTCCTGCTTGACTAGAGGAATTATGTTCCCCTTTGTGCCAAATTAAAGATATTTTAGTAAATCCACTCCCTTGCTGGTGTTCTTTGTTTTAGAATATGCTCAGCTTCTAGCTCGCCATAAAATTTAGACCATGTCCACTTGTGGTTTTTCAGAGAAAAGAAAAGATCATTTTTGGGAGATACAGGTGATAAGGAAGACAAGGAAAGAAGAGAAGGTTTATGAGAAAATAGGCAAGCGAGTGAGGATCCATCACGATGAAATGATAGGAAAGCAGGACAACGTGTGCAGAGTTTGAAATCATCTTCTTTCCGTTTTTAATACCTATCGCCTCTTCGTCACGCGTTCTCAATCTAAAACGTCACAGATTTGCTCCAAGCCTCCGTTACGTTGAATGTTGCGATGTATTTCCGAGGATTTAGAAGGTCTGAGTCTATGGTTTGTACAAACTTGGCACCTCTGTTGATCCCTCATGCAGCACGGCCCTCAGAAGAGGACTTCAACCTCTTCCTCCCCGCAAGGGGCCGCTGATTCCAGCACGTTAACAAACAACAGAACAGAGCATTTGTTTGTAATTTGGAGCTTTTGTGGATAAAAATATCAGGGGCGCCTGGGTGGCTCAGTCAGTTGAGTGTCCAACTCTTGGTTTTGGCTCAAGTCATGACCTCACAGTTTGTGAGTTCAAGTCTCACGCTGTCAACACAGAGCCCGCTTGGGATTCTCTCCCTTCCCCCCCTCCCCCCCCCCCGCCTCTCCTCTGATTGTGCGCCCTCTCTCTTTCTCTCTCTCAAATAAATAAACTTACAAAAACTAAACAAAATGACAACAAAATCGATCTATCACATGCATGGTCTGCCTCCAGCTATCTTCTGATTATGGGTATTCCCAAGCTTAGACCCGTGTCTGAAGCCACTGATTCTCAAGACTAACGCTGGGAAGGAAACTCGTTTCCTACTGTGGGCTTTTAGCGAGGGCCAGCAGGACCCCCGAGGACGATGATATGGTTTTAGTGGGTTTACTTGTCTGCGGTGTGGTGATAGGGAGTGAGCAGGACTCAGGCTTCCGTGGCGGTGACAGGAACACCTTGCCCTCCGGAATTGGTCCATGTGTGTGATAATCTAACACGCACGTGCCCCAGCCTGACAATTACCGCTCCCCGTAGCCACCAAATATGTTTTAGTCACATGTGTGCGCAGATGCACGTATGACTGTTTGGTGCAGAATTGTGTATAACCAAAAACAAAACTGTCAGTGGTGGGCTGGTTCGATTATTATAAACAAACAATCGGATTGGCCAGTATGGTTTGATGGCACAGGGTCACTGTAGATCAGTGTTAACAGCATGGTGCAGAGTAACAGGTACCGTTAACCTCACGTGTGCACATCAGTAACCTGATACCATACTCCATGTTTACATATGCACACACGTCAATGTGCAGAACAATTTGGAGCAGTTACAACAGACCCACGGCTAGCAGGGACCGTCTTTGGAAAAAAGAGTGGGATTTTGAGGACTAAGGAGGATTTTCACTTTTTATCTTAAATCCTAATGTTTAATGTTCATCTTAATTGTTTGACGTTTTATTGGAAAACGCACTCATGTAACATTTATGCAACCGAAAAACCCCCCAAAATATTATTTTTCTTATATCTGTTAGTATTTTTGAAAGTTATGTGTCGATTGCCATAAAAAATTATTAGTAAATTCAGGTTAAAAAACTATACTTCCAAGATCACATAATAATTACGAGCAACTTGAACTCCCCCCAAACCAAACCATTCACTGCTTCCCACTGTATTTATAACTGGTTCTGGGATCTGCTGACTGTTTACACACCAATAAACAATGCTACAAGGAAATCACATTTAGGTCCAATTAGATCATTCAAGCTCATTAGAAAAATCCTTCCAAATTAAGCAAAATGTTATAGAAAAGCAATTAAATATGGAGGCAATTAAAACAAAGGCCAATCAGTGCCATATCAGGGAGGAGAGGGCTGCTTCTGACACCCAGCGCCACCCCCCAGAGCCCGTCCGCCAGCGGCCACTTCCCAGATCCCCTCCTCCGGCGTCCCTCCCCTGGCAGCCATCCTCTGGCAGTCATCCCCCTGCAGCCATTCCCTGGCGGCCACCCCCACCCCCCAGCGGTGCTCTCTACCTGGTCAGGTCAGCCCAGCTTGTGGCCACTGGTGCAGAATGAAAATCTGTTGGGGCACCGCCCCAACAACAAACATAGCAAGCTAGAATGGCTTTTGGAGTCAGTGGACACGAGAACTGAAAGTAACTTTAAGGATCCTGTAGCCAAGTCCAAACCCTCTCTTTCTAGACTTGGGTGTGACATCTGGAAAAGCTGAAGGATTTGCCCAGGTTTCTGGAAAGTAAGGGCTGGTCCAGGTAAAGGCCCCAGGTGGACGGTTCCCAGTTCCCTTCCCCAACGATGTGAGAGCTGTTCTAGAGGGATCTGAGACTTAATTTCCGTTCCTTTTTTAATGATCCCAAGCTTGAGGTGTCAGAGGGTATAGATGAATAACTTAAAAAAAACTTTTTAAAAAATTTTTATTTATTTTTGAGAGAGAGACAGAGTGTGAGTGGGGCAGGAGCAGAGAGAGAGAGAGACACAGAATCTGAAACAGGCTCCAGGCTCTGAGCTGTCAGCACAGAGCCCGACGCGGGGCTCGAACCCACGAACCACGAGATCATGACCTGAGTTGAAGTCAGACGCGTACCGACTGAGCCACCCGGGCACCCCTAGATGAATAACTTTAAAAAAAATTTTTTTTTAATGTTTATTTATTTTTTAGACAGAGAGAGACAGAACATGAATGGGGGAGGGTCAGAGAGAGAGGGAGACACAGAATCTGAAGCAGGCTCCAGGCTCTGAGCTGTCAGCACAGAGCCCGACGCGGGGCTCGAACCCACGAACCACGAGATCATGACCTGAGCTGAAGTCAGACGCGTACCGACTGAGCCACCCGGGCACCCCTAGATGAATAACTTTAAAAAAAAAATTTTTTTTAATGTTTATTTATTTTTTAGACAGAGAGAGACAGAACATGAATGGGGAGGGTCAGAGAGAGAGGGAGACACAGAATCCGAAGCAGGCTCCAGGCTCCGAGCTGTCAGCACAGAGCCCGACGTGGGGCTCGAACCCATGAACCACGAGGTCATGACCTGAGCTGAAGTCGCATGCTTAACCGACTGAGCCACCCGGGCACCCCTAGATGAACAACTTTTAATGCAAAGTATGAGTGCAGACCAGCCTCAGCCACAGAGCAGTATCTCGGGTCTGCAGTTCACAACCTGCAGCCATTACTTTGTGTAGGAGCCACCGTATGTGAGTTTGGGATATTGGGAATGAACCCTCAAGGGCACACCTCTGGCAGGCAGCTGTAGGATTTGGCCCCAGAAGTGGTAACCTCCACCCACTAAGGCTTTCAGGCTTATTTTCTTTGACTTCAGTGAAACAAGTGGTTCTCACTGAAACCAAAGCCTTTCAAGAGGCAATGCCCGACAAACCTCAACATCACCTGCCATCCTTCTCTCCAGGGAACCCCCTTGCCGCCCCCCCCCATGCCAATTACCCTCAGCTGAGTTCACCACCCCACCTGCCTCCCTAATCCTGCTCCTCCTTCCACCTGGGGCAAGAATCTTCAAACTCTATCTCCTGTGATGCCATATCACTGCTCAGCAGTAAACCAACTCAACGATAATGATGGTTACTATTGTCATCGTAACGTCCTCCACGCGTATCACAATACACAGTTAGGTGTTTGACATGCAAACTTGTAAACTGTGCCCACCACGCGAGTGAGGACTCTGAAGTTAGAGGCATTGCCCCCGGTGGTTAGAGGTGGGGCTGCAGATGCAAACCTTCCCCTTGGCCTGTGAGGCTGGTTATGACTGTCTCTTGAGCCTAAGTCTCACTACTGCCCGTGAGACCTTTTGTCTAAGACCTTTTCTCTGTGTCCCTTGAATTCAGAGGCTACTTTCTCCCTTCTGCTCACACCATCATCCCCTCTATTTAAATATCAAAGACTTTCCAACTCTCTTATCAAATCCCACCATTTAGCTGTTCAGAGCCTTCCCAGGTCACTCCAGCCCTCGGTGGGCCACATACTCTGAATCGCCGCAGGGCCACCCTTCAGCCAATTGCCGAGGTCACGGACCAGGAGCATCCGTGGTACGCACCTGTCACCTGACATCACCCTCATGCTCCTTGAGCTTTGCTGCTGCTGTTACTGTCGTGAAATGTGGTGAGTGTCTTGAGGGCAGGGATTGTATTCTCTTTGCCTTTATGTTACCAGAGGCTGAGAGGGGATTCCTTAACGGAATGAACGTTAATAACACGTTTACTCAGGATGTCTACAGAAGATGTTTACTCTTCCGTGGATCCCTCATGGTGTCCAGCACTGGACCCGGCACATGTTGGAGACTCCTCGATAGTTACTGATCAACTGGAAAAATTAAGACATGTGACCCAGTCTGTGTGGGCTGCTACAATAAAACACCATTTTCTGGGTGTCCTATGGACAAGAGAAACCTGTTTCTCATTCTGGAGGCTGGAAGTCGGAGATCAGGACATGGGCAGGATCGGGTGAGAGCCCTCGTCCGGGTCACAGACTTCTTGCCGTGTCCTCACACGGGAGGTAGGCTGAGGGGGCTCTCTGGAGTCACAAGGGCACTAGCCCAATTCATGGCCTCACCCCCAGGACCGCGTGATCACCTCCAAAGGGCCACCTCCAAATGTCACCACCCAGGCAATTAGATTTTGACTTATGAACTTTAGGGGGACACAGACATTCAGACCATAGCACCACCCTTCAGAAGATGGACAGGTTGTTCAGGAAAGACAAGGCTCCATCCAGACCTGTTTGAAGCAGTCATTTGTCTTCTGAATACAGGTGGTCAGGAGGTAACATGATGAACAGGTATGGCACGCTCAGGTGAATAGTCCTCACTCCTGTTGTTTCTGAGACACGGCGATGCCATGCAGTGAGTCATGCCGTTAATTGCTCAGTGAACTCCACCAAATTTGCAGGGGACCCTTGGGTAGAAAGTCAGCAGCAAGCCCCTTCTTGGAATACCTGTAATTACTGTCTGTCAAGGTTGTGATTGTAGATTGTGACTTAAATATGTTATTAGTTCAACTTAAACCAAGCCATCCTGTTCCAACCAGAAAATTCTCACACTAAGGGGCGTGGGCACATTCAGCGACCTTCCTTTGTGACAGACTGCTGAGTAGAAATGCTTTGTCTTCCCAAGACGAAATGCCAAGGATGGGGTAGGATTCGTGGCTCTCTGAAGCTCACAGGCATCTCATTGACAAGGAGCTCACAGGAAGGTGTGAGCTGAGAAGTGGGATTCCTCTGTGCACGTATATCTTCCAAACAGCTGCTCCCCAAGTGGTGGAAAAGACCTTCCCAAGAAATAAACTATTGGCCCCACACCAAAAGCATCTACACGGTGAAGGAAACCAGCAACAAAATGAACAGGCAGCCTACTGAATGGGAGAAGGTATTTGCGAAGGACTTATCTGCAAGGGGTTAAAATCCAAAACATATAAAGAACTTCTGCAACTCAACCCCAAAAAACAAATAATTCAATTAAAAATGGGCAGAGGACCTCAATGTGAATTTTCCGAAGAGGACGCACAGATGGCCCAGTACACACAAGCAAAGACCCCCCCCACGGCGCTCATCATCAGGGAAATACGATCAATCAAATGGATCTCGAACATGTTGAGATACCACCTCACGCCCGTCAGAAAGGCTAAAATTAACACAAGAAACAACAGGTGTTGGTGAGGATGTGGAGAAAGGACTCTTGTGCACTGTTGGTGGGAATGCAAACTGGTGCAGCCCCTCTGGAGAACAGTGTGGAGGTTCCCCAAAACGTTAAAACTAGAACTGCCCTTTGGTCCAGTAATCACCCCCCAAAATACAAAAACACTGATTTCAAGAGGTACATGCACCCCTCTGTTTATAGCAGCGTCAGTTACAGTCGCCAAAATGTGGAAACAGCCCAAGTGTCCATCGCCTCAGGAATGGAGAAAGAAGGTGCGGCACATTCAATGGAACGTTACTCAGCCGTATAAAGAATGAGGTCTCGCCACGTGCAGCAACGTGGATGGACCTAGAGGGTTTGATGCTGAGTGAAATAAGTTAAAGACAAATACCACATGATTTCGCTCACATGTGGAATTTAAGAAACAAAACAAAGAAAAAAGACACAAACAACAGCAACGAAAGACAAACTCTTGAACGCAAGGAATGAACTGGTGGTTGCCGGAGGGAAAGTGGGCGGGGGATGGGTGAGATAGCTGACGGGGATTAAGAGGCACAAACTCACAGTTTCGGAAGGATCAAGTGGTGGACACGAAAAGCGCAGCACAGGCCATACAGCCGCTAAGCTCACCAACACTTTGGCGACACTTGGCGACTCCTGTTACCAGGACGCCGAGTGGTGTGCAGGATTGTTGAATGACAACATCGCACGCCTGGAACAGTGCAACACTGCGGGTTAAGCGTCCTTCACATAAAAATAAATAATAATAGAAAATTCGTAAGAGAGAAAAAGAAATGGGTGTGAGGAGTCTGGGAAGGACCTTAACCTCACACAGACCTGCACCCACGTCTACCCCCACCCCCCTGCACTGGACACCCCTCCTTGGAGCATTAATTTGTCTTTATTTTTAAGACTGTGTGTTTGTAGAGTGCGAATGACCCTGAGATAGCTAATAGTTGGTCCCTGAGGGTTCAAGGCGACCGACTTTCACGCAGCAAGGAGGACGGCTGAGTGACCCTGGGCCGCCGTCTCTTCTCTCCCGGCTCTGTCTCACACGCTCTACTTTTTGGTCTCTGTCCTGCAGAAGGGAGCACCAGGAGGGGGCGATGGCGAGGATATGGTACGGGACTTAGGGACGGTCCCGGATTTGTCGAAGTGCGGCAGTTGTGTTTCGGGCACCCAACCAGAGAGGCCTGCTCCCTTCTGCATCTGGCGACTGTGTGTTGTTGAAATCTCCCCTGCACCCCACGGGAGGAGGAGGGCTCGGGAGCCCCTGGCTGAGACAGCAGGAAAAGCAGCACAGGACCAGCTAGGCCCCAGCTGCCAGAGGGGAGACCAGACCGGGAGATATAGAGTTCAGGAGCCAGGCCCACGCAGGGGGTAGTGGGGGAAGCAGGCTCGGGGGGCCGGAGGAGAGAGGGCCTGTGCCAGGCATCAGTGCCCATCACAAGCACCACAATGGAGATGCACGTGGGGCTGGGAGGGGCGTGGGCGCCGTGAGCTAAGGACAGGGGACACTGGGGACACAGAAGCACGGGGCGATGGAAGGGAACGTGTATGTGGACACTAAGTTCCAAGGGGTCTGTATCTCACCCTGGGCCACGGGGAACCACCGCAGGCTTCCCACAGGGAAGGACAGTTTTAGAAAAGTGGCGGTAAGCCGAGAGAAGCATGCGGGGAAGACGCAGGGCCAGGGCTGGGAGTGCACTGAGAGGCCCCCCAGCGCTGGGAGGGACCCTGGCCTCAGGGTGCCGCGCACCTGCCACGGGCCAGGACGCAGGGCCCGCTGACCTCCACCTCGGGCTTTGCGGCCCACTGGGTCTTCGTGGTTCTCCTTCCTAGGGGTGTAAACGGAAAAGCTCCTGGTTCGCAAAGCTGGCAGATGAGAACTACTTTGGATTTTTGAAATTACCCTGCATCTGATGGCCCCGCCAGGTAACTAAGAAGGTTCTCAGGGAGATAAGGTAAAAGATCAGTATTTCTAGAAAAAAATAGCTTGGAAACATAGTGAAGACCTGTAGAAATGGGCAAAGATAAAATTCCTTTTTCACAAATTTTAATTTAAAAATGTCTATAGATATTATATCTTCAGCTGATAACATCCTCTTGTGGCAGAAAGTAAGGAAGAGAGCAAAAGAGAAGGAAATAAGGAAGTGGCTGGGGGGAAGCAGGGGTGGGGGAAGGGGGAAGAGGGAGGGAGGGAAGTAATCTGAACAGTATGGATCAGGCTAACGTGGTCCACGATTTGAAAATTTGGAAACGCTGCTAACACCTACCTATAGGAGAGTCACAAATGCATCATAAGGTTTTGATATCAAACATACAGTCAGAAGCAACGATCGACACGGCGAGAGCAAAGTGGACCAGGACAGCCGGTCGCACAAGTGGGAGAAGGCTCAGGGCTGCCGATGACGGCCGGCAGAGTGTGGACGGAAGCACAGGCCTGCACCCCACAGGCGTTCGCTTTGCACGAAGGCACATCTTACATGTAAAAGTCATGCAATCGTGACCTGAGGTGGCGAAGCGTTATGTCTTTAAATTAAAAAAAAAGAGAGAGAGAGAGAATGTTCTGTGGGATGATTTTATCAATAGAAAATCTCCCAACAGAAATATCCTGATTGTGGGAATGCAAGCTGGTGAAGCCACTCTGGAAAACAGTATGGAGGGTCCTCAAAAAACTAAAACTAGAACCACCCTACGACCCAGCATTTATCCACGGGATATAGGTGTGCTGTTTTGAAGGGGCACATGCACCCCCATGTTTATAGCAGCACTATTGACAGTAGCCAAAGTATGGACAGAGCCCAAATGTCCCTGGATGGATGAATGGATAAAGAAGATGTGGTCTATATATACGAGGGAGTATTACCCGGCAATCAAAAAGAAGGAAATCTTGCCATTTGCAAGTACGTGGATGGAAGTGGAGGGTATTAAGCTAAGCGAAATTAATCAGTTAGAGAAAGACAACTATCATCTGACTTCACTCATAATGAGAACTTTAAGACACAGAACAGATGAACATAAGGGAAGGGAAACAAAAATCATATAAAAACAGGGAGGGGGACAAAACAGAAGAGACTCATGAATATGGAGAACATGCAGAGGGTTGCTGGAGGGGTTGTGGGAGGGGGGACGGGCTAAATGGGGGAGGGGCACTAGGAATCTACTCCTGAAATCACTGTTGCACTAGATGCTAGCTAATTTGGATGTAAATTAAAAAAATTTAAAATGAAAAAGAATCGTGAAAAAAAACAACAGCGAAATATCCTGGTTGCAGTTTTGCCAGACCCAGATGCACATCTGGAGACGTCCGGATCCCAGCCTACACCTGCTGCAGGAGCCTTGGGCAGACGGGAACCCCCCCCCCCCCGCCCGACCCCCGGCGTGGGCGGGCCGCCCCTGAGCAGGTCGTGGGGACAAAGGCCTGCACTCTTGCTGTGACAACACAGTCCCCCAGCCCTCGATCTGTGATTGCAGGAAACAGCGCTCAGACCTGAGCTTGGCAGTGGTCCCTGAGGGACCGTGGTGACAGACCCCTAGCTCAGTGCTTTCATGCGAGGCTCTGGACGCAGACACTGGGGGCTCAGCCCACCGTTCACCACCTGGTGACTGTGAGCGAGCTCCACTGCCTCTCTGGGCTTCAGTTTTGTCACCTGCAGGATGGGGACAGCGTTAGTAGTTGTCTCTACCTTAGAAGGGCTATCAGGAAGACTGGGCTAGCACAGCCCCAGCACTGAGGACAGCCTGCCATAGTGTCAGCTCTGCTGATGGTCAGTCAACAACCGTCCCATAAGCATCCAAGACCCTTTTCTAGTCTGTTCCGCTCTCAGTGGGCTCAGGCAGCTATCACAGAAGCACCGGAGGCGGGCGGCTCACCCAGCCGTCCTGTGGGTGCACCCTCATGGGGGAGGGGTCCAAGGGGAAGCAAACTGTCCTGTCTCCTCACCACACGGTCCCGCCCCCAGGACCTCAGGACCTCCCGGAGGCCTGGCTCTGAACACCTGAACACTGGGGCTGGGTTTTCAGTACATAAAATTCGGGGGACACAGACATTCCGTCCCCAGCCCCCCTGACAGGTGCGCCACTCATACTTGTCTCTGTGACTCCTTCTAAAAGTATGACCTTTAAAAACTAATGATAGCAAGGGGATTGCAGGTAAGTGGGGATTGGGGCATTTTTAACACATGGAGTTTATATAATATCTACGCATCATTTAACATTTTCTAGTCACTCGTATGCTTTTTTCCTTCCTTGTTTTTTAAAAGCTCCGTACTCGCAATAAATTGTATCGTGTGCAAACAAACATACCCAACCGATTGGCGCCCACGTGTGGGAGGAATGCACTCTGGGCCTTCCTGAATCCCACATTCCTTACTGGAAGGTGATTTTCATCATCCCTTAGCCCAGATCGTGCACACACGGCCAACGGAACGTGGATCTGATGGACAGACGATGGGGCAAACCCTAGGAACCTGTCTTGGGAATTTGTCCCCAGCTTATTTCCCTCCTGCTCACAGGCAGCTGGCCCTCCTGCAGCAACAGTGTGGTGACTCCACTTCCCTGGGCCCCGCGTCCTATGCTGCGTTCTACGGATCCCCCTTCCTCAACTGTACACTTGCTAACACTTCACATGATGTTGTTTTAAACATCACAGAATCGAAATCTGTAAGAAACAGATTGTTATAAAATTCTGCCATGAACAACTAGACCGTTCCATCGAATCTGAGATACTGTAAAACGCACACCACGAATGAGTCCCCGCAACGGTAGCGGGAACGGAGCCCCCGCTTGCCTGTGCTAGCTGGAGAAAAGATCTCAACTCAAGCAGGTCCAACCCTTGTGGTGACGGTCTTCCTACCAAAACAAATTAGCAAAGACGGCCTTCTGCCTGTGCACATTCCAGTATTCGAATGTTCAGACTGTTGGCTTAAAATAATCGGGGGCCTCTCTGACCACTCCGGGGGAGGGAAAGGCAGGCAGTCGAAAGTGATTTGGTTCCTTTTTCCATCAACTCGTAGGCAAATCCAATAGGAAAAAGAAAAGGAAAAACACCAACCGTGTGCAAGTAGCCAACCTCAGTGATCGCACAAAGGAGGACACGTCCAGGGGAATGAGCTGACTGGATTAATAGGTAAATGTCTATGCACAGCCAGGCCCCCGAAGCCCCGCTTCTTCAGGAAAGGGGACTAAGCCGACCCCTGGCCAGGTAGAGAGTCTCCCGGTGGCCACGTCACTGCCCTGGAGCACTGCTGGCCTGCAGGGGTCTCCGGGGCAGGGAGGAGCGAGGACCGTGGGCTCTGGGGACTGGTCTGCAGGTGCCTGTGGCAGCATGACGGTGCCTGAGCAGGGACCTGCTGGAGGATGTTCCCCACGGCCCTTTGCTGCCTGCCAGGTGACCTCCGTCAACACCCTCCTACTTTTGATGTGTAAGGCGGGTGAGTGGTTTCAGACCTCATTCTGTGTCTTCACCTTCTGTTGAGAAACAAACACGTCTGTGAAAATGCTCTCTTACACTTTCCTATAACTAATTTCCAAGTCTGTTCGGATAATAAACGAAAAAGTTGACTAAATACATTTTGGGTAAATTTGCATGAAAATGAGCCAGATGCAGGACAATGATCTCTATGGAGCGAAGGTGACAGGAGATGCTGGGGCTCCCGCTTTCTGGCGCTGTTTCTTATGAACTCTATGGTCCTGGACAAATACACAAATATTCCACCTCCGTGGGCAACTGTTTTCATGTATAAATACCAAGTTCAGCCGGATGACCTCTACGGCCCTACCAGCTCTGAGTTACAGGAGACTCTGATTAAAATATTTCTTTTTTTTTAAATTCTACTCTTTGTTTTAAAGTTTATTTATTTATTCTGAAAGAGACAGAGGTAGCACAAGTCGGGGAGGGGCAGAGGGAGAGAGAGAGAGAGAGAGAGAGAGAGAGAGAGAGAGAGAGAGAGAATCCCAAGCTGGGTCCACACTGTCAGCACGGAGCCCGATGTGGGGCTCGAACGCACAAACCGTGAGCTCATGACCTGAGCTGAAACTAAGAGTCAAATGCTTAACTGACGGAGCCACCCAGGTGCCTCTAGAACATTCCTTTAAATAGTGAATTCAGATACACCTCATGGGATTTGATTATGACGCTTTAAGGTTGCACACAGCTTTTACGCAATGCACCTACAGACATAAAAAGTAACCCTATCATCTCATGGAAGCAAAGTCCCTTTTGTTTATTTTGTATTTGCTTCTGATCCATCCCCCCACCCCCTGCCCTTTTGAGAAACAGAAAACAGAGAACTTAAAGAAAGCGTTACACAGCCTGGCCTTAACGAACCCAGAGAGCCAGTCACTGTCCCGAAACCAGCCTTTTTGGGTCGCCGACTGAAGATTAGCCGACTGCGGGCACCGACCCTCTGTGTGGAAGCAAATGTCAGAGGAGAGGCTGATATTTGGTCGTGGGCTCCCGCTCTCTCCCAGACATTTGCTAAATCCACGTTTGGTGAGCGTCCCCAGCCGTCAATCCCGCTGGCTCCCTCTGGGCCCGCATGGAAATGTCATCCGCCAGGCCCGCAATCAGTGCGGCTGCGATCCCGGCTCAGTGCGGACTGGATGGAATCCAGGTGAGAGTGGACGCAGTCAGGCCCGGGGATGGGGGAGCAAAGCCATTTTCTCTCCTTTGCCGCCCACACGGCCATCAGGCCTTAATCACCAGGGGAGGGAGGGCTGGCTGCCACAAGGCTGCTTAGTCCCCAGCTCAGCTCTGAGCTGGCTGCACGGAAAGGCCTCAGGGAGCGGGCACAGGCCTGAGGAGGGCACAGGCGGGAAGGAGCCACGGGGGGGCAGGGGGACAAGCTGTAGGGAGTAAAAATAAGCTGGGAAGGGGGTGGGGCCCAACACCTGAGCACCAGCTCGACAGAAGTCACACAGCTCCCTGGGCGCCTCTGAGTCAACTCACCGGACGCCTTCGCTCTGGCCAGAAACGTTTGGTCCCATGACACTCCCTGGTCTCCCCCAAAAGTCCTTCTTTTCGAACAACATTCCCCAAAGATCCTCCCAAACGGAATATACGGAATACGTTCCACTCTCATTCACAAAGTGTTATGATCAATTTAAGAGTATTCTAAAACAAGTTTCCAAATGATCTCTCTCTGGGTCATTTACAGATATTTTATATTAAATACACATCTATTTGCTTGTGTCTATATTAAAATACCAAAAGTTCAATTCACAATATCCTCTAGAGGCTGGCATGTTAACATTTAATTGTAAGCGGAATTGTCTTTGAATAAAGCCCGTGCGTTAAAAATAAATGTACTATTTACTAGTAAGAATCACACACACACACACACACACACACACACACACACACGCAGCTTTCCCATATCAAATACCTGTAATTATGTATGAGCTACACACAAAATTGCATTTTCCTCAGTACTGCTAAAATTTCATGGTACTGTGGACCGCTGCACAACAGAACATGATTAGAATGGTTTCGTTTAAAGTTCTTTTTAAACAATGTTTGTTTATTTATTTTGAGAGAGAGAGAGAGCAGGGGAGGGACAGAGAGAGAGAGAGGGAGAGAGAAAATCCCAAGCAGGCTCTACGCTGACAGCAGGGAGCTGGACGCGGGGCTCGAACCCACGAACCGTGAGATCATGACCTGAGCTGAAACCAAGAGTCAGATGCTTAACCGACTGAGCCCCCCGGGTACCCCCGTTTTGCTTAAACTTCTAAGAAAGACTGTGCTTGGGGGTCGGTCACCGGGACGCGGGAGGGAAGGCACCACCAAGCTGTTCACCCTGGGCCGACCCAGGAAGGGGCATGAACCACAGGTGTATGTGGGCGCAGACCAGAGTCATGCACGGGCCTTTATGATGCTTAAAGCACCGAATCGTCCACGTGAGGGAGCCCACAGTTCCTGAGCTATCGTAAAGGGCTTAGAAAATAAGCCCTCCGTGGGGCTGAAGGAGGCAGGGACGTGATGGGGGCCCCTCCCCTCCCTCTCGGCCAGGCCTTCTTCTCCTGGGACCTGTAGTGGGGGGGGGGAGCGCGTGCTCATGCTCTTAGCCTTTCGCTCATGAGGGGCAGTGGGGGTTTCAGAGAACCGCGAAGAAGAAGCTGGCCGCATTCAGGCAGGCCAAAGTTGAGAGCGACACGGCGTTTGAAATCCACCTCCAAGGCAAAATTGAAACACAAAAGCTTTGTCCCGCCCATCGGTCACCAGACTCCCCAGCACCCTGGGTAACCGGGGGCCTAGGAAGTGCAGTCTCTTCGCCGACTGTCTACACGTGCCCCCAAGTGAACATCTGAAACCACAACAAGAGAAAATCAATTTACTGCCCCCAACCGGTTTCTCCATATCAACTTCCTCCAATCTACCCTGCGCCCCCAGCAAGGCGATCTTATTAAAAATTAAATCGGCCTAGGCCATCCTCCCACTCAGAACCCACAGAGTCTCCTGGGAACTGACGCTTCTCACCCCTGCCAGCCTTGACATTCCCCAGCACAGCAGTTCTCAAAGTGGATTCAAGGAGCTCATTCATGTTGCCTCAGGGCCTTTGCACATGCTGTGTATTCTGTCAGGAACACCTACCCCGTGCCTAAAGGTTCGCTCTCTCTACCGTAAGGGCTAATGCTTCATCTTCTGCATCAGCCTTGCAACTTTCCTTTTTTGGGACCTTGACTTTAAATTTTCCCAATTGCTGTTACTTCCCTTCTCTTATGGAAAAAAAATTCTGGAAGCACAGGACCCATCTGCCTGTTCCCTGGTATCTTTGCAGTGTCCACTGCACAGTGAAGACCTGAAATGTGAGTGGGCAGGTACGTGAATGAGACGCGGGACTGTCGCATCTCAACAGATGTCTTCAGGCTTCTTTGTACATATTCAAGTGCGTAGCAGCTTCCTATTGGCCGAAAGGCTTCAGGTGAGGTCTTCCTAGAAACTGGAGACCGAACACGGTTATGTCATTTTGTGGGATACTTTTGGAGACCCCGGGACTTGAGGAGATATTCCCTTTGGTGGAATACTCCAAATAGTCCAAATAGTCTGAATAGTCCAAATACTCCAAAGGAGATAGTCCAAAAACCTAGTGCATCTCAGACCCGAGAACCTAGCACATCTTAGAACCTGGCACGTCTCAGACCTGAGAACCTGGTGCATTCAAGGCCCTGTCAGGTGGCAGGCTATGAAGGCAAGGAGAAGGCAGGATAAAACTAACAACACAGATCTGAACTTTTCTAGGAAATGCCATCTGCTTTCCATTGGGATCCGAGACCCTAGGAAAATGTCAGAGCCGTATCGCTTACATAGAATACGTGAGTTCATTCCGTGATGCACGTTTTAGTCTAACTAAACAAGTGAGGTGCCCACCCAAAGCCCTCCCTGCTCATACAGCAGGATGCTGAACATTCTGCCCACAGTAGAAGACTTTCACTTCCCTGGGGGAGGAAACAGCTGGGCCGGTAGAGATGCTGCTGCTGTGGGCCTGGCAGGGGTGGGTGGGGCTGCTCACAGCAGTTTGAGGAGAACCGGGTTATCGCCCTGCATCGGTACACGCGTGCAAGCCCAGATTTGTGCAAATAAACAGAAGCTCAGGCCCCCCTCGAGACGTAGATGCAGGAGGACAGAGCCTTTTGTGGGCGTCTAGACAGCATCTTCCGACTTTGTCCCCCAACACCTCATTCCTCACTCCTCACCCTTCCAAGCAGGAGAGGACATGGGCAAGATTAGCCCAGGTTTCAGGAGGTCAGTTATCCGATCCCCATCAAAGATGGCGGAGGATGCCGCACGCACGCAGCGGGCCCTGTCACCTCCTCCCCCGGAGGTTTCTTCAAGCCCTTCCTTTACCAGACACCGTGCTCGTCCCTGCAGACGAGGCAGCAGACAAGAATGGCTGGAGTCCCCGCCTGGAGGGAAGTCACAGCCCGTGAATCCCACTCTATGTGGAAATCCGACCCTCTCTGGAGACCCGAGTGGAGGCATCCTGGTTTTATGCCCCGTGCGGCTGTGTACTCCGCTGAGAGGTCTCCATGCATTTCAAGTCTCTGAAATAGTAAGGGTGGCCTTGAAGGAGCCTATACTCTGCTATAAATACACGCCAGAGAAATTAATTCAATGCGGGCACACTGGGGCGTGGTGTAGTAGGGGACATGTGGTCCCAACTCAACCCTCCACTCTAGCACCAAGAGCAGCTGTCAGGAGCAGCGAAGTAACACATGGAATGTTCTAGAAGAATGAGGCAAAATCCCCGTTAGGGCCTGTGCTTCTGTTTTCTTCACGCTTTTAGCCGGGTTACTTGTTAGTCCTGAACCTGCTGGTGCGCACGGTACCCAGAGGCGCCTGCTGGCCCTGCCAGTGGGTGGCGATCATCAGATACTTAGCTTTGATCCAGCAGCTGGCTGGATCGAATACCTCGTGGGTCATCTCTATTCCGTCTCATTTGAGTTTGAACTGATCCTAGCAGAGCACAAGCCCTGCCCAGCCATCTCCATAGTTCTCCACTGTGGAGGAACAACTCTCTTTTGCGGGGGGAGCCCTCAGGTCTGGGATAGGGTGATGTTTTCTGCAGCCCCAGTCAGAGCAGGGTCAGGCCGGCAGTGAGGCCCCTCCCCTGGGAAGCTGAGCAAGTCAACAAGACGTGTCCAGTGTCTGGACCGGAAAATCACTTTATCTCTCCGGACTTTGAAAATGAAAAAGCAACACGTTGCCAAAAATATTTGCTAATTAAGGATCACCAGGGGCACCTGTGTGGCTCGGGTAGTCAAGCGTCTGACTCTTGATTCAGCTCAGGTCATGATCTCACGGCTCGTGGGATCCAGCCCTGCATTGGGTTCTGCGCTGACAGCCGGAGTCTGCTTGGGATTCTCTCTTTCTGTCTGCCTCTCTCTCCCTCCCTCCCTCTCTGTTTGCCCCTCCTTCACTCCTCATTCTCTCTTTCTCCTAAAAAAAAATCACAAAAATCCTTACATGTTTGAAAACATAGTGAAATAATGTGCCCTGCCGTCAGAATGCTGGCCTCCCCATGTGGGTACGCGTGGTCCATTGTAGCTCAAATATTTTGTCCTTTTAACTTCATTAAATAAGGCAAATGCACGAGGATTGCCCTCCACACTCGCATCTGTGACACGCTGGAGTGTGTTATCACTCCATTTTCGGTCTGGAACATCCCACACGATCCATAAGCCAATCTTTGGTACCTGGCAAGTTCTGAGAACAACTAACGGAGTACAAATTAAAACCCACTAATGGTCCATCTGGTGCCCTGTCACCCGATTCTGTGATTGAATCAGGTCTGGAGGGTGGAGCAGAGTTGACTAGACGGATGTGTGGATCCGGGTGGCGGGTGGCGGATTTCGTGGTTGTAGCGGCACCGCCCCTTCTGGGTTGCGTTTGAGCCAGAGGGATCTCGGACTACGAGCAGCCTACAGTTACGTTGTGTAGTTATAACTTTAAGGGAAAGGCTGGAATGTTACCTGTGTATAAGATGATACATAACAGAAATTGTACTTTAGCTCTTCTTAAGAATTATTTTTAATGTTTCTTTTTGAGAGAGAGAGAGGGAGACAGAGAGGGACAGAGACAGAGCATGAGCGGGGGAGGGGCTGAGAGAGAGGGGGAGACACAGAATCTGAAGCATGCTCCAGGCTCTGAGCTGTTTGCACAGAGCCCGACGGGGGGCTCGAACTGACGAACCATGAGATCATGACCTGAGCTGAAGTCAGACACTCAACCAACTGAGCCACCCAGGTGCCCCTTACTTTGGCTCCTTGAGCCAATATACTGATTTTAGCTTTGTTTGTTGTTATTTTATTTATTAACACTATTTTCCCCAATGATCTGTAAGGTTAATCACCTAATAATTGGCATTTGATAGTTATTAATCAGGTTTTATCTTCTTTAGAACATTCTAGAAATTCTTTGATGCCAAGAACCTTTGCATCAAATTGAGATGGAAATCGTGGCTGTATTCACTTGGAATGGCGCACAGCTGAGGGTGGGGAGAGAGATGAGCCAGTGGTCCTCCGCCAAAGCACCTTTGTGTTTGTTTGGGGGGACCTGGCTGTCGCTGCAGGGTCTGCTCACGGCAGCCCTGTGCTGCTCTGCTCCCCAGGGCGGGGCACCTGCAGTGTGCCCTGGGAAACTGACCTTGTCCCGTTGCTTGGCAGGTGTCTTCCAACCTCATCAGACCCTCTCTTTATTCTGCAACACCAAGGCTAAGAACCATGTGGCTGGTTTAAAACGGGGTAAGTGCATGCTGTAACACGAAGCATTCTTGCTGCCTCCTTACTTACGGACGTTTGCCTGTGGGATGCTGGAAAGTCAATGCTGACATCCACCATGCGAACAGATTTCAAGCCTGAGCCTCCAACGTAACCACTAATGGCGGATGAGGAAGCGCACAGCCCTGCTTTTGGCGTAATCTCCCTGCTGACAACAACCAGAAAAATTGGACTCTGTTTATACAATCTGCTTGGAGGTGCTGGAGAAGTATGATTTGCGCAGCCGAGAGACCAGGCAGAAAGAAACCCAGAGTTGGGCTTTATATTAAGCACAGCTCTGTGGCTTGGGACACTTGACACTGTAGTGGCTCGTGAAGGTCTCAGAATCCGAACATCTCTGTTCATCTCTGAACAGTGTGTGACTGAGGGCATAAGATTGGAGCTCACGGCCAGTGAGACAGAAGTTCCCTAGAAACGCCACAGACTTCCAGCTGGGGGTGTCCTAAGGTTTCATCCCAAGAATAAATGCAAACTGGAAACAGCTCAGTCCTCCCGGGTGATGAAGCCCAGCTTTGATTCATCTCAATTCCTGATTTGATTGAAGTGACAGCCCATAATCTGGATGTCCAGAGCAAAAGTAAACACTTCCTGGAGGACAATGACCTTACACAAGGTAACTGAGACCCTCAACGCATAGCTACGTTTTTCATCTGCAACGTCTGTGATTCAAACAAAATAAAACAAGGCACACAACTAAGCAGGTTTGACCAAAACCCAAGAAAAAAAACCAATGGCCAATAGCGACAGATACATCGGAATTATCTGATATGAATTTAAATTAATAATGATGAAATTGCCAAAGGAATTTAGCACAATGCTGAATTTCAGGAGATACAGAATGCTTGTTTTGAAGATCAAATGGGGGGGGGTCCCTGGGGGGCTCAGTCAGTTAAGGGTCCGACTTCAGCTCAGGTCATGATCCCATGGTTCATGAGTTCAAGCCCTACATTGGGCTCTGTGCTGACAGTGCAGAACCTGCTTGGGATTCTCTCTCTCTCTGCCCCCCTCTGCCCCTCCCCCACTCATTTCCTCTCTCCATCTCTCTCTCTCTCTCAATAAATAAATAAACTTAAAAAAGCACATTGAAAATTTAAAACATCTGAACAATTAAGGCTAAGAATTTTCCAAAGGGATGAAAATTTCCCACAAATTCAAGAAACACTATGAATCCAAAATGGGATGATATTTAATGAGATAAATATAATTTATAAATATAATATTTACTTTGTGCACCTCAGAGTAAAACTATAAGACTCAAAAACCAAGAAAAAACATTTATAAACTGGCGGCAATCAATGACAGCTAACCTTCAACAGAAACAGGAGGATTCAGAAGACAATGAAATTCTATGTTAAAAATGCCTAATGGAAATAAATGCCAATCTTGTGAAAAAAAACCCCCAGATATGAAGGGAAGCAAGGGCATTTCAGACAAAAAAAAAAAAAAAAAGAAAGAATTTGTCATCAGTAGATCCACATTAAGTAAAATTCTAAAAGATGGCTTAGCCAGAAGGCAAATGAAGAGATGATCAACCCAAACTATGAATGATGGGTAAATCTACATGTTCACTACTGTATTGAAGGACAATAATAATACCTCATAGGATTTACTATATTTACAAGGAAATGGCTGTATTGAATAAACACTTGTATGATGCATGTGTGGCGTTCATTGCAATATCACATACACTAGGGAGGTAGAGACTGAATGAAAGCGTTCATAAGGTCACTGAATATTTGGAAAGTGGTAAAATTACAAGTGATATTCATGTTATTAAGTCAAGAATAAATACTGTAATTTCAAAGAAGCCAATAAAAAGCAGTGAAAGAAAGTATAACTAACAAGTTAATAGAGGTAAAAAAGAATAATGTAAAATACCAAATCCAAATAAATTTAAGAAAGTCACAGATGAGTTGGCAAAAAGCGACCCATTAATAATCACACTGAGAGGCAAAGGTGTCCAGATCGTCAGGGTGGACCGAAAGCAAAGCCCAGCCATGTACTCCTTCCCAGTTGCGCCCTCAATACGAGGGCAGGAGAGGGTGGAAAAGCGAAAGGAGGGGCCAGCCTGGGACGTGACTGCCCACAGACACGGTCTCCCATGGCCTCTGTAACGGTGATGATGCTGAGGCCAGGTGCTGGACATCAGGATTGTGTGACTCTTGGTCAGGGCACACGTCTCTGTGCTACTAAATCGCGCATGGTCTGGGGCGCCTGGGAGGCTCAGCTGGTTGAGCGTCCGACTTCGGCTCAGGTCATGATCTCGCGGTCTGTGAGTTCGAGCCCCGCGTCGGGCTCTGTGCTGACAGCTCAGAGCCTGGAGCCTGCTTCGGATTCTGTGTCTCCCTCTCTCTCTGGCCCCCCTGCCGCTCATGCTCTCTCTCTCTCCCTCAAAAAAAAAAAAAAAAAAAACACAAAAAAGCCTCCCAAAACAAAAACCGAAACATTTCTTAAAAAATTGTGCATGGTCACGCTGCTGGACAGTTATACCAGAGAAGCTGAAACGATGCGTCTGCATTGTTGATTCTGCTGATGAGGAAACTGAGGCCAGAGGAGACATCAACCCTCAGTCCTTGTTTATTCGGTATCTGAGGGACAAGCGCTATGAGCTGATGATGAACAAGGTGCGTTTCCTTAATTCATACACTTTTTTTTTCTTTTTTCAACGTTTATTTATTTTTGGGACAGAGAGAGACAGAGCATGAACGGGGGAGGGGCAGAGAGAGAGGGAGACACAGAATCGGGAGCAGGCTCCAGGCTCCGAGCCATCAGCCCAGAGCCTGACGTGGGGCTCGAACTCCCGGACCACGAGATCGTGACCTGGCTGAAGTCAGACGCTCAACCGACTGCGCCACCCAGGCGCCCCTTTAATTCATACACTTTTACAAGTTGTGTACACACAAGGGGATGGAAAAGAAACCCTTACGAAGGGGCCCAGATACAGGACATTGACTAGAGAGGTGAACGGTCGCTTAGGGAAGAGACCTGACGTGTCTCCCTTGAGTTGGGGCCTCCCCTGGCTGATGGAAAGAAGCAGAAGCGTGAGAAGTGGGGGGAGGACACGGCAGTGAGGTCTGCACACAGTGTCCCCAATAACAAGCTCATGCGTGGCCCTGCTTCTCATAAACTCTCACCCTTTGCTTTCGAAAGCAAATGCCATTTTGGATTTGAGATATTTTGAAATGTGAACTTGTCAAGGTAGCAGAGTTCTCAGGGAAACCGTACCTGACGGCAGACTGTGGGGACAGTTTGGGCCCCCTGCTGGTGCTGTCCACACCGCCAGCCTGCATCTACTGCCTGGCTCACCGGAGGGTATGGTCCTGCCGACGTGAGCGCCGCCCACCCAGGCCAGCGGCTCTGGGGACCTCCGGAGCACCATCCTGGCCACCAGCCCCTACCAGGTCCCTGCAGGGAGGCGGAGCCCTCAGGGCCAGGGCGGAGGGCCCAGGATGCACAGGGCAGTGACCACGGGACTGCACGGAGGAATGAACCCACAGCACGTGGTCAGCCAGTCTCTTCTGTTGTTAGAGGTGCCCCCATCACACCTTGGTCCTGTTCAAGCTCTATGCTCCCACCACCTCGCTCTAAAGCACTGTCTCCTTTCGCTCCCAGGAGCTGTCCCGTGGGGCGTGTCCCACGCACCTCGGGTCCTCGCTTGGCTACAGGACCAGCAGGCACACGCGCTTCCCGCTATAAAGCCACCTATCCGAGAGGCAGGTCGAGCCCCGATTCAGGAGGGACTTCTAACAATTGGAGCGGTTCCCCCCATCCACGCCCAACTTCAACATGCAGCCCTGTGACCAGGCCGAGGGGGTACAGTGAGGTGCTGCTATGTCCTCCTGAGCACGACTTCATTTTGGCTGTGTCTTACCTTCACGTCGGGTTTTACAGGTTACAAAGGGTGTTGCTGTGAAGCATGTCCTTGGGTCCCCACAGCAGTTCTGGGAAGGAGAGGTGGGTGTCATCGCCAGCACGTGGACACGGGGGCGCCTGGCTCGAGGACGCTGTCCCTTGTGACCCCATGAGTTCCTACAGCTGCTGCAAGACCTTAGCGGATTTAGTGGCTACAAACGACACGATGTGTTCTGTCACAACCCTGGAGGTCCCGTCCTAAAACTCAGGGCTGCTTCCTCGTGACGTCTACAGGGAGACGCCGTCTCCTTGGCTTTCCCAGCTGGGAGAGAAGAGCCCACACTCCGTGGCTCCCGTCCCTTTCTCGGGTCACTCTGACCTCTGTTTCTGCCACCACCTCTCCCGACTGTGTCCCTGCACAAGAGCCACCCAGTAAGGCCGGGTAACGTCTCTGACTCAAGACCTTGACTTAGTCACAGCTGCAGAGTCCCTTCTGTCACCTGCGATGGCTTATTCACAGGCGCCGGAGATGAGGACGTGGGCATCTTGGGGGGCATTACTCTTCAGGCCACATCCAAGTACAGGAAATGGTGGAGGCAAGTCTGAGCCTCCTCACCGCCACTCCTTCTGCCCTACAAGCTCTTGTGAGGAGGCAAGTCCTCAGATACCAGTAGCCACTGAGAAAAGGGAGGTGTCCTTGGCGCACATCTGGTCGAAAGCCAGGGTGTTAGTAAGCTGAAGCACTCCTGCTCCAGTGCCATGTGTGAAAAGCCACCAGGGCGGGAATCAAAGATTTCTGTGCCTAACGTGGCGCTCTGTTCCTGCCGGGGCCGTGCGGATTGGATTCCCACGCCTGCGATCTACTGGAAACCTGTGGGCTTCGGAGAGGCACGCAGAGCACATTAATACGTAACCGGGAGGCTACGACAGGGTGTGTATTACGCATGGGCACCCTGGCCTCCAGAGTGGTTTTAGGTAATACATTGTCACTTCAACTACTGAAGCAGAAAAAATAAATCAAAATTCTGGAAATACCGAACTTTGAGATAGACAAAGATGTGCGGGGGTGAATTACGTGGTTGGCCCAGATCCGTAATGACAGTGAGCCCACAGTCAGGATTCCTGGAGGCTGCTTTCCGGCATGCGGTGACCCGACTTGGCCACCTGTTCAGGACAGACTTAGATTCGGGCTGCACTCCTCAGGGTCTGGCCCATTTTCTCAACTTGAATGTGATCTAACCTCTTGTTCAACAATCTTTTATTCTTGACACTCATGGTTAGTGTTTTGAAAAACATTATACATTTTGAAGTTGAACATCTTTAGTGGTATTTTCAGCTAAAGTCCTGATTTTGTAGTTTACCACTAATAACAAATTAATCCTTTAGGTTTTGAAATACTAAAGCCCTCCACAACCATCCCTTGAAGCCCTGTATTTAAGGGCATTTAGTCATTACTACAGAAGCTAACAGCGAAACGTAAACATTTTTATCAATGAAGCACACAGAAGTGTTACTGTTCACCATTGTTGTTGTTCTTCTTTTCCAATTGTATTTTATTCATTCTTATTGGGTGAAACTTAAGCAAATATTAAAGTGCCTCTCCTTTCATTCAGGCAAGATGCAGATTGTCCACGAACACTGTGTCCATTTTTCTTTAAAAAGGAGCAGGGAGTGAGGCACCTGGGTGGCTCAGTCGGTTGAGCGTCCGACTTTGGCTCAGGTCGTGATCTCGTGGTTTGTGGGTTCGAGCCCCATGTCGGGCTCTGTGCTGACAGCTCAGAGCCTGGAGCTTCGGACTCTGTGTCTTTCTCTGCCCCTACCCGCCCGCCCCCCCCCCCCATAAATAAAAATATTAAAAAAAAGGAGAGGGGCAGTGCTGAATGGCTCCTGTAACAGTACATGGGGTGCACTGAAGGGAGAGTCCAAACCGAAAGATCCCAGTTCCCAGAATCTCAGGTTGCTGGCTGTAGGCGTTGTCTACATCAGAAATCTCTCTCCTGCGTCCATCGTCACTCAAGTCAGGGACGGGAGCAGGACTGGTGTTTCCGGAGTCCACGCGGTGGCGCTGTTCACACGTGTCTCAGGGTGCCCCTGCACTCCCTCCCCTTCGCCTCAGGTCAAGGTCCAAGGTCCTTCCGTGGCCAACCAAGGTCCTTGGCTGGGTTGTCCCAACGCTTCCAGTACTCCCAGAATTCCTCTGTTCCCATCTACTGTTTGACATAGTGACAATAGCAAAGTCCTTATAATCTCCCCAAAGGTGCTAAGCCATGTCACATCTTCACGTCTGGGAGCATCTGTCTTCACGACCTCCCTCGTTCTTTCCTGTTGTTTACCTAACGAAGTCCTAGCCATCTTTCAAAATCCAGCCCACGTGAAGGTACCTGGATGAGCCTCACTACCTCACTACCTCAGCCTCACTACCCGGGCTATAGCCACCTAGAGGACAGGGGTTTCTCCCTTCTCATTACGAAATAGAGGGTCTGGAATATTGCGGGGTCTCGAAAACCAAACTAAAACATGGCAACACAGTAAGCGTAAGAGCAGACGCCGCTCAGTTATTCTTCAGCACAGGGGACCCGCAGCGTTGCCCTGAAATCCGTCCCCCACGAAGCCGCTGGGTGAACATAGAGTCGGCACCCGTGTGTGTGTCTCACAAATGTGACACAAGTATAAAGATGTTCTTTCCTGCTTAAAACTCAATCCATTGATGAGAAGGAGCATCTGTACTTCTTTTGCCCGTCTTTATCCTTTGTCAAGGAGAAGAGTGTCTTGAAATGCTTCACGAGGTTGGCGGCTTCAGCCTAGGCCATCTTCGGCTTTGTTGTATACAGCATAACATATGCTTTAGTATAATGCCTTGACATCTACCTAAGTACACTGCCAACTAACCAATTAAATTTGCTGAACGCCATTCTTCTGCAAGGTTAAGCAGAGCGGGGCTTTGTCGTTCTGTTCAGCAAGGAACCTAGAGCAGTAAAAAGTCAGCTCTACGGAGAGTTGTTGACAATTCTCACAGAGACTCGATGGTAAGACGGTTTCCTGGTCATGGGTTCTCTTGGGATCTGATCAAGGCTATAGGCTTCCTCTTCTAAAAAGTGCAGAGACTCACACATTTTGCATAAATTTTCCAGAGGATCGTAAATTATGCAAAGCACATCCATACAACCCCCAGAAAATGCCTCACTCCCA